>NC_141341.1:8800000-8862500 GCF_037954235.1 Aulostomus chinensis
AAAACTAATTAGTGACTGGACCTATAATAAATGTACACTTTGAAACCACTTCATGTTAGAGGTCGTAATTATCACTTGCTCTCACGCACACTTGAAGTTTGACTCACACTTTTGTTAAGCTCGTGTAGTGAGACGCCTCCATCGCACTGCAGCGCAGGAAAGACTCCAGCCATTATTGTTCTGCTATTACCTTTTTTCTATTTCTGTAAGCTAATCATAATCGTGGGTGGTGCGGAACGCAGGATGAAGCGACGCTGCCTTCATGACATCAATGAACAGGCACAAGGGGCCTTGATTGGAATGTAAAGGTGTTCCATTACAGCTACGATTCAAATCTTCTTCCAGACTTGCCTCTTTTTTTTTGCACGTAGATGTAGAATCTCCATTTCTCTCCGTTTATCACTATTTTTTTTTTGTATAAACAATGGATCAAATCACTCTGTGACAGAAATGACCACCTTTCTGCGTCTCTGCAATTTCCAGCACATTTGACCCTCTTTTGTTTTCACAACCCACATTCTACCAGCTTTCAGTCTCATCAATCTTGAAGCGCGCACCAGTGACTAACCTGTTGCCAAACACCTCATGAAGGCGTCTAAGAGCCCGATACTCCCTCAGAAGTAGACGGACACCAAGCAGTGCCGCAATATTGGATTAAATTTGAACCCACCAAAAAAGGAAAACATGCAGGACCAGCTGAGGAGGAGAATTATAAGCGCAATGGAGAAAAGGAGTTGGGAACTTGGTTGACATAGAACACGCCTGACATGTTCCTGCCCCACAAGCTCTTTGACTTGGCTGGTTTTTTTTACAGTACAGGTGAGAAGAGATTAGTGACCAGATAAACGGGAAATGGTCCCCAGATCTGTGACCATGGGGATCTCAGCCTGGGCAGAACTGAAAACCAGATCTGTGGCAATCAGGCCTCTGGGCACAGGGCAAATATTTAATATCAAAAATATGCATTCGTGCACCTCTGTGACTGTGAGGAAGAAGTCCCACCATGTAAAGAAATCCCTGCTGCCTCCACATCTGTAAATCTGGCCTCTCATATGTAGATATAAATATCCACATACTGTGCAGGTACAATCTTCAGCATCTATATGAAGTAGAAATATCCTCATCAGTCTTCTTGGGTGCATGTTTTTTAAGCATTGCATTAGAAACATTGATGGAATGGTGAAGTCTGAAATAAAATTCATCCAATTTTGCTACAAAAAAAAAAAAGTTCAGCTCAGTACAGGTGTTTTCCATCTTTTACCAAAATGATGAAATGCACAACGAGGGACTGAATGCATTTGCACGTTCGGTCTCCATTACTTCCAAGCTGATTACACGGCCCGTGTTTTCTGACTTTTGAGTCAGAAATGTTTCGCCTTTCCCTCTGCATGACTGGGTCATTGACATTCATATTACGCTTTTTGGATGAATCACAGCAGATCTTTAACTACCTTAACTTTCCTCCGCAGTTTTCTCCACGACATACCCCATCTTTGTCTCCAGACAGCACATCCGACACTGGCCTACATCTAAGAACAGCTACAACTTGTCCGACGAAGGTTATTCTCTTTTCGCTATTGGCCGGTTGATGTTTCTGGATGCCCAAGGCCCAGCTTCTTCCTCCGCGCTGCCTGTACTAAGACTTGATTGATCCAGGATATCCTCTTCAGTGGCTTTTTCTAAAAATGTCTTAAAATGTGTTTGACATTTAAACAGCTCGGCTAGTGAGGGATGTTTGTGCAAAGTGAAGAATTCTGTGGATTGTTTTGAGTCTGTGCAGCAAACTGCTCCTTTAAAGTTGTACCTTACCTTACCTTACATTTACACTTGTGCTTTGAGTAGAAAACAGATGTCATTCTTCTCTCTCTCTCTCTCTCTCTCTCTCTCTTTCATTCTTTCTCTGTATATATTTATTTTTCATCTCACTCTTTGAAGTGGTCATAATATTGCGTATTTGATTCCCTGATGAAGAGACCATTTTTCAAGTGATGCAGTGGAAAATGGAACCGTGAATGCCTCTCTTTCTTCTTCTTCTTCTCTTTACTTCTCTCACCCTCGAGCACTTCTTGTCTCCTCTATACACTTTCACCTTCTCTTTAATCTTTCTGACATATTGTTGTTTTTTTTTTTTGCTTTTGTTTTAGGTAATTATGTCTCTCCAAATAACATTTCCTGCAGCATCTTGAACTCGGCCTTGTGTTTTCTCTCCTGAGCCCACTCATCATTATGTTGTTCCCATTTTTTTTCATTAAAATTACTTATCTTATATTCAAGCTTTTTCATATTTCTGTCTCAGCCTTTCTCCCAGTTAACCATCCTTTTACCCTCATTAAAGATTTGTATTCACGTATACATGTGTTTGTGTGTTATTTTCTTCTTCTTTAACGACTCACCAAAGGCGACACGTACCATACATCATTTTGGGCTTCATCATCGTATTTTGGCGAGCCGATCCTCACCAGCAGCTTGTAATGATCAGAAATCTCTGATTAGACCGAGAGAGAAAATGCTTAACGCAGAAAAGGACGGTTTAACCATTAACCTTTTGACCTTTTTGGCTTTGGATATAATTTGGACTCTTTTTTTTTTTCAACTTTCAATATAAAAAGTTTCAAAACTACATCGACTCTGAGAGGAATCTATTGATGAAAGATCTGTTGATGAGTTGACTCCAGAGATTTCGTGAACCAAACAGTTTAGAACTCTTGTTCCGCCGTCTTCATTTTTTCTACTTTTTGATCTCTCTTTCAGTTTTAAGTCCGGTGCATTCAAATGTTGTGCTGCTCGTGTCTAACATTTATCAATCAGTCATGAAACAATCTTCTTCTTCTTCTTGACTTACTCTTACAAAGTGTATTTTTTGTCGGTCTGTAGGACTGAGTCAGGGTTTATTATAAACAACATGTTGCTTTTCTTTCTTCGTCAAGATTTGTTGGCCTGATCTGTACTAAAAATGTAATAGGTCTACACATAGGCGTATTTATTTATCTTGGTGCATTTTGTAAAGGAAAGGGACAGAAGCTGCAGCCAAACCCTGCTGAACTATGGTAACGGTCCACTGGCCTGACACTTTCTTAAAAAAGTAGCCAGTTCCCAGACTTTCCACAGTTGTCATATATCCAGGTCTGTGAGTGTGCATGTATGTGTAAAAGAGGGGAGAAAGAGAAAGAGAGCCTGTGTATTCTGAATGTGCTTCTGTGTGTGTGTGTGTGTGTGTGTGTGTGTGTGTGTGTGTGTGTGTGTGTGTGTGTGTGTGTGTTTGATTATTTTCCCCCCTGTTTTGCGTGATTAGATTTGTCTCCTTTACCTTCAGGGTTGTTGTTTTTGTCTGCCAGCCAATATATGAAAGCTAGACTTACACACGCACACACACACACTCTCACACACACACACACACACACACACACACACACACACACACACACACACACACACACACACACACACACACACACACAAAAAGTGTTATGCAAGCATACTATCACACAAATGCACACACATACATTAAAGACCCTCGTGGCACACCAGCACATAGTCATGGATGGACGCCAATAATTCATCTATACTACAATATTACTCATGTAGAACAGACACACACACACACACACACACAGAGGCACACACACACACACACACATAAACACACACACACACACACAAATATGCTCCCTTATACATTGCGCACATGGCAAAGCCATTAGTTGCTCTGAGCTCCAGACACTCAGAGCTTTGTAGTAATAACAACCACTCTTGTTGACAATAATAAAAGGTTTATAGTAATGAAATGTATTAACATTTCTGATCGAATGAGGTTTTCGACAAATAAAGCAATGAGGCCTTTAGAAGCGGGAACCCAGAACCAAACACAATCAGGTACTCGCTAATTCATACTGTCATCCTGCTCTCATACAAAGGGGCTGCAGATTAAGCAAATGCACGGACTCCTGATGGAGCTACAGGAATCTATATGCTGCAGCAGGTACTATTAGCAGTTCATTGAGGATTTGGAAAAAAGGTTTTTGTTTTTGTTTTTTGTTTTTTTTAAATAAACACTTCAAATATCTTGCAAGAATACACATTTAAGAAGTTTCAAAGCGAACGCATCTGGCGGTATAAGAGACAGAGCCGGAGACATGTATTACAATCCAATAGCCTCACGTAGATTGCTATTAATTCAGTTTGATTACTTGTGATCACTGTATTTCACTGGAGGTAAAGCGTAAAATGAGATCAAGAAAACCAGAACTGACATCGACGTCACTCACACGTCAGATATCAGCGTGTCGTCGTCGTCGTACATCGTGATCCTGATTCCATCACAGCAACCCGCCACTGATCGAAGCAGACAGCTGAGAGGAATTCCTTTGGAATACATTGAAAATTAATGCATTTGTTGTGTATGTGTGATGGCAACAACACCAACAACAACAATAACGATGACCATATTGTCGGAAACACCGGCCCTAGTATTAGAATCGGTGTCGGTATTGGCAGATGCCGATTGGAATTGGATCAGAACTGACAAGCGTGCGGATCTGAAGGTAAAGCTGGCAGAGACTTAACTTTGATAGAAAACATTATATTGCATCATGGTTCTTTTCCGGGAAAAAAAACAAAAGGTGTAATTAATAACACTAGAAGGCCACACGGTAGAGCACAGGCCTTCACCAAGGCCAACAAAACAAAAATGCAATTTTCTTGCTAAGTTAAACAGAACTGACCCAGAACTACTTCACCCAAGGTTTCTTGCCTCCTTGTGAAAATTAGTCTGACAGACTAACTAAAACCTGCTGATAAGCAATTCAGCCTGAGATGAGGGGGAAAACATAAGCTTCTGGAAGTAAGACGTGATTAATAATTTAGTTTTGTCTCCAACAGCCAATGCAGTAATGCTCTTAGCAGTTTTTAATTTAAATTTTACATAGTTTGACATCTCAGTGTTTCTCTGCGGCCCAAACAAGCTTTTTTTCCTCTCTGATCCCCGTTATCTGCATCTTTTTTCTGCATCCCTCTTATTTTTTTGCCGCCACTCGACCTGTCAAACCTTCTGCTTCATGTTTTCCTCCTCACAGTTGAAACGGATACTTGCGGACTTGGACGCTGTTAAGCTGCTTCAAGCTGTTGTCCTGTGAGCTGCCGATCACGCGGACTCTCTGAAACCTGTTTTGTAAATCTGTTGTGACTTTGTGTCTGCCAGACTCCTTCCTCTCGGCTTCCTCCAGTTTCTAAGAGCCTTTTGAAGCTGACGGGAAGCGTCTCCAACGACACCTTGACTTTCTTTGCAATCTCTATAAAGGAAAAAAAGAGAAAACAAAAACCCTTGAAACAACTGTAAAGATCAAACAGACTTTTTGCTGGCCGTGATGATGCAATATATTGTACTTCCTGCAGTGAAATCTTATTCACATACTGTTTCAGTGTGTATAATAACACCTGTAATCTTGCCGGATGGCTTGTCGTCTGATACAAATGTTGGCAACATTTGGTTAAGTTTCATGTCATCATCTACTTCCACTGGTGTAACTTTGTTCGTGACTCTGAAATTGACATTATTTTTCAACTTTTCGGGTCTTGTGATCTGACCATGCAGGAGGCAGGATTAAAAAAAAAAAACATCATAAATTGAATAAATCTAAAGGTGGATAACTGATTAGCAAGTGATCATTCTGATCAGAATTATCGCTTTAACTCTTTAGATGCATCCACCATGTTTGAGTTCTGTTGAAGTTGTACATGTTGGAATAATCGTTGTCCAAGATGGATGCCATATGGGTTGTTGGGGCAGAAAAATGGAAAATAAATTCAAATTCTGTGACTGATTACTGCTCTGAGAAAGAAATTGGTAATCTGTAATGGATTAAACACGGACGGTAACTTTTCCGTTGCTTCACTAGATGAATAATTCATTTTGGTTTTACACTGGCATCATTAATTTTGCCACTGAAAGTCTTCTGCTGCGACTTGGTCACAGCTTGTTGATCTTTCAGAGGTACAGTTTGTTTCCAGTCTGTGCTACTGCTGCTACTGCCCACACACACACACACACACACACACACACACACACACACACACACACACACACACACACACACACACACAGAGGCCTGCAGTGCCCATGAATTACTGTGTCACTGAGCAGTGAGTCAGTGGATGTCAGCAACCACATTTAAGGAAAATTCCACCCTCCGGACATCTTTCTCATTTAGATATCATCCATCTTTGATGTCTACAGGATTCTAAGTGTTATTTTGTGATTAAATGGTGCAATTGAATTGTTCACTGTACCAACCCCCTCACAACCTGCCCATTCCGCTCTGTTACTGTACTTTGCATCTCCCAGAATGACTTAAATCAGTCCCAACAGATCAGAAAAACAAACTTGTTGCTTTCATCTGGCTGTGTGTAGGTGGAGAGAGCAGCAGTGGAAGCAAGAGAGTGAGATTTGTTCCTATCAACAAAAAAATGGGGAGTCACGCTCTTTTGTCAAAATGCAACGTGCCTTGATGCTGCAGTGTATTATGGACCAAGGCAACCGTGGGTGGAGGAATTCATACTCACTTCCTGCTCCTGAATAGATTATCTTATTATTTAGCAAACTGAGAGAATTACACTGACATCTGATCATTATGACGACATTTTGGGGGCAGTTCGACTACGTTTCATGGAATTTAAAACCAAGCTTCACTGGAAATGTCGCCATAAAACTTAATCTTAAGCTTTGTTAAATTTGTATTTTGTTCATTTTTACTCCTCTATTATATTCAGAAACGTAGCGCATCATTTTATATCTCCTTCCCTGACAAGGCAAATTTGTTTTGACTAAACCAGTCATTTAATTTCTTTTGTTTTTTTTTAAACTCTAGTTGATGTTATTGTTGATATTATTAATGTTAGTGGTAGTAATAGTACTTTTATTAATACAGATTCGAAATTTCTCAGAACTAAAAGTTCTTCCTCTTCTTTTATTTCAGACACATGTGGATTACAAAAAACAATTTAAAAAACAATGTAATTGTCCTTTAAAATCGTGACTATGGATTGTATTTTTTGCCATATTTACTACCATTTCAAACATGAAAACAACTGTACAAAGAGAAATCAGAATCAAAATGTGCAACATGTGTCTCATAAAGCGATACACATTTCTTGTTGCCATATCATTTCCCACAAGTCAGTGAGATACAGGATGAATCTATCCCTTGTTTGTTTGTTTGTTTGTTTGCTTTTTTAAGGCAAAACCAAAGGAAATGTTTGAGTCTGTGAAAGTTCAATGAATTGGGTGACAAAACAAAAACTTTTACGATGCGGCGTCACAATGATGAGGCTCAAAACTCTTGTTCAGGCTTCGGAAAATGTTGCCCTTCCAAGGTAAATGGCTTTCGCTGCCACGGTTACTACAAAAACAATCCTCTGGTGTTGATGCAAGGGGGACTTGAACAGATGGCTCCTGCCTCCGTTCACTGTCTGCACTGGTCATACTTGCTACGGCCACTAGAGGGCAGCTGATGGTGCGTATGCACCTACTTGCCCGCACGTGTGGCTGGCCTATGGGGAGACTACAGCACTCAGATGGGGTGGATTGATTAGGGAACTCCCTGTTATGTTATCACCTCCACCAACGCCCACTATTTGCTCCTCCGGCAGCTACATTTGAACAAGTCAGACACTGCTAACTTCTATCAGCAATGATGAAATCGAACATTCCACATCATCATGAATGCACTACCCCCAGTTTCCATCCTACCATCCCTGCCGGAGGCACGTTGCCTGTCTTTCGTCTGTAGACAGAATAACGTGATTCACAGGGTGAGTCTTGGAAATTAGTATGAAAATAAACCTGCCATCACGTCGAGAATAATCGCTACAAATGGAAACCCTTAAACCACGGTGAAATGTTTCCCTCAGGATGTTTTCTCTCCTCTCCTCTTGACTTTCTGGTTAAATGTCAGAAAGCATGAGGTTGTACGATGATTTTATTACAGTAACTCACCATAGCAGGAGCAGGATTGCACACACACACACAGACATATTGTATTAATGTGAAACTAGAAAAGCAGGCATGTAACACATGTGTTTCAAATACAGGGAGGGCCTTACGTTACAATCAAAAACAGCAGTTTTAGAGCGATACACACACACACACTCACATATGTACAAACCTCCATATTCACACACACACACACACACACACACACACACACACATAAATTCACTTGCGGAGGCTCTCCATTTCTCTCAGCTGCACACACACACACACACACACACACATATACAGTGAATAATGGCAGTTTGTGTGTCTGGCTTGAATATTGAATTTATTATTGCTGTTGTGGAGGCGAGCAGACCGGATATATATAAGGCTGTTATGGCGAGACAGATAGATTTGGAACTATTACTCAAGTAATCCACATTCCAGTAGAAAACCCAACTCCACCTCCAGCGTTTTTTTTATTTATTTTTTATTTTACAGCCTGACACTGTTTACCACATGCAGCCCAAAGCGTCATGAAGATTTGTGGTAAAAGCCGAGCAGCTTCCTTTTGACACAAATGTGCTCTAATATTGTACAACGTGGTATGACGAATATTCCTCAGTGCCAGGATCAAATGAATCATGGGGAGCTCATGGGAAACAATGTCAGCTGTCAGTTACAGAGAAAAAAATGTCAATAAAAGACTGGAGCCTTGAGAGAGAGAGAGAGAGAGAGAGAGAGAGAGAGAGAGAGAGAGAGAGAGAGCGAGAGATGATTAAACAAGCTTTAAAATGCACACTTAGGTGTCCACGTGTACAGAAGCCAAGAACAGTCATTCCATCCACAAAGTCTGTTTTGCTTTTAAATACTTCATAAATAAGTGTCTCACCAAGACAATTTTTCACCACTGCATCACTTTTTTGTGACTCCAGAATGCAGAAAGAGCCAGCCACGTGTATTCACCTCGAGGCCAGTGGTAGCGGTGCCGTCAGAGTGGTGCGGGACTGGGAGGGTTGGTTTACTTCTAGCTAAAATGGAAGTGTTTGAGGATTACCACGGCTGGTCAAGGAAGGCGTGGGAGTTTTTTAACTGACATTTTGGGATAGTTTTGCTGTTACTTGTAGTTGGTGTCCGTTAGCTTCAAGCTAATATATGTGGCCGGAACTTTCTGCACCCCACCAAAAAAAAGAGATGTAGCATTGACATACGACTTCATGAGCTCTGACACCGATAGGTCGAGTTATCTGGAGATCACAAGTTATTCATTTCATTGCCTCAAGATACCGAAGCTAATTTTCTTGTGATCACATGATCAATGATTCATATTTTTGTTTTGAATGAATGGAAACTCATTTCTAAACTGTATCAACTGAGTTTTCTGGCCGCGTGGGGACAGTTTTGCAGTTACCGAGCAACATTATCATTCACGTGGACTCTTGACTCAGCTCGCCAATTACTAGAGTTAGTTGAGTCAGCTAGTCAGTACTTGTACTAGCGCGACTAGTCAGTTAAGTATTCTGACGGTGCGTTGTTTTTTTTAGCAAGGCACCAACTCGCTCTGACAGTTACAAAGCTGAGACCACTGACGCTTTGTAAGCCAAGCGAAGTCCAAGCTAACCCACCGCTGTCACTTCTGACTCTGTTTATAGTTTCTATTTCCTGGCTTTTTAAGCTGCTAAATGCTCCACTGGGTTCACCAGCTATGTTACCTATGTCTACTTTCTGTATATGTAGTCCTGAGCAGATTTAGGATTTTAGAGGTTTTTCTTTTTTTATATTTGTTTATTTCACTGAAAACAGCTGCCGGCTGCAGTCTAAAAACACACTGAGAGCAGTGAGAGTGAATGAAAACAGTAAAGGTGCAGCTGGACAGATAAACGATTAGCTGAGACTTAAAGCTCCGTAAAGCCGGGGGAAGCTGATAATTCTCTGTGGGATCATTGCTACAAGCAATATTACATATTGCCGTTTGAAACATTGTTATTATAGATTAAGGCTTCTTAAGGTAAATGTGGATTTACTCTCTTGTAGTTTGGTCAAATAATGCACATTTTGAGACTTTTTTTTTAGCATCAATATATCGTGCTCTTTGAGGCGAGTTCTTGGAAAAAGGTAAGACACAAACAAGCGGTAGGAAGAAAGGCTTTTCAAAGGCAAAAGTAGTTCAAATATTTATATGTATTTTCAAAAATCATCTTATGTGATTGCAAAACGGTCGGCTGCAAAGAAATACTTCATTCTTCATTTCTCATTCCTTCCACCCATCCAGGAGCAACAACTGCACGGCCGTCAGCCCACTTCAGACACTGGATGTCTTGTAACTCATGGCATTTCTTTACATTTTATTTAACAGCTTTTGCATTTGTGAGGATTGATGCTTTTCACCGTAAATGTTGGCCCTGCTTAGCAAAATAGTTCAACAAAATGCAAGCGGGCCTGCTGCAACTGAGACATAACAGCCTTTTTGAGCTGGTTCTTTTAGCTTTTCTCTTGCAGCACAATTTGATGGTCAGAGGAGGATTTTCAGGGTCTGTTTTTGGTGTTTGTGATATTTTAGGACGCGATCGTATTGCTGAGTTCACTGGTAGTTACTTGAAATTGAAAATAGATTTTTTTTCCTGGAAATTTTAAATCAGTTTCCAGACCAAATATTGATTGCATGCATGATTATTTATGAGCTGACTGAGAGATACTGGTATATAAATGCGTGATTACAAGTATTGAGAGCATTAAAATCACAAAATAATACTTGGAAGAATGAAGTAAAGAAACAGGAAATCACACAGCCTGCTGTCATTTATAGGCACAACTCACACGCCGCACAGCTCATTGCCAATGATGTATGTGTTCAATAGAGATGGTATTGATTAGCACTACGTGGCAACAACAGATGGCTTATTGTCAACTGTAAACTATTTTACACCCTGCGTGTGTGTGTGTGCGCACGCGTCTGTGTGTGTGTGTGTGTGTGTGTGTGTGTGTGTGTGTGTGTGTGTGTGTGCATGTGTGTGGTGTGCCAGAGTGTGCACTTTGTGAGGACAGGACAGTTTAATGTATAGTTAACTTTGTGTGTGCTATAGTGTCCTTGGTTCACCTCGCTCAATAACAATAAATACTCTTTGTTACTGACTCACACAGTCACTCTCTCTCTCTCTCTCACATACACACACACACACACACACACAACTATAACTTCCGTCTAACTGTATCACCCTGTCCAAGGTAGCCAGTTATTTATCCTCACCTTCTCTCAACACGCCAAATTAATTGCTTCAAGTTTCTGGTTATCAATTAGCTTCATCTGAGTTTATCACTTGTGTCCTTTACTGTTTTATAGTTGCCGCAGAGATGAATAATTAACAGCACTGACAACGACAAATATACTAAATAACATGTTTATTCCTTATAAAACAAGAATGATTTCTTTTCAGTCACTGCTGCTAGATTTCAGTGCTACTTGTCTATTTGTTCTTGTCCCCAACTCTGTGTGGTTTTTATTTAGCAAAGAGAAGCTTCACAATACTTCTACTCTTTCCACTGCAAATGTTACCGGCTGGACGCGGTTTCATCCCCTTGGTCTTGGTACTGATGGGTGAATTATGTTCCAGAGAGAAGGGGAGGCGGGAGAAGGGAAGATGAAGGGTGTTTTCTGAGTGTTTGGACGACATCAACTACCCAGAAAACTCCTCCAGATGCAGATTAAAATTTAAAAAAATCCACTGTATTGTATGAGGTCATCAGCAATAGCTTGACTGCTTCCTTACTGGTAGTGTCACAATTTGGGATGGGACGTGCACGCTACCATCCAGTCAGTGAAATCAACGAGGTGAGGTGTCTGCTGCCAGGATATCTGTTCATGTGAAGGTATGGGCTGGTGTAGACTATCATTAAAGCAGCCATATTCCTACACCTACGCGTTGATCATCCTCTCCAAACCAGTGCCAAAAATACATCTTAAAATCATTTCACTTGTCAAAAAGTAAAACTTGTTGGCGCCAGGAGTAAAACACATCTCTGATTGACTTTTACTAAGGAAGCATCCAGAAGCCTCAGGTCATCAGGGACAGGTTTACCTCGAGTTTTAGCAGCTCTGCTTCCCACCAGTGGAACACCCGAGGTGACATTTAAATCAGGGCACAACACACTATTGTTCGCTGCAGGTCTTCAGTAAACTAAACAGCTACTTTCTACCCTTGAATTATGAACCAGCCTGTTCCTTACAGTATTCTCAAACTGAGTTGAAGTGCCTCTTTTTGCTTTTAAATGTCCTCGTGACCTTTGACATGTGTCCACTGAGAGGGCAAAAATGGTGAACTGGAACACAGGAATAAAATCAAATCATCAGGTGATCTTTGCTCATTTCGAGAGTAAACGTGAGTATTTAAACCAGTCTCTCTTGTCACACTTATCCTGCAACTGGTGGGAAGGAGGCTGAACATGTGGTCTCAGCGGCAGCATCGAGGAGGAGGGATACGTGGCCGGTTTTCTGGTTCGCACCTGTTGACTCTACAACCACATTAAGATCAATTGTCAATGACTAATTGATTCCACATAAATATTTTTACACCAAAGAGTAATAGGAAGGAATATGAGCCATTTGAAGGCTGTTTGACCCTTCAAAGACCAAAAGCATCTGAGGGGGAACAAAGAGAGATAGTAAATTTGCTGTATGAAGCAATAAGACACAGATTATAATTCTGATCTTCCCGGGTTTCAAATGCCATCGAAGGAGAAGCTCGCTGCACGACCCAGGAGTCCCTGAACCTCGGTGTCATAGCTGTCATAACATGTGAATAAAGGACAGGCTGTGGGACTGTATTTGGATCTCATCCCACACTGACTCTTGACCTCTGACCTACAGTGCAGCCTTGCATGCTCTGTGCCTTGACCATCTGAGTGACTTATGAACCGGAGAACACAGATTAATAAATAACTGTCCTAAACCAGCAACAGCGGTCGACCGAGGGAGATTCCAAAACTCACTGGATTCATCACTTTTATTTTCATTTTCCCAGACCACAGCAATTTGATACTCTTGCTTGAAATCCGTTTTAACGAAACGTTCTATGAAGGGAAGGGCTTGTGTGTGGTGGAACAACACAGGAAATGTGCAGGAAAAAGAAGTAAGGCAACAGATCAAGGTGTCAATCACTTCACTCCCTTGACAGGGCTGTGTTCCCTAGTCATAATCACCACGGCCACTAGAGGGCATTTATCACTTCAGGGGGGGAGAGAAGGGTTCTACTACTTCATAACTGAAGTCCTGATAATGAATGGATCGTCCACACTGGATAAATGAAGTTTAAATTGTAATTCTAAAAGTGATTATTCTCAATTGATCAAAAGAAATTGATTTATTCCTCCTATTAATTATTCAAGCAGCCATTGGAAATTCATGACCGAGATGAAGTGGGTTTATTCTGGAGATTTGAAACATGACTGCTTTCAGTTTGCAAAAAGACTCTTCCTCTTTTTTCCCCTTCCTTTTTTGAAGTTCACTTAACTGCATTTTTCGCTTTTTATTTCATTTTCATTTTCAGCAGAGGAAATCTTTGCCCCATTTCGTTCTGTCTTGATCTTTAACTCAGTCCACCCCTTTTGTTTCTTGTCGTTTTTCTTTTTTGTTTGATATCTGTTTAGTGTAACTACGAGGAAAAAGAGGTGTTGGAGAATATTTGGAAGGGAAGAGCGGATGATGATCATAAAAAGGTTCAAATCAACTTTGCTTGCTTTGTGCGGGACAATCTTTCCCAGATAAATAAACTCAGTTTGTTCTCTCTGAGGCTTCCAGCTGAATGTGTGAGCTGACATTACTTGACAGAGAAAAATATTTCCTTCTAAACGCTCCCGTATCAAAGTCAAATATTGTTCCAACCTCAAGGAAATACAGAGTTGATGGTTTACACTCACGCCATCGCAACTTCTCTCAGTTTTCTTCCATGAGATGCGTTCAAATGCAAATGTACCTTTGAGATGAACTTGAATATGAATCGAGATAAAACTGCGGATGAGAAGAGACAGACAGCATGGTGGTAATTCACTGCTTCATGACTCTGAATCTTTTAATGTTGCTGTATTTTACTTAAATAGCCTCCATGTTACAGACATACTCTCATGGGATTTATTCAAATAACGTGCCGTGAAATGTATTTTCACACAGGGCATTAATTGCATTTTTAAATCAACAAAACGTTCTAATCTATCCGCAAACAAATCACGGGGAGTGCAGTTTTGTTTTTTCTGAACAATGCTTAAGGTTTTGCTCTCTTGCCAAGACCGGATAAAAAGATCTGGGGCAGCGTTGCCCCGGAGGTAGAGCAGGTCCTCCCAAGTCTCCACTGAGGACCTTGTCCAAGTGTCCTTCAGCAAGACACTAAAGTCCTGTCAGGCCATGCATGGCAGCCTCTGTCCTTGGTGTATGAGAGCATGTTAGTGCGTTGTAAAGCATTTTGAGTGGTCGGTAAAACAAGAGAAACGACAAATAAATGCAGGCTGTTTAGCATCTGTGCCACATTAGCGTCTGCATGTATGCAGATGGGTGCAGGAGGACACCAACCAGCTAGCAGAGGTCTCTCTGATATCAGCACCTCTGATTGACATGTTGTGTCTTTATCCACGCACAAATTCAAATTCTTTAAAAAAAAAAAAAGGGCAGAATGTAGTTTTGCAGGGGTTTGTTGTTGTTGTTTTGTTGAGCTCTCATTGAGGATTATGAGTTTCCTGAACTGGATTTATCATTGTTTAGTTATTGAATGGCAAAAGCAGATGGACTAAAGGTGATCTACCAGTAAAATCCTCCACCAGTGAGGAGAAGGAATTCTACAAAAGGTCAGGTGAGGTCAACAGTCACCGCTATAAGAAAAGGCTTCTGAGTGTTTGCACCTTGATGAACAGTCCTGCCTTGTTCCTCTCTTCAACTACTGTCCAGAAATCATAGGATTATGTGCATCAATGTCACTCTTAAACCAAAGAAACTCAGTGTTTAGTGCTTCGCCTCAACGCTCTCCTTTTAACCCCCCCTCCCCAGTTTTCTTACTTCCCTTCCACATCCACTTCCTGTAAAAAAAAAAAAAAAATCTCCCTTGTAATTAATGTGTGCAAATAAAAAAAATAAAAGTATTTGGCCACAATTATCCTCAATTAAGTAACAGCAGGGAAGTATTATAATGTTTGTACGCACTTGTCTTTCCAATATTGGGTCTCCTTGAGGACGAATGTGCTGTAAACAGAGGGAGGGGTTCTGAGTGATTCTAATGAGATGCATATGAGCAGCTAAATGGATTTGCATGCTGTTACATGTCACTCAACCTAGAGTTTGGTTCACTTGTTGGGTTTTTGTTTGGGTTCTTTTCCTCCTGACATCTGGCATAAAGGGTTTATGTCCCAACTTTATAGGAGTGCAGACAATTGAACCTGAGTAATTACTGAGGTAGACGGCTGCTGCAGCAGTCTGGGAAGTTCTAAAGCAGCGATATAAACAACAGGCTGATCGACTAATGAGCACCTCTTGAGTTAAAAATCGAAGTGACTCTCGTCCAGAATGTTGAACAATTGACAGCGTTTATAGCCTACACACCCTCATTAGCACACAAGAGTGAGACATTTGAGCTCTTGTTCATATTCAAGAAGAAAAAAAAAAGAGGTATTTGGTCTTTATTGGCATAAAGTACTGTAAATACTTGCAGACTGGAAACAGATGTTTAATCAACATTCGTTTTTAATGTAGACAGAAGAAGGTGTTCAGTGTCTCTGTTTGTATCAATCAGTTAGTTTGTCCAGCCCAAATGACATTTTCTTTCTGAAGTCTCTTGGAGTGAAAAGTTGAGTCTACGCAGGTCTAGATTCCCGCCCCCCCTCCCCATCAATAAAGTCCCTCTCAAACTGCAGGAGCTGTGGGGTAAAGATGGGCTCTGAAACCAGGTCTGGGAGCAGTTCAAGGCCCTCCATTAACTGGAAAATGGCTAAAAACTGCTAAGAAAACTGAAAAAGACTGACTAAGATGTGAAACAGACATTTAGTTTAAAAAAAGTGCAATTTATCTCATAACTCATGCAACTTGGAGCTAGAACTACGAGTTTGAATTGCGTGTGTGTGAATGTGAGCTCTGTCTCTATGTGTTGCAAAGAAATCAGGGTTGGAAATCAAATGCAATCCACGAACTGATACATCAACATCTGACAGCATAAGCAGTGGAAACTTCTGTTGAAGCACCCTGACCTCTGACCTGTATCCACAAATCAGTAGGGAATTAGAGGATTGAACGCAGTATCACGTGATCTATTGATCTCTGCTCATTGAAGAGTTGCGAGCAAAAGCCAGTCTCTCCTGCAGCCAGGAAGGAGCAGAACAAGACTATCTTTTAGCCATCGGGACATAAATCCTCCAGCAGCAGGACAAATCCTTGAGCTGATTCCATGGTGGTGGAACAGAGGCTGAGTTAGTGGTCACAGTGGCCGCACCCGGCGGGACTTTTCAGGGATAGAAACTCTTATGACTTGTACCTGTTGTCTCTAAAACCATATAAAGCTCCATTATGGATAACTGATTAACTCTGTGACATCGTGACAACGAGGGTTCGGGCTATTTCCAGGTGATCACACTGAATTATGCTTCTGCTCAGACAAAACTGAGAATTAAGCTTGAACATAAATGTCAGGTGATGGTCGTTTTTTTTTTGTAGTCACTTTTATCCAGGAAAATGAAAACTTTCACACACACACACACACACGCACACAAAAATTACATTAAAAAAAAGATGGAAAAAAAGGGGTCGATGAATTGTCAATAAATGTAATTGCTGTGAAAAGGTCAATAAATAAAATGTTAATAGCCAAGAAAATAGAAGCTCACATCAAAGAGTTGAAATAGAAGAAGGTAAATGTGCAGCGGTTTAAAATCATAGGAGGAAGTAAAAGACGTAAAAGTTACAGAAATCAGACCGGAATTCATAAGAACCCATAACGCTGGGATAGAAAAGATTTGTGGGTTTCTGTAAAAGCATCCAGAGCGACAGGGAGCCACCGGGCAGCTACAGTACAGAGCTTAGCGACAGCGATGCAAAAGGTCAAAAAGTCCTGAGAAGTGAGGAAAGTTTTGGTCCGAGTGTGTCTACAGATGGATTACGAGGAGAACATAAAAGTCTGTCCAGATGGAGACAGGTACTCTGTGTGGGAGTGAAATGAGGATGTTCCTGCAGTCTCATTAGCACCTTAGCAGCAGCATTTCATAGTCTTTGCGATGAAATCAGACAGAGGTGAGAGGAAGAATGTGACACAATTGTGCAGCCGAAAGAGGTAAAGGTGACGAACCAGCTTATTATTTCCTCCGTTTGATACCTCGGTGCAAAATCCTTTAGAATGAGTGGCCATTATATCCTTTATACCAGCGAATGCTATGTTGTGTCTCCACCGGGTTGAATGAACACGAGCCTAAATATTTTAGCTGATCATTCATAATAATGCATATTTTGGTCAGGACATGCACGGTTAAAGTCAATGCGAAAGAAAAAAGAAAGAGAATAAAGGAGAGTGAGATAAAATGGAAGAGGGACAGAAGCAGCAGGAAAAAATACACAATAATATCAGAGGGAATGATAAATTAAGAACCCATACAAAAAAAAACCTGTCGAGGCTTTGATGTTACCATGATCTTTTCCTCTGTACAACTCGTGTTTCTCTCGCCAGAATTTGTTTGTGTGAGTGTTTTGCTGCTGAATATAAAGTATGTTTCTTCATCTGCACATGTGTGTATCTGATAAATTGCAGAAGTTTGTCTTGTATTCAGCAGCCAAAACGCTGGAAATCTTCCAGGCCGTCCTGACTTTCAAGTGTCGCCTTCAATATTTCATAAGCTGATTTACATGAGTTAAAAAAAAAAAAACACGTTCACCCCAGCTTCCGCGTGTCGAAGCGGTGCCCTGTTTTATACTAAAAAAAAAAAAAAAAGGATTCATTTGACGCTATTTCTGACTTGTAAGCGAAGGATCATTTGCTGCTCAGACAACAACACACAAACATATTTTGATTATTAATAAGAGAAAGTGTTCAGACTGCGAAGCACGAGAGGCTCCAGATTCACCTAAACATGGACTTTCTCAGTGAAAGCGGAGCCAATGTCTGCAGCCTCCCTCTGGAACTAAGCTGATTCATGGCACTGAGGGAGGAGCATCATGACATCATGAACTATACAGTACTTGCGAAGACTAAAATATTACATGACTGACTATTTTAACAGACTGACTAGAAACTGTGATACATTCTTCAATCAATAATTGGTGGAGCTTTGTTTTCCTTCACTCACCTCATATCCAATACATGAATGAAGTTAATACCACATATAGACACACACTTTGTTGAAGTGATGTTGAAGCTTGTATTTTATTTCAATCTGGCCCAAATCAGCCTGACACATGTTCTAAGACAGTTCTAAAACTTTTTTTTTTTCTATGCCTGAACAGATAAGGAGACAAACTTTAAGCTGTCTAAGTTTAGTTCGGCTGCTCAGGACGTTTTCAGGACAGTCCTGTGTCAAAGTGCTTTGTTCCACAGGAACGCTGCTCGCTGCTGGTTAACTTCTTTGCTACGTGATGCAACGTGAACCAAAAGATAATCTGACTGTGACCAGCTGGAGGGGGGCATAACCTTCAGAGAGAGAACACATTGATTTTTCTAGAGTTCATACTGGGATGACAGCAGTCCAGTTACAGTAGCTGATCGAGTGGCCCCCCAAGCAACCGACGGCTTTCTGGTAATGCGCTGCCCCCTTTTGATTTGCACAGTAAAATGTGCAGCATTTAACTTTCCCCACAAACGCATGCACCTTTTAAACCTCAAAACTTACAAGTAAGCAGCTTTAAATAAAGTGCTATTTGCTCTCCAGCGTCTATCTTTGTCTTTGGAGGCTCAGGGCTGCCAATCATCACCGGTGACAAGTATTTGAACAGTTGGCGGAATTCTTCAACAGGGGAAAAAAGATCAATTTTAAGAAAGGCAGCATCAGTTGAGCCTGTTTACCATGAAACAGCCTTCCTTGGTTTAATTCAAATCAATTTAACACTTCGAGTGTGAATTTCGATTAGCTTGTAAACATGACTAAGTGTTGTTCAGCAAACACAAAGATGGGTAAGCAGAGTGATGAGGGTTTGCCTGCAGTGATTGGCTCCAGGCCAGCGGCTTCTGGCATCAGTGACAGCGCTGGCGGGAGTGTTGATGAGGTTTTCTGTGGGAGTATCAACAGGTGGCAGAACGCCTGTTTGGTAGCAGCTCTGTGCAGCCGAGCAGAGCGGCTTCAAAGTCTGACTGCTTCTGTTTTTTTTATACCCAGAGGAGACGGAGGTCTCCGCTCAGCGGCCAAATTAAGTCTTAATCCTGTGGCCCATGACACACTGTCTCTCTCCCTCTCTCTCTCTGTCACACACACACACACACACACACACACACACACACACACACACACGCACACTACTCAAAGTCTCCAGACCCGAGTGTGAGTGACAGAAGCATGAAATGAGTCACTGACTCTGAATGTGTGTGTGTGTGTGTGTGTGCGTGTGCGTGCGTGTGTACATTCACAAAGAAAAAAATGACACCAAGATGCATTAAGGTGAACAGGAAATGTATAAATAAGAATAAATAAAATTAAATCCTTCTTTCAGAGAAACAACAGCAATATCCCCTTACCGGAAATCCCATACCCCTAACCCTGCCCTGCTCCTTGCTCTTTGCATTGTTCAGTTACAGTTAATATACAGAGTGTGTGTGTGTGTGTGTGTGTGTGTGTGTGAGTGTAATTTTTTGTTCCAATTGGGATGATGCATTTGTGTGGGGTTGGGGATGTGTGTGTGTGTGTGTGTGTGTGTGTATGTTTGCACATTTTGTGTGACATGGACTGAGGGCAATTCATCCACATTAGCAGGAGATTAACCTGCTCACCTTACACATCCATCACTGGTACAACCACACACACACACACACACACACACACACACACACACACACACACACACACACACACACACACACACACCCGCCCTCAGGCAAGGGCAGCTTCGGCAGAGGAGAAATGCACCCACAAATATGTAAATCCAGTGGTGTGGTGCAGGCACGGTCATGCACACACAAGCTAGTAAGCTGGTTAATGTCCACTGAAAGACACTGACCCCTACAACAAGTCACACATCGTTCCTGATGTGTCATGGACTGATTCACTCAGACATCACCAACATGGCACTGGGTATTTAGGAAAAGGATAAGGAACCCTTATAAGGCAAAAAAAATTATGTTATCGACCTGCAAGTGTTTGTGACAGACTAATAAATCATGATGTTAAGTCTTACCCCATTAGTGATCTACGACTAAATTTAGTCATACAGAGAAATACCAGAACACTGCTTCTGTTTGTTACAAAGTCGTGACATACTTTAGGCAACTATCTTACAGTACACCTTGATGAAAACTTGATGAAACTCTCATTCTAAAACAAAAATAAAACAACCACTCACTTTTATCCATCCATCCATCCATCCATCCATTTTCTACCGCTTATCCTATTCAGGCTTGGGGGAGGCTGGACTCTGCCAACCATTCACACTCACATTCACACCTACGGTCAATTTAGAGTATCAATCAGCCTCGTCCCCTCTTGATGTCTTTGGACTGTGGGAGGAATCCGGAGTACCCAGAGAGAACCCACACAGGAACAGGGAGAACATGCAGACTCCACACAGAAAGACCCCGTGCCCGAGCCAGGGCTCTAACCTGGAACCTTCTTGCTGTGAGGCGACAGTGCTGACCACTGCACCACCGTGCCGCCCCCACTCACTTTTATCAATGGACAAAATGAGGAAATGCGTCAACCTGTTTATTATATTCCTACCAAATAAAGTGCTTTTACACAGCATGTGTGCATGTCTCGCTTTTATGTTCGTCCAGTGATACTCAAATGTGCTTTCTGATATTTGGAAATTTTCCTTTCATATAATAAACTCTGTCTTTGGTCACATAGGTTAACAGGTTTTTGTCCTAGAATAGGAGAAAATAGCCACTAAAAATGTACGGATTTTCCTATACCTGTCCTATCAATATCTCATTTGTGTGACTTGATTATCAACAACCATACACACAATTAACATCAAACCCTGCGGTTTCTCTAGGAAGTGCCGTGCCAAATCAGGGGTCTGAGATGACCGCCAGGATCCTGCTTAGCTCGGATGCTATCTGTCTGTCAGTTGTATTAGCCCCGCCCCTCACACGCAGCGCTGACACCTGATGTAACTTACTGTTGTTCATCAAACAGCAGTTGAAACATGGAAGGAACAAAGTCCTCCTCCATTACTTTCAGTCGGTTCTGATGTATTTAAGGACATGTGTCTGTTCTTTCAATTCAACCTCGGATCTAAAACACACACACACACACACACACACACACACACACACACACACAATCAGTCACTTCTGAGCACATTACGTTAACCAACTTGTGTTTTTTTTAACTTGCAATATAACCCTTTAGAATATATTAACAAGTTTATAAGATGCAGTTTTTTCTCTCAGTTTCATCCTTTATTTAACAGAGACGTCACACTTCAATGAAAAACACATTGTAAGAAAACACAATGTAAATGGGATTAGGGAGAAGTTAGCAAGAATGCTAAATTTCATCCATAGTCCCCCAGCAGGTAAATACTACTTCCAGACACACATATTTATCAATATAATTTAAAAAGAAAATGGATAAAGAGACACACTTCATTATACTAATGGGACCCTCCAGGAGCCCCCAACTGATACTGGTTTGGCTAACAGTCACAGTCCTGATTTGCCACAAGTCACCAACAACAATGGCGTGAGCCTGTATCACCTGGATCATCCAGGTTGTTGTCCACCCTGGACCAGTCCCTGGCCTCCTGCTGCTTGTTCTCTGTTCTCTACCAGGTACTCATGTCACTGCTTCTTTGTTGGACAACGAGCGGTAAGCTGTCGCCTGTCGTCACCAACGATGACACCGTGAGCCGATGTCACGTCGCTCATCTTGACATTCTTTTCTGATCAGAATTCTGATTCTGATCGTCGTCCTCTCCAAAGTCTCTTAGGGAATCCTCATCTGGTCTCCACCAGGAACTCCTATCTGCTCTTGTCTGATGGCTGCTGAATCAATCCACTGTGTTACTGTGGCCACCATCACGGGAAGGCCTCCAGATCTCACCTCTGACCTTCTCAGGCGTATTCCAACCACCATTTTGCTCATTACTATGGTAATAAATATTTGATTTCTCCCAACTAGAACTAGCTTCCCCACTAGTTCTGGGTCTCCACCAATTACTAATGTCACACCGCAACTGACAATTTTTCCAGCGAGCGCCATCGCCTCGGGGAGGCCTCCACCTCACTCCACTGACGGTCCACTCATACCAATCAGCAAGTCTACCAAGAGGCCTCCGTCTTTGGTAATTCTCCCCTGCAGTCCTCAGACAAGGCTCATCGTCCTTGCCTAGTCCTTTTATTTATATTTGCGTCTTTGTGGGTCCAAGTCGTAATTGAAACATTCACGAGCATGTCAATCCCCTTTACTTTTTGTGAAGGATCATCATTGTAGTTCTGTACTGTAATCTGAACAGTTGAATTTCTCACAGTGGCCAGTTTATCCTCTGTGTCCTGGTGTTTGTTAGTCTGACCAGGCAGGTTTGTCTTAGCGGTCGTTCCATCCACTTTGTCCTGGCGTTTGTTTGTCGTGCCAGTTGAGCTCATGACAGTGGTCGTTCCCTCCACTTTGTCCTGGCGTTTGTTTGTCATGCCAGGTGAGTTCATGGCAGTGGTCGTTCCCTCCACTTTGTCCTGGCGTTTGTTGGTCGTGCCAGTTGAGCTCATGGCAGTGGTCGTTCCCTCCACTTTGTCCTAGCGTTTGTTGGTCGTGCCAGTTGAGCTCATGGCAGTGGTCGTTCCATCCACTTTGTCCTGGCGTTTGTTTGTCATGCCAGTTGAGTTCATGGCAGTGGTCGTTCCCTCCACTTTGTCCTGGTGTTTGTTTGTCATGCCAGTTGAGCTCATGACAGTGGTCGTTCCCTCCACTTTGTCCTGGCGTTTGTTGGTCGTGCCAGTTGAGTTCATGGCAGTGGTCGTTCCCTCCACTTTGTCCTTGTTCTGGACATTTTGCTGACCAACTTCCCCTCAATGAATCAACAGACTCATAAGCCGTAGAGTCTGGCGTTTTCGCCTCCCTGGCTTAGGATGGTCACTGTCATATTCAATTCCAGGTTCTAGAGGATCGGTCCTAGATAATTACAGTGAGGGCTTGGTAGAATTGTCAGTCTAAGTCGATTTCTGTTTGAATGTTGTTTGATTATTGGGTGATGATGAAGATGAGATTTCTCATATATACCCTGTGGTTTGGCGGCACGGTGGTAAAGTTGTTAGCGCTGTCGCCTCACAGCAAGACGGTTACGTGTTCGAGTCCCAGCTCCGGCACGGGATCTTTGGGTGTGGAGTCTGCATGTTCTCCCTGTACCTGCGTTGGTTCTCTCTGGTACTCCAGCTTCCTCTGACTGTGACTGTGAGTGTGAATGGTTGTCTGTCTATATGTGTTGGCCCTACGATGGACTGGAGACCCGTCCAGGGTGAACCCCACCTCTCACCCGAAAGCTGCTGGGATAGGCTCCAGCAACTTTATTCACGCAAATGTGATCACTGGATCATATGTTTATATTCGCGTCATTCGTGCGAACTTTTTTCCCCTGCGAGGAGAATTTATTCCCACCATTTCTTTCCATCATCAACCATGGCTGACCTAACAACTTTTGCTGGCTTGTATCTGCCGTGGAAGTCCCAGATATGGCGGAAAACCAAACGTCGCTCTATCCAGATCCATGACACAATCCGGAGGAGCCCACAGCTGGGTGAATTTCACCGCTTTCTCCGGGAACTGCGCCTGGACCATGGCTGTTTCCAGCGGTACTTCAGGCTGACGAGGGCCGAGTTCTATAACCTGTCAGCGAGGACCGGTTCCAGGATGTCCCGGTCAGACACCAACCACAGCCAGGACCGTTCACTGGCGCCAATCTCAACGCTGATAGGTTCTCTCAACACAACGTCACGCGAATTTGTAGAGTTTTTTTGAAGACGCGAATACACGAAATTTGCGTCACCCGGCGAGTTTACACACAAATTCACATCTAATCGCCTCTCTACGTGGACTTCACATGTAAACTTGTCGCGTGAAAAATTCGCTTCACGTTTGGTGTGAACACACCTTAACAGGATAAGCAGAAAAAAATGGATGGATAGATGGATGGACATTGACTGGGATCCCTGATCCCGGGGTCACAGTCAGAATTGTAAGATCACTGTCCGAATTCCGGAGACGCTGAGTTTTATCCAAGTTGTGTTGACTGTGATTCCTGAGAAGGTTGTGCGTGATCTGTACATGATTTCTGTTGCTGGGGAGAAAAAAAGAGCACTGTAGTCCTGACACACACACACACACACACACACACACACACACACACACACACCAGGGATAGTATTGCATCGAGGTACTGAGTTACCTACTAAAAAATGCTGGCTTTGAATTGGCTTGTTATGTCTGGCTTGCCTGTTTTATTAACTGAACGTTTTAACCTCCTGTGATCTGCTGAAGTCTCTTGACTCGAATTTGAGGACAGATGGAGAGAAATTGGCCAACGTCAAAGTGAAAGAAGGTGGTAGACTGTGAGCTGCAGTCTTTCAAAGTCACCTAATCCACTTAGACCTCATTTCTGTCGAGTTGTATGGGTCATGACTCCCTTCTTCCTCCCTTTTTTTCCCCCCTCATCACATGAAAACAAAAGGCAGTTTCTGAGGTGACAGTGTTACTACATGCACCTTAAATCAACTTATCAATGATTTAAAGATGGGGAAAAAATTCAAGGTGACTTGATTTAACTGAATTAATACTGTCGTGGGCGACAGCACAACATAGGAGGACACAACAACCACGATGACGAACGTTCTGCATCTGAAACACTCCTGGTTGTAACCAGATATTATTCCTCCACATTCCCTGACCTCCTCCCTGATCTTACCTTCTCAATCTTTTTCTCTGGTCATAATTACTACAGCCACTAGAGGGCAACGTACAGCCGCTGACAAACCGGACACACTTGACAAGATGAAAAACGTGAATGTGCGGTAAAGACACATTATACCGGTGTTTCCAAACGCCACAAATACATCAACTCTCTTTTCTACTTAGTGTTTTTCCCATAAAACACAACCACAGACACATGCACATATCCCTTCTGTTTTCTTCTTTTTGTGAAAACTTTACCTCTTTTTTCCCTTTTCATCTACAAAGCAGAAACACAAATTCAATTTAGGATCCTGGATGGTTGAGATGCCTTTGGGAAAAAGAGGAATAGAGAGAGAAAAAGGAGGCCTGGACAAAATGACAAAAAGAAACAGAGAGAATAGTGGGGGGGGGGGGCGAATGAGGAAGAAGAAGAAAGACGACAGAAAATGTTAGTAAAGCCAAACAGCTGTGGGGATCTCGGCGGGCGGGGGTGGGGTGGGGGGATACCAAATCAAGAAGGTAGAGATGGATGGAGGGATGAAAGGAAAGAGGAAAGAAGATGGAGAGAAATGATGCAGAGAAGGTGTGACGGGGTGAGGGGGAAAGAATAGAGGGAATGCAAGAAAGAGGATGGAGAGAACAGAGAGGCATTGTTCTGTGTGGCAGACCCCGCTCACTGTTTGCTCTGGTTGCCACGGCAACCGCAAAAGAGATGGCTGATAAGTTAAACATATGGTTAGAGAGAACAGAGTGTGTGTGTGTGTGTGTGTGTGTGTGTGTGTGTGTGTGTGTGTGTGTGTGTGTGTGTATGCACGTGTGTGTGTTTGTAGGGGGGCTAAAATGGACCAGCTTGGTTGTTATCCAAGCTGTTCTGAAACTCCGGTGGTGATGAGTGACCGGACCACTGATGTTTGTTTTTTAGACACAAGCGCTCATTTTTAACTTTTCCTTTTCTCTCTTTGCTCTTTTTTTTTTTTTTTTTTGCTTCTTCTTCACCCTGCATCTTTCTTGTTTCACTCCCTTCTGCATAGCTTATTTATGCGAGCTGTGTGGTCACTGTGTGTGTGTGTGTGTGTGTGTGTGTGTGTGTGTGTGTGTGTGTGTGTGTGTGTTCCAGAGTATAGGTCATTGTAAAGGCCAAATAGAAAGAGAATTTTATCAGTTCAATTTAAAAGTGAGAGAAATGTGACTTTGTGCGAGTCTTTGAGAAGAAGGGCAAAAAAAAAAGTTTTTCCTTTCTATGATTGTACAATTTTTACAACCTGAAGGCCTAAAAGGGGGATGAAGGACAAAGAAAACACAAAGGAGGAGGGAAAGATACAAACTGAACTGTTTACTGTTGTTTGAAAAAAAAAGAGTTTTCCAAACGTGTACAGCTGAGCCACAGAAAACTTCAAAAATAAAGCTTTCTTGACTTTAAATCTGAAATCAGACAGTTTTTTTTTTATTGTTGATTATACTTTTTAAAAACAAAATCCATCCTGACGTCTTATTAGCCCTGATGACCACAAGAGGATCGTACGGTCCAAATATGAGGTCAACATTTGATACACATCAATCCATAACTTGAGAACGGAACGTGCTAGAATGCTCTCATTCCAAACATATCATCAGGTGACGGAGGGGAACATTTGTGCTAGAATGTTCATATTTCAAATCGAAAAGATTTTGACAGGTCAGCGTTGTTTTACAATACACAAATCGAGCCATAACTTCAAAACAGTCCGTCTCAGAATGCTAATATCCGGAAAACCTATCATCCCAAGACAGAGTGGAACATAGGTGCAAAATTTGGGGTTAATGGTCGAGGGAAAGATTTTGACCAAATATCGAACTCTGCAGGTCAATGTTCTTTTTTTTTTTTAACAAGATACAAATCAAGCCATAACTGAAGAACTGTGTGTACAAGAATGCTAACATCCGGAATCTACAGTCCCTAAATGGAGGGAAATGGATGCGCAAAATTCAGGGCAAATAGTCGGGATTTGGGATTACAGCATTCAAAATTGAGCATTCTAGCACATAGCGTTCTTCAGAACGGCTTGACTTGTAACTGGAAAAAAAAAACTTTGATGGATTGTAATATCCCAAGATGGATTGGAACGCGTGTGCAAAAGTTGTAGTAAATGGTTAGATGACCGATTTTGACTAAAAAAAAAAAATCCAAACGGGACTAAAGCAGTAACATTCCTGGCTAAATAGATCAGCTGGCCTGAGGAGAAAGACAAACACAGGAGAGGAAACCATGTCTAGACTACTGACACACACACACACACACTGACACACAGGATACAGACAACATGAATGGGACACACACAGCAACCTGCTACTTAGACAAGGTGGGCGACTGGTGAGCCTAGCAAAAGAGCTGGGGGAGGGGTCAGAGGGGAGGGAGGAGGAGATGGAAGGGATGGGGGGGGGGGAAGGGAAGGATGAAGATAGAGGAGGAGGGCAGAGGCCAGGACAAGATGGAGGGAGGTGGGAGAAAGGACTCAGGGGTGTCAGCATCAATGGAACACCTCAAATTTTGCATTACGGAAATCAACATTTATACAGGAACACTGAAATACAAAATCACTGCAGGTGAATAGTAGGAGATAAGTAAAAGAACCATCCGGTCTTTTATGCTATTAGTCCATGACACATAACCGATGCCCTGTCCAGCAATTCTCCTTTTAAGTGTGAGTGTGCATAGAAATATCTTTTTGGCCAAAAACTAAATGATGTAACTGTGCTGGGATGAAACACATCAATGTGGTTTGTATTACTTTCATTTGCTGCAAAATATATACAAAAATGTCCATCCATTCATCCATTTTCTACTGCTTATCCTGTTAAGGGTCATGGGGGGCTGGAGCCTGTCCTAGCTGCGAGAGGCGGGGTTCACCCTGGACAGGTCACCAGTCCATCACAGGGCCAACACATAGAGACAGACAACCATTCACACTCACAGTCACACCTACAGTCAATTTAGAGTATCAATCAGCCTCGTCCCCTCTTGACGTCTTTGGACTGTGGGAGGAAGCTGGAGTACCAGAGAGAACCCACGCAGGAACAGGGAGAACATGGAGACTATAGAGCTATGCCGCATGCCGGAACCTTCTTGCTTTGAGGCAACCGTGCTAACCCCTGCACCACCACGCCGCCCTTATATACAAAAATGTGTCAAGCTGAATGCTTACGGAGACTCACCATTTTGGACTTTGGATGTCATGAGTATGATTCAAAAATGAATTTTAATAATCTTTTCAACTCATTTTCAAATGCTGTTTAAGGCACATTATAAACAGGACTTGATGAAACTTGCTTTGTGTGGGTACGAAACATTTGCTAACACTACTCTTCGAACTAAAGCAGTACTTCATCCAGCAGGGCTTGTTCATGGTCGTACAGAACTGTAAAGGCTATCGTTGTTCAAATGCTCACCACAGTACATTTCATTTTTAAAGTTGAACTTAAACCAACAAGTTTGAAAACCCTCAAAGTCCTTTTTCCCTGGAAGTTAATGGACGCATTTTTACATTATTGAGCCTGCTGAATAGTCTCAGTCACACCAAGTTTCCTTATGCAGAAAAACACGGCTAATAAAAATGTAAACATTTAAAATGAAAAAGTCGGTTTAAGTTGGTGAGCTAGCAGCCCGTTCACTGCCTCCCTGTCTAAATGATAATGCCCCCGTTCTCGGCTCAAAAACAATCTGAGAACAAACAGGGCTCAAATAAGAAGCCAGGACAAGCAATCTGACATTTGAACAAAACCATGGCTCTACTGATAAGTGTCTGGGGCGGCGTGTTGAAGACAACCTCAATGATATTTACCAGGGACTTACAGATATGCTCAACCAACTGAAGTGTAAAAAGGCCACGTCTCAACAGGTCAGGTGAGAGCAAGGGAGTGAGAAATCTCCTCAGACAAGACAGTTCATCAAGCGGCCATAGCGTCAGTGACCTCTGAACTAAAGGACAGAGAGAAGTCCATCTTTCCCAGGGCTCCTGAGAAAGTGGTAGGTCAAAGAGGCTGTGCTCTAGTTGTTAATTGGTCACAGGTAAGCCCAAGTCCAATCAGCTACACTTCCTGGAGTGGAAAATTGACTTCCTGTGACACTTCATTGCATCTCACTGGATAAAGTCCTTGAAGTTGACCTGCTGCACTCTGCGTCACCTTATTTCTATCGCTGGTGTTTAATGTCTGTTCCTTCATCTGAGCAGCAACATCTGAAGCCCTGGAAAACTCGTCAGGACAGATCACAATGAGAGGAATTGGAAAAAAAAAGTTAACGTGATCTGAAATAGTAGACTGCGCAGCATTAATTTGTCCAATTCTGGAGTGAGAATTGAATTTGAAAAATGCTTTTTCACACTTTGTCGTATCAGCAGCTGCTAAACAACCTTGAGGCCGTGGGTGATTTGAACACAAGCCAAGCTTTGTGTCGGTTTTGTTCACGTGTGGAGAAGACAGGCAGCAAACTCGTATCCACTTGTTACAGATGGATAGCTCGTTCATAAATGCAGCTTTTATTTAAAATCATATCTTAAAGTGCTACGGTTGCACAGATGCGTGGAAATGTCACTTCAGGACACAAGACATTTTATTAAGCGGGAATCTCACCAAGCCAACAGGAGGATCCCTGTGTGGGCGCCATAACATCCAGGCGCTTCTCCATCTCTCACCTCTGTTGCCTTTGATGAGAAGTCGCAGGTTGTTTAGTCGTTTAAAGTGAGTTCCCACTGCACAACTTTCAAAGTCGTAGGACCGCTGCGGTGTTCTTGACAACTTACGGTCCTGAAAAACGACAAACAAGACAAACCGCCTGTCTGTGCGGCAATGTCCTCAACAAACAAGCGGTCCAAGTTATTTGCACTAATCCATCCCCCAAAAAACAACAACAGCAGAAGAAAGGAAGAAAATAAAAGAATGGATTGGTTAGTTGTTGTTGTCCCACATTTTCAAATACTTTCACTATTTATGGCCAGTCTCCTCCAGATCCTCTCTCAAAAGTGTGGGTCATGATCTAAAGGTTAAGATGTTTCTTTTCAGTAGCCGAAGATCAGGATTTACATCTTCAGAGCCACATGAAGGAGCCTGTTGGTTTTTCTTCTCATGGTTTCTGTCATGACTTTGTAGCTCGCCGCAAGAAACCAACGCTTGGTAAATAAAGACGTTGGACTCAGATCAAACCTACAGTTTAACCTCTCGAAAATGTGTTTAGACTACGTATGTTGCTTTACTGACGAGAGGACATAATGATGAGAGGACCTGTTAACTCAATTTGGCTGGCGTTTAAAATGTGTATGTTTTAAAAAAAAAATGAAACTGTCAGATACTTATCCTCTCGAACTGCAGGTGTACCTGGTCAATACATAACAGATCATGTGGAGCTGGTTCTAACAATAGTCAGGGATGCTGCACGCTCCTCTCATAATTCATAGATACGGCCTATAGGGAATTTAGTTGCAATGGGTTGTCATTTTTAAAAAAGTGGGTCCCCAAATGAAAGAAGGTGCAGCAGTAATGGTCCCTGCAGCAACACCAGTTTCACGGTCCATGTCACAGTCCCCAATGTCCTATCTGGACTGTTGATTTTCATTTTGGACTTGATGAACTTTAATTTGGACTTCATGCCGTTTGAATTTGGCCTGTTTGCCATGTTTTGTGTATTTTGGTTGCCTTCCTGCTCTGTTGGTGTGTCGCCCCCGCTCTTCCTCCACACCCTCCTCCGCTCCCCATCAGCCTGTCACAGCTGCTGCTGCTGCTGCGTGTGTGTGTGTGTGTCTCTCCGCTCTTTTCCTGCTCACCTATTTTTTTTTAGGTGTTTATATACCACTTTAGTTTCCTTTGGTCTTAATTGCATCCTTGATTTTGTTGTCTTCTGTTTTACTTCTTCTTCTCCTCTGGGTTATTCTGTACCAACCTAAATGTCCTAAAGAACTCTGAAGATCTTGCGCCAATTTTCCCGCAGCCTGCACTTCACGTTCATTAGCTCTCAATTGCCTCTTTCACACTCAGACGCCATTATGACATGGCGACACATTGTTTCGGAAACAGCCAGAAGAGCCCTCAGCAACAGTGTTTTGAGAAGCTATTCCACCGTTGCAGTTGTACCTTTCACACAGCTGTGGATTCGGATCTGTAGCTCCGCTGGTGAATCAGCTATGCTACGCTATGCTGTGCTATGCTAAACCCATATACTTGTAAACGTTCTTTTCTTTTGGGTTCATTTCTTGTTTTGTTTTTCCGATGTGTTTTCCATTTCGACCTTTCCCAGCTCACGTGTCGACGTGCTCTGCTCCTGCGTGGATACACTCTCCGATCAGGCTTCTCTTTGCATTCATACTGCTTCTGACACATCTGTTTTCACATTTATGCGCTCACTCTCTGATTTTCTGTATGATAACCCTGTTCCCATCCAATAACATGTCAGATTATGGTCCGACCAATCAAAGTATCACTGCCATCTTGGCTGGCTCGCTTGACTTCTTAGAGCACCCTTACAGACAGTTGTTCTCCCTTTAATCAAGTTTGTCCACTCCAGAGGTTTTTTATGTTATAATTTGCTCTCTTGTACAACTTTTGGAATAAAAGAAAGTATAGACACCACTTCCCTGTATTTTTCTTTTCATTACATGCAACTGTATATAATTTGAAAATGGTGAATTACTTCCACATTTGGTACAGGAGCCTTGAGCAGCAATTAAAAAGCAATCTTCAAGTCATTCCTTAAAATCTGAAATCAGTCTTTTTACTTGGCTGGATCACCGAGGTAATTTTCTACTGAACTTATTCCAGTTTTTTTCATTTTGGAAAATACATTACCGCCCAGATCCAAGATGTTTGACCATCCAGAGAAGGTTCTGCTGAAGGATTTGGTTCCATTAATTGTTTAATCTTCTTTTATACAACCCTAAAAGATGAATACTACGATACCACAACTGTGCTTCGAGAGGTAGAGATGTGATATGAGTGATGAAGCGTGCGTGTTCAACTGCAGTGGAGTTTTTGAAGATTTAGAAGAATATAAAATCAAACTTGGCATCTGCTGTGTAGTTAAGTACATGGTAAGGATGTGAAATATCTATAAATACTTATCCTAAGTGCTAATTATCCAAACCTCCTGCGCCCCCAACACACACACACACACACAGCTTGCATATGATGACTGCTGTGTGGTCTTGAGTCTTCAAATCCCGCTTCTCTTTAATGGAATTTACTTCTGCTGTGTTTGTCAGCAGTAGAGGAGAAATGTGGTGTGTGTCTCCTTTGTGTCATAAAGAACTTAATTATGCTTCATATAAACTCTTCTTTTTGTCTCCAGAATTTAATGTCGCCATCACGTCTTTTGCGGTTTGTTTTCCTTGTTTATTTCCAGCGAAAAGTATTGCCAACAACTACACACATCATCTGAATCCCGTGTCACATTTCACACCCACAAACCAAAGTAAAAGAATCATCTGCGTATATGTTTTTGAAGCCTACTGAGGAGATTTTATGCGCCCATAAAAGGAATGTCAATAAAACCTTTCAGTTATTCATAGAACTATTTTGAATCAATTCTAATTAACACTAACGAATGGCTGAGGATGGGGTTTGTGATGCGTGCTCGAAACATTAATTCAACACTTGCAATCTTAGCGCATTGATGGAAGGGATTATTTCTGGGATATGTAGAGTACTTTAATCTGTGCGTATTCCATGTGGACATCTGTTATGATGCCAATTAATAAATCACCTCCGCGCTCTCTCTCCACTCTGCCACTCCTTTCAATGATCAATTTACACCTTTCAACAGCAGCTGTAGCCGGATGACGAATAGGTTGTCTCTCTCTGAAGGGCAAGACTGTACGATGTCACTGCCTCAACAGCTCACTCCACTCAGCAGCTATCAGAAACAACGCTTCAGTTTTATCACTGGATGTCGTTTATGGATTTGTCACCATTACTGTAGTTTTCATTCAGGCTGTGCAGCCGGTGTGAATTCGGGTGGTGTTAATATCCTTCAGCTTCCTCAGTCAAATTGTGATCATCCTCAGTATTTGTCACTTCATTCAAACTGGTTTTATTCGACTATATTTTTCTATTTATTTTTCAATATGAAAAGCATCATGTACTATGGTCTCGTTCTACTACCTTGTTCAAAAATATCTAAAAGGAATAAATCAAAAAGTACGGAGGAGCGAAGTGCTTCCGAGAGAGCAGACCTCTCCCATCTCTACAGATCCACCACCAAAAAGTGATTCCAGATCACAAGGAGCTGAATACATAAATCTCACTGTCCATTAATGAGTTTCAATTAAATATGCTCAAATTTTCTGAGTTGTTTGCTGATAAATTAAAAAAAAAAAATCATCTATTGGAGAGCACAACCAAGATGATTTCTGGAAGCTGACACATTGTTGAAATTCATCTGACATGTCACAAAAAACCAAAACCAAAAAAAAAACAACCACTACTAGTTTTAAGACCTAGAACATTTATCAGGATCTACCATTTGATCTGTGTATGCTAAAAATGTATTTATTGGTTCTGCAAACAGGGGGTGGGGGGTGGTGTTCATCCTCTGGGGGACTGTCCTAGACCAGGGTGATGGAGTGACTGACACTGCCGCCCCTGGACCAACCATCCCTGCCACGCTAGTGTTCTCAAGGCTACGTGTGTGAGTGTGCGTGTGTGTGTGTGTGTGTGTGTGCGTGTGGTCTCCCCAGACACGGCCTAACGCCCACTCCCCCGACACCTGGGTGAGATATGAAGAGAGACAGAATGCTGCGCAGGAAATAGCTATGTGTTGACATGCTGAAACACACACCATCTTCCTCCCTTTTTCCATTTCTGTTCCTCCGCTCTGCCCCCCCACCCCCACACACAAACCCCTTTCTAGTCTGCTTCTCTATAGGGAGGAACATTTAGCCACTTGAAAAAGATAGCGCTTTACCGCCACCTGAATGTAAATGTGTACATGCGCTATGTCCCTGCAGCCTGTTACAAGAGCTTAATATCTTTGCTGATGTGATCTAGTGATCTTTGCATTGTCTGAACGCACTTAAGAGCGGCCAGAATTCAACACAGCAATGAAATGTTAACTACTGGCAACTGGTCAGCTCATCACGGAGTGGGGGTGGGGTCTGTGGTATAGCGGCGGCAGCGGCACAGCTTTCATGTCGCATGTTTCTCTGATCATTCAAGGTCTTTGTAGGTTAACTGGTGGAGCACTGTGCAGGATGTGACATTGAAACTGCTTCACTTACTACAGAGAACATGACAAATGTTCTCCTTTTGGCCTTGGCCATGTGGTTATTGGGGTTTGTAGTGGGCTACAGCGCGGGGAGGATTCTTCCTGCACCAAGTCGACAGGAGAGGAAGAATCCCTGACTTGCAATATTGCAGATGGCCGAGCAGCAGGTTCAGGGATAGTGTTTACCCACAGAAATTAAAAAGGTGTCAGATACTTTACAACTTTTACGACACCGTTTTAAAGTCCCCCTCATATGAAAAAGGTATTTTTCTATTTGCTTCTACTGTGATATATGTATTTGACACTAGAAGGCTGTTTAACATTCATTGATGGAAGTGGAGGCCTTTTCTGCAAGCATGAAAATCTGATTTTAAGAGACGGTTCTATGAGCGTGATTTGTGACATCACAAATATTTTGGAGGCCAAATCTGGTCTGGTGTTCTTTAGTATGAGGTTGAAACTTCCAGAGCGCAAATAGGAAGAGTGGATGTTGCAGATGTTGATATAATTGTCTGCATATTCATATGTTCTTTAGATTTTCAAGGAGCAGGAGCGATTTAAGGATTTTGATGTATTCATTTAATGTATATTTTCAGCCAAAAACATGCCAGACAAACATCTAGTGTAATATTTTACTAATAACTGCTTGGAGGAGCATTTTAAAGTACCTCAAAATAAGTAAAAACAAGGAACGAGAATCACAAAGCTCTGTATTATTCAAGTATTCTTGAATTATTGGATCAGCATTAACATGCACTGCTGTGAGGGGTGGTTCAATGGTGCAGCTAGTCAAGGTGAAACTAAACTGAATTCACTTTTATTGCGGAGGCAGCTTTGCATATTCCAAGGTATAACTGATTAACGTCACTAAGATGTATTTACGTGACAGAAGCCGTCCTTTAAACTTTATCCGATTGCTGACCTTAAGATGAGATATAAACCCTTTTTTCTGCTTATTTCACATTTGTCTCAGCAAATTACGCTGAATTGAAACGGATTAAAAAAAAAAGAAGGTTAGTTTATTTCCACCTGTCAGTTTTCCATGATGACATAAACCTCTTCCGTACTGGCTGCGTCTGGGTCGTCCACTTGTCCTTTCACTCGTAAAAAGTATTTAGCATGAAGATGGACGACTACGCTCGCACTCGGCAGAAAACCATTGCTATATCTCAGGTGATATTTAGATTTTACATGATTCTATGGAATTATTCAGGGGATAATCATAATTATTGTGTCACAAACAAACACCAGAACATCTGCACAACGTGTGTTAGACACAAGGTTACTCTTTCTGGATGACTGCACATCGCAATTGACAAAACAAATGAAAATTTTGACAACACAATCTGCATGCAGTGCATTTTTACTGCATGCTTTGGCTCCACTGTATATGTGAGCATGATGTTGCTGGAATGACTGTGTCATGTATCATGCTCACTACACACGCCCCCCCCCCCCCCAAATCACTGAGCAGCAGCTGAAGTCAGTCAGACGAGCGTCGATGGATGATGGTCTTACTTTACTTCCACACATATTTAGGTGGTGGCTCAGAGAAGAAGTTGCAATAAATTTGCATTTGTCAATTAATCTAATGAATCAAATTCCACAGGTGCGTCTTGAACGATGCTCCGTGCACAAAAATTGTTTTTTTTTCCCCTCAGTGTTGTTCTCATAAAAAGGATCCTTGGGGGGGTGTTTATGTGCTTGTCCTAACACATAAACCCACAGTGTCACGTCATCCACATGTGATTCAATTAAATGACCTTTTATTTTTTTAATTCACTTTGGGTGTTTTCACACCTGTTCCCCTTCAGCCCTCAAAGCGGACTCAGACCGTCGAGTCAGCATTTGCTGATGTGCGAACACTCCAAGCGGACTCCTCTGAAGTGAGCGGAGCCGAGACCACCCTGGGAGCTCGTCTCAGTTGGGTTCGCTCCAAGTCCAAGCTCAGTTATCCCGTACAGTGCAAAGACAAAGCGCTCCGGTTCACTGCAATGCCATGTTTGCTGCCTCTGGAGCTGAAGTGGAGCACAAAGACAACCGAGTTCCCTCTTCACAAATCAAGTGAAAATCTGAAGCCAAAAAGAACTGAGCTCCTTTTCTGTTGGTCCACTTTTTGATTATGAGTGCTTTCACAACTCTAGTTTGTTTGCTCCGGTCTGAATCAGTTGATGAGGAGGTGGACGCGGTGCGTTTCCGTCTTGGATTGGTACGGTTTCACACAGGCAGAACATCAAGTGGTGGTTTGATCCAAGAATGCAAGATGCGTCCTGCATTTGGGCGGGATAGAGGTTGGATCATGATCATACCACAAACAAACCAGTTTGCTTTTAACTGGATTATTTGAATCCACATCCGACTGCTGCATTCCCACCCCCTCCGAACAAATCGCACCGAGAGTAAACGGACAAACGAGTTCAGGTCAAACAGGCTACAAGAGACAGTCATGAAAACGCTCAAAATGTACAGATGAGAATTCTAACTGCACAGCAAAGTGTTAAGATGTTTAAAAGTACAAGAGTGCATGTGCCTATTTTCTGCTAAAAACTCGCAAAGGAACTCTGCTGCGGCTAAGTGGATAAAAAAAAGTGCAATTTATCCTTATTCCTTTATTTCTAATTTATTTTGTCAAATTCCACTATTTCTGTAGTCATGGATTATTTTCTATGATTCCAGTAACAAAATAAACCCTATCATACCTGTCAAAACATTTCATTTCCAGACAGGTGGTTTCCATGTCCACCCTTTCAGCAGGATTGCGGTTTACAGGAGCCGCACTGGCTGCTGTCAGTGTGAGGAGTCTTCCAGCAACCATCTGGTAAATCAGATGTGATGGTTGAACTGTCACTGCTTGGTGTCCAGCCATTTTGCGTCTCGCTAAGCAAGCAGTCACTCAAGACTGTCCTCACTTAAACACCCTTACGCACAGCGAAAACTGCTTTCTGGTGAACTTGGAAAGATTTTGCGTGTGTTCAGGAGTTTGTGGTTGACTTGTTTGGTTGAATTGACTCATTGGAAGATTCAGTTTCTTGGCAGGCACCCTTTAAACATCAGTCGTGCTGGCTCGCTGACTGAGATGACTCTTGAAATTTTGTTGATGAATAACTAACCTGTTGTCTCTAATCATAACTTAGAACTGATGTGTCCTCAGATTTAAAAAAAAAAAAAATCTTCTGCTGAAGCAATCAAGATTCTGTAATGAGGTTGGGCCATTTTGAAGGTTGATTTTGAGTTTTTGGTGCAGTTCTCTTCATGTGATACTGATCCTAATTAGCAGCCCTTTGATGCACTTGGAGCCATGGTCTTGTCTTCGACTTATAGTGACTTTGGTGTTTGGCGCGTTGGCGATGTGGTACAGCAGCCTGCTTGACTGTTTCTTTTGTTTTGTTGTCTTGTGACGTTGTGTTACAACTGTTGCAACGTACTGTTTTTAGTGCTGTTCTGTTTTAAATGTTTTAACTCCGCATCTGTGTTTCTCTGACTGCTGGATCTCTTGTCTGCATAGCAAATATACCTTTGGGTACTAATAAACCTTGAAAACAGCAAGGAGGAACAGATGTTGTATTCGCTTCTAATAATGGATTACTGAGAAATTAGTTTGAGGTATTGTAGCAAATTATGTTGTAAGGAGAAGAAATCCCCCCCCCCCCCCCCCAGGACTTTTCTTCAGTTTTAATCCCAAAAAAATTTAGATTTTCATCCCACGTTCTCAATATCCACAAATTTTTGCTCTAAAAGCAAAACGGTGGAGAGTTCATATTAACTGGTTAAAAGGAGGGTGACGACATCTGAGCGGTGCTTTATAAACTACAATGATTCCGATGTTGTCCATGCTGCTGTTAGCAAAGTTAAAGAAATGAGGCCAAAGATGGAAGAAAAAAAGTTTTTACTCTGCATGTCAAAAATAAAGTTGAAATGTTGAAAACTCATTTGAAAAGTCAAGTATTACATTGGAATACCATTTTAACAAATGTCAACTTTTCAATTTAGTTCTTGACATTTAATCCTTATTCTCAATATGCAAAACTTGGGGGAAAAAAAAAAAAAAAACCTTCTCCGTCTCTTCCTTTCCTTTGCCTGGCACCAATAACCTTCCGCAGTTGCAGCGTCCCGCAAATCAAAGAGACGTTGATTTTATTGCGCAGAAACTCAGTGTACTAGTACTCGAGAATAAACAGCAAAAATACACATTACCTACCAAAAACAACTCATAAGTTTCCTGATCTGGTGCCACACATTCACTGTTGTTAGAAGACAAGATGAAAACCACAGTCTTCAATGTCAAAGTCACACACCCAACCCGCCCGCGCCAGCCGCCTCTCGATGAGGTTTTGTGGCGCTACAACAACATTACACTACATCCACTTTTACTTCTGAGAGGGGACTGTCATTATTGGCTCCACAACAAAAAAGCCACTTGTCAGGGAAAATGTAAAGTAAATATAGTTTCAGGGCAAACTATGTTTTCCTGGAGAGGACAGCGTCTTGTTTGTATCTACAGTACGTGTGTGTGTGTGTGTGTGTACAGTATGTGTGTTGATAACCAAACATATCGAGGCCTTACATTCTCTTACCCCTTTCTACAGCACACACATTTCACAGAAATTGGACAAAGGATATTCTAGGATGAGGGGTGAAGATGACCACAAATTTCAAAGACATTTTTGACACAGGGTTTGTCCTCTTACAGGCGGCAACGGCCACGTCCTCCGAAGAGGAGATGCCATCAGACGATACTTTAAATTCCCACAGTCAGAATCAAGTGTGGGAGTACAGCGTGAGAGGTAACCCACTCTCCTGAAGTGCTCTTCAGCAAAGCACTAAAGAGATAGTGGACATCTGCAGCTACATGTGGGTGTGATAGAATCTGGGTAGATGCATGTTCAAAAAAGAAAACCACCATTTTGTAATTTCCTTTTCACACGGAGCGCGGCGTGCGCCTACAGCTCATCACCAACATTTTTCATCACTTTGGCAGCAGTAACAGTGGGTTTTAGTCTTATGGGGTGTCTGTTTTTGTAATAACGATACATTACACTGGATGAATAGAAAGAGGTGGTGTGTGTGTGTGTGTGAGAGAGAGAGAGCCAGGACAGAGAAAACAACTAAGCAAGAAAGACAGCATGTTTCCCCCAAAAAAAGGAGATAGATAGAGGGAAAGCGCCCCTCCATCTCTTGAGCCTCATATAATGTTGCGTTGGCCAATATCTGCTTACGTGTGTGTGTGTGTGTGTGTGAGTAAAGTGTCATATGGCAACAGTGCCATCTAGTGCACATAAGATTATGTGTGGAGAGCAAACAGCAGCAGCCAGGATCACATGTGATCATCATGATCTAACTATGAGGTCAGAGCACTGCGGAGGAGGGATGTCCTCTCGCAACTAAACACAAAACATTCAGTGAAGCTGTGCAGGCGAGTCAGCAGACACTTGAAACTTAGATGATTAACATTAAAATTGGCTTATTTTTGTTGTTGTCAGGGTGACACTGCAGCTGTGAGCAGATACTGTCACTCAGCCACCTTTCCTGGTGCGTTCAAGGATGCTCAGGCGTGACTCTTTGCAGCCAGCAGTCAGTCAGTGGCCTCTCCAACACAAGAATAATGCACAAGAAAGCTTAAAAGTGTTCAAGACAGCTGATGTGAGAAGCTTTTCGAAACAATGTCCCCGCATTCTTTCAGGGAGTGTGTTTACATCCACACTCACAGATCAATCAGCAGATTTTTTGTGGGTTGGCAGATATTTTCAGGCAAAGTCTGATATGTTTCACAGGCTGAAGGCCATTGAAGGATTATGTTGAATACGATAAAAACACCTAGATTTTCATATTTCGTGCACACGTAAAGATTGATTGGATTTAGTTTCCCTGTACTGGCCATGTGGGGACACGCCCTGGGACAACCACCAAGGAGGAGGAAGATGGTGTTAAAGTGAAAACGTGATGAGCGACTGCAGTACAACGCATATTTCTGGACAAAAGCAGAGAAAAGATGCATTCAAGTTTGTCTCATTACCACAACTCCTTTCATAACTTAGTTTCCAAACCGAACAACACCCACACAGTGACCAGTTTAAATGTGATGTTGAAAACCTGAGTGGATGTTTTGAAACGAACTGTAAATATGAGTTGTAGGTTGTGTACTTGGAGAGAACTCTAATTATGGACAGTCATTTTCACCAGATTTTTTCAGGTATCTCATCATTAAAGTGCATATAAACACACTGAATCCAATGATTTCCGTTACTCGATTATTCACAGTATTAGACTGAAAGATTGTGTTAAAACTCAAATGTTGAAATTACAGTTTTAGACAGTATAACAACAGGATTGTTTGTTGCTTGTAGATACTTTTTAATGCAACGGGACCAAGAGAGATTTCTGAAGAACCAGCCTGTCTTCTCTTTATGACACTTTTGCAAAAATGCGCCACAAAACAGAGGTCTAGACTAGCTGGTTTCATCATGTTTTGATACATTGCAGCTATTAGCATGAGCAAACCATTTTCCACCTCCGTCATCCTGCAGGTAAGAGTCTGCCTCGGTCCTGTGATCCTCAAAGGAAAACACCGTCGGTTCAGACTGTTCGTGACACGACACTCATTACTGATGGAAACAGGCTCATCTGCGTTTCCAGCTTGATCATAAATCTGCTGGACCTCAAAGTGAAGCATTTCTCACACTTGGTCTGCTGCTCCACACTCAGCATTAATATCAAGTTACAGTTCCACAACGGCGTTGAACAAAGGGCTGTGACTAATTTCATCTTTTAACAATATCAGCAGAGCAGATTTATTACTGTAGAAAGTATTGCAGTATTCTGTCGAAGATGGTGAGGACTGTGCTACTGTGGCGCGACCTGCAGTAAAGCAGCAATAATGTGTATTCCCACAAATCCTCCGAACCTAAAACTTCATAATAAGCTGTATTGGGTACAAAATTATTGCTTGCTATACTGACTGAATGATGGTTTCCTACATGCTTGAGTAGAGTGGCACCACCTCAGTAAAACAATCCAGTTTGTTGCTTTGTTCCTCCCCAAAAATAAATGAGTTCTGCCTGAGCCCAAGCAACACTCCTCTACCAAAGTTATGCTGAAATTAAATTGGTGATTTTTGAACTTGAGAGAACCTGAGCACCTATGTTGCTTCTATACAAGTTGCCAACCTACTCATCAGGAGCAATTTGGGGTTTAGTATCTTGCTCAAGGTCCCTTCAGCACAGTCACCAGGAAGAGGAGAAGGTGGAACCAGTAACCTTTCGTTATCAGCCAGCCACAACTGAGCGATGTCCCCCAGCTAATATCAACCTGGTATTTTTGTGCAAACCCGCTAACAACGAACAGGACATATAAACCAACATGCAGGATACTTGTGCAACCTCCTTGGTGGATTTATTCCAGTAAATAGCCATTATTCACTCAAAGTCATTTAAACAGACTTAAGAGTTCCTTCCAGCTAAAACGTTAAACTACAAACCAGGATAGTTGCCAAAAAAAACTTACTCGTTCACAGTGAGTGAGCAGTGTCAGTGTTCACTACGACTGCCTGGTACAGTCGTGCTCTTTTAGCTGCAAGGCTGCTGTCGCACGTGAAGGACGCGTGACTGGCCCCTCAGTAACAGCTGGAAGTGCAAAAACGCCTCCCATCACGCCAACAATTCAACAGCTGGTCAAAATGTTTTCACCACAGTGGATTTCACTGTCCATCAAAAAACAAAAACTAAGAGTCTGATAATCCCCTTGTTGGTAATAAATGAAGGCAGGATGTCCTGAGTGAGGGCTGCCACCTGATGTTGGAGTAAAGATGTACTGCGAGGTAAAGATGAGGATTGGAGCTGGATGTGGGCCAAAGACAAACTTTTTTAAAGCTTTTTTCCAGTCGGGCATCACTGACCTACATCTGTTTATCCTCACTTTATCTGTCTTAAATTTTGAAAAAAAAGATGTTTGGATTTGGTTGCCCACACTCTAAGGATTGAGACTGAAATCTATAACAACTGTGCATTAAAGTGTGTATCCTGCACAGTCAGCTCTGAGAGACCTACGCATTTCAACGCCTTCGTTTTGGGGCACCACAGTTATTGGTGTTTTTGGAGATTTCATCTTATAAATATGCTGATAGAATTTCTTCTTCTTCAAATGGATTTAAATCTTCTACTGTGTGTGTGTGTGTGTGTGTGTGTGTGTGTGTGTGCGCTTGTGTGCGTGTGCGCGCGCATGCATATAAAAGGTATTCCTTTCATTATGGCATCATGTTAGAATAAATCTGTATCCTCAGTCATATTGTGGGGACTTGATTTCCCTTTTGGGGACAAAAATCAAATCTCCATCACATAAATCATTATATTTTAGGACTTATTTTGAGATCAAGCAAAGGTTTTAGTTGGGCAAGTAGTCATCAGGGCGTGCTTGCCATTCTGAGATGAGGAGAGGGTCACCAGCAGTGCTTATGTTTGCCATCCTCATCCCCATAGAGACACACACGCACACACACACACACTGTCTGTCTGGCCTTCTCCCTTCACAACACTGGTTGCCGACAGCAACGTGCCCCAAGCTGATAAACTTTATCAACCGACACACACCTGTGCTTTTGCACAACCACACAAATCACTCACACACACATACACCCACACACACATCCACACAGGCTTCCTGCTTTGCTCTCTTGACAAGGTAGACACCTGCTGCATGTGTGTGTCTGACTTACTGTGGAAACCATATAAATGATGTTAGGGGCCTGAGGTGACAATAATATACTCCTGGCTTGAGTACACGACACACATCATTGCACACTCACAAACACTGAAGAAGCACACAAAAACATGAACATACACAAACGAGTGCACACATTCAGAAATAAAGAGCATTTACACGCCTCCGTAGAGCTTGACATTATCACTGCTTTTCCGCTGTGCAAATATCAATGTGTGTGTGTGAGTGTGTATTTCACCAAATGTGTCCCCGTCTGACGTTTGTCGCTGTGTGGGTTCGACTTAGAGGGACACAAACCGCTTCAAACCAGTTAATTAGAGATGGCGTGTGAAGCTGGGGACAAAAGTCTTGTCTCCAACTGGTAAAATGCTGACTTTCAGGCCAGTGGTTAAGGTGAGTCTCCCGGAATCCACCAAAAATGCTTCTGATCGTGTATCGAGTCAAATCAAACGTTTAAAATGCAACTGAAATCCTAAAATGGCTGACAGCAATTTTCAAAGCACAAGGCAGCACAATATTCCTTTCACACTTATTCAATGACGAAATACCATCTTTCATCAACTATGACGCATGCCGCAGGGATGTCCCGCCTCCATGTCACATTCTGCAGATTTAAATCATCACATCATATTTGTAATAGCAGTCAATATAATCACAAATCATTGAAATTGCATCGTCATCACTACATTGATTTTGGGTTTTCTTGGGTCTGCAAATAAGATTGTAAAGGAATTTTCCAACTTTAAGTTTAAATTCAAAGGATCATTCAAGAGAAAACAGTACCATCTTGTACCTACTTCAGCAGTGTACGGTGTCAGTAGGAGACAATCTATTTAAAAGCTTTCATAATGATTTTGACCACGCTGCTGATGGACCCTCCTGCATTTCATTCCTCTTCCACTCTTTTTTGATCTTCCTCATAAAATTCCTGGCCAGACACACTTCTGCAGAGCTGGTATTACATTCTTAAGTGTTCATTTTTTTATGGACTTTTTTTGTATAATTTATTTCTTTTGTCTAAACTATATGTAACCCCAAAATGTTCTGTTTACAAGAGGACTTTACGCTGGTGTATCCGAGCATCTGGCACCATTGAATATTTGCACAATTGCTGAAGAAATTACTGGAATAATGATGTCAAGTTTAAGGTTATATACATATAGAGTTGAAGCTTCTAAAATTGAACATTTCTTTTATTTGGGGTTTAAAAAACCCATCCTCCCCTGATTCTCACCAAACCTTTGTGTCTGTCAGAAATGTAACAATGATGAACGCCAGTCACACTGCTTTTGTCACTCTGTCAAGCCCTCTGTCAGTCACTCTGTCAGTGTCAACTAGCTAGCGAGCGCCACGTGGAGGGGAAAACGTCATGAATCAGGCTGTCAGCGGCACGGCCCAGAGCTTTAGAGGGATTATGATATCGGAGATTGTAGGCCTTTGGGCTAACAGGCAGGCAGGCAAACTGGAAAAGTGCCTCCATTACCGTCCCATCCAGCTCATCTAACTGTGCAAATATTTGCAGCCATAAAGACTGTTGATTCTGAATTTAAGGTACTCGCACGCAACAAGAATATCTGGGTCCTCAATAGACCTTTTTTTCTCTAATCAACAAAAACACACATGTGGCATTTAGGAAGGCATTAAGAGTGTAGATTAAAACACAAACAAGCTGGGCAATAAAGGAAGACGTTACCAGCAGAATGATGTTTCGTCAGATTTGATTGTGTTCAGTGTGATCACACCAAGGTGTTTTCCTGATGCAGCCCTGCTGTGTCACAGAAACACACACACACACACACACACACACACACCGCAGTTTGTATGAATGTTAAAAGCTTCCATCATACACACCTCTTTATGTTATGTCTCACTCGTTCTCTGTCGCCCCCTCCTCCCACCCTCCCTAGTTCTGTCCATGACAGTACCACAGTGACCCTGACTGGTGGAAAACAAGCACTACAGCACTCAGAGATGTAACTGGCATACTGTGTGTGTGTGTATGTGTACTGTAATTACTAGAGAAGATAAATCTTGTTAATGAAACAGACCAAAAGCAGAGAACTCTGGAGAGAGAAAGGAGGAACAGGAAAAAGACTGAGGAAGGGGAGCGAGAAAGAAAAAAGGAAGGAGGGAGAAAAAAAGAACAAACGGGAATAAAAGAATGATGTGGGAGATAAAAACGTGAGAGAGGACGCCAGTCGTGGGGGACTAGAAAAAGAGGGAAAAGTGTCGTTTTGTTTCATTACATCATGTGTCAGTACGGAGAGAGGCAGGAGGTGAGGATGGCAGGATGAGAAAAAGATGTATGAGGAAAGAAACAAAACCTGGAAGTCGTATTTCCTAAAGACTATAGGCATGCGTGCTCCTGCTGAGTTCAAAGGGCTGGAGGACAACTGGTCATGCATATTGATTTGAACAGTGAGAGTTGGACGTCAGCTGGGAGGACACTGAACACGTTTTATGCATCTGCGAGACACGCAAGGTAACCAGCGAGGAACAGACACGAATCAGTGTTAGTGTTTCTGCATTCGAAAGATGAATCATCCGTCAGTAAATGAGAATATGTTGTGGGCCTTGGTTGGCGACAGGGACAGACAGAGGCGTTACAACAGCTGCCCTGGAGTTTGACACATCGTTTCCACACATATTCGTTGAAATGTACGTTCAGTTTTTAACCTGCAGAAAGCATTTATCAAAAAACAAGTGTCTTTTCTTGGATCAAATCCACAAAATATGACAAAACTATTCGATACACATTATGAGGACTTCAGGAGCAGACCTAGAATCGGGTGGGTAGTTTTGCTGGATCGAGTTTACCGACAGACCAACTACACTGCAAAAATTCAAAATCTCACCAATTGTATTTGTCATATTTCTGGTCAGAGTATTTTGATGTGATTAACAAAAGACTCAAAGAACTGCCATGTCAGCAAGACACGGGTTCTTATTTTCACAGGGCCCTGGAGAAGACATAGAGAGGGGAAAAAAATCAATAGTTGAAAAAAGTGCGATAGTCTTCACGTGGGTCAATATACTTCCGGGTCACTTAAATAATAGAGTGCTCACCCTCAGGGGAGAGAGTGACTGATTTTTTTTGTTGTTGTTGTTTTTTTTTATCCCGAGATTGGCCTGGTACTTCAGGTAAGAGACAGATATTTGAAGAGAACTCTTGGTGCCTGGGGACACATTTGTCGCAGAATACTCTGACCTCACAGCCCTGTTTGAGAGAACCGGCCAAAAATTTAAACTGTATTTATATCGAGTTGATAAAAAGGTGTTTTGAACAAAGATGTAGTTATTCCAAGCTGTTGGAGAGCTTCAGTTGGTTCCCAGACTGACCCAAAAGTACACGCAGTTCATGAGGTTCACCTCTCCATCTTCCCCTCAAGGGCGCCTTATATTTCAGACATTTAACTTTACTTTTATCCACTTGTTTCAATGGCAAACATTTTCTAAACTTTATGGTTTGTCCATGGTAAATCCATCTGGATAAAACTAATCTTTACAGGCTGATTTGAAACTTATCCAACTTGTTCAAGTTGCATATGAAATCTGCAAGTTTGACATCTAGAGATGTCAAACTCTACGGCCATATTTATACCCTTTTGAGAAGTTGAGTGTGAAATTGAAATGTCATGGCTGGAATGGGCACTTTGATCATTTCATGTTCACAGTGGGAAAGAGGAAGGATCTTGAGGAGTTGAGTGGGAAAAACGAGGGAGGGGAGAGCTGGGAAAATTCGGAAACGAAGAGGAGAAATGACAGGAAGGGGAAAAAAAGGAAAGGAGCATGGGAAGTCAAGAAGCAGAAATCAGGAGAAAACAAGGAAGCAAGGAGTAAAAGAGAATGGAATGGAAAGGAAAGGAAAGGAAGGAAAAGAAAGGAAAAAAACAGAAGAGGATGGGAAAAGACTTTGGAAGTTGAGCAGAGAGAAAGCAGTGCAAAGTAATGGAGGGAAGATGAGGAGGGCAAAATGAAAAGGAGAGCAGGAAATTTGAGTGAAAATGAGGAAAGGAAATGAGAATTGCAAAGAAAAAACAGGGCATGAAAATACAACAAAAGAATAAAGAAGAAACTGAGGACGAGGGAGAGAAGAAAGAAACGAGGGCGAGGACGAGGGGAGTCAAAAGAATGGGGGGATATTGATAGAGGGAACGGATAAGGGATGAAAGCCTTCTTTCACTGAATGATGAGGTTGTGCTCACATCACACGCTACTTACCCAGGATTCATAGCGTGAGATGAGTTCCCAGCATCCCTTTCATCTCCACAACACCCAGTAGTGGTCTATCAGAAAAGAGCCTGGGGAGACACACTCAACCACAGACAGTCACACATGTGGAGACACACACACACACACACTTTTTTGCAACACAAGGAGAGATCATCACTCACACTTAAACACCCCCCGCCCCCGACTCCTATACAACTAAATGAACCTGATGCTCGTTTGTAGAAACAAACCAACAAGGCACAACAAGGCAGCTCGCCGTCTACCTGCATCCACGGTGATCACACAAGCCACCGCATGCCGTGGCATTTGATTTGTTGGCGACCAGAATAGTTCGTCAGAGTTGTACAAGAGTGGATCTAAGGCAGCGTAATCACACACATACACACGCACGAGCCCGCAAACAGGCACTACAAAGTGAACGGCCGTCTCTGCGTCTCACCACAGTGATCACAGAAGCCACTCGTCGCTGTGGCGTTTCATCTCATGGTTGGTATAGTTGCCGGAGAAGTTTGTCAGAGTTGTAGCCCATACCAGACTGAAACAGAAGAAACAAAAAGTGTGTTTTGACTGTGCGTTAGTTAGTTTGTTCTGTTACTGATTGAACAAATACTCTGTTTCGGAATTCGACTCTCCTCTCTGCAGACAGAGTATTGATACAAACCTCCTATCTGTACAGGCTAAATAAAGCTTTATAGTATGTTCATGCTGGGAAGAAGAAAAGTTCCCACCTCTGAGGTGGGAGAACACAGTGAACGCCTGTCGAACTTAGAAAATATCCCACAGGGAAGGTGGGAAGTTTTTGAAAGCTCTGAGAATAGATTTGACGTCACTCGACACAGCAGTGTTTTTATGAAAGTTGGGAAACATTTACGGTCCAAACGGTCTGTTCCTTGTTAATTTAGGTCTGATTCATTACTGCAAGTGATTGGCATATGATACTTCACAGTTTACTTGAGCAAATTCAAGCTTTTTGTGAGGCTACCGTCATGTCAGCATTCCAGCTAGCTAAATGACATTTAGTGCCAATACTGTGACTGACGTCAGTTTGAATAGAAATAGCAGGCAGGCGGGCCATCAAAACATCAGCAAAAGAGGTTGCAGGAATACAGCATTAGCTTAGCCTTGTAAGAGGGGGAAATGGCTAGCCTAACTAAATATAAAAGTAGCAAAATATACCAACTAGCACCATTAAAAGCTCGCTCATAACATATTTTGCTTGTTTACTCAAAGTGTAAAAACAATTTTCAGTTATAGAGGCTCATGCAACAAAATATTGTTAGCCTTTTCCTGCACTATTTTTGCTAAAATAAGCTAGATGCATGGGCCAACAAGGGCTTACTGTACAAAATGATACGAAGATACTTTTGACTACTACAAAGGGAAGCCACAGTTCTCAAAATGTGAAACATTTGTTTTCAGAATTAAAGTTTTATTTTCTCTCCCTCTGTCTGTCTGACATTACCTATTCAAACCATAATCTCTCCATTCTTCTTTGTAGCTAAATAAATTACACATATATCATTTAGCTGGGGATATCGCTGCAGTCCAAAATGCACAAAAAGCAAAAACCAATTTCCTGTTGTGTTAATTTCTCTGGTGTTGTGGGGGTACAAATTTCCCTGGTGTTCATTTCCCAACTGTGCAAATGTGTGTGTATGTGTGTGTTTACAGATTGTAACTCTACTCATGGCTGCCCTGGCGAGGGAACATCAGATGTCCCGCCATCTCTCCTCTGCTATCCCTCGCTCTGTACAGCTGTCCCTTCGGCCCTCCATTGCGCCTTGCCTGCTCGATCAACCCGCGTATGCATCGCCACGGTGGCAACTGAGAGAAATACGGAAGGGGAAAAAAAGAGTGAAATGGAGAAATGTAAGGGTTAAGGGAGTTGATAGATAAAAAAATCTTGCTGAAGGTGAAAGGAGAGGGGTGAGTAGGGGAGGAGGAGGTGAGGGGGAGAAACTGTGGAAGCTTTACGAACCTATATACAGAAACAGTGTGAAGGCCAGTGGTCTGTAAAAGCGTTGAAGTCATGTCTGAGTGATGGCTCAGCAGAGCAAGAGCAGCATCACTGAAAAAATGAAAGAAAGATTGAGAGGGTGAAGACCGAGAATGTGAGCGAGTCTATCCACCTGTTTTTAATCCATATTTTGAATATGGATCCAAAAAGGAAAGAAAACACCTTCATTTGTAAAACTCTACTTTTCTGTGGACCCCAAGAGGACTAACTGCCTGCCATGGCACCAGATCGTGTGGATCCTGGTCAGGCGTAATTAAGAAAACAAGAACGTATGATTGCAAATTCATGTTATTTGATAAACCAACTAAAGTACAAAAAAGATGGAAAATCTATTTTTATATCAATAAAATGTTCATATACACCACGTCAAATGTAACTATGACATGAAACCTTAAGCTGGCACCAAATGGGGAGAGGGAGAGTCGACTAGTGTTCCTGCTGTTGAGGTGACTTTGTTGTGCGTGCGTGCGTGCACACACGGGATGGGTTTTGGTCTCTTGGATCACCACTGAGACACATCGCTGACAAGTGAAATGAGTCGATGTCTATCCTACTCTCCTCTCTCTCCCTCACACACCTCGCTTTCTCAGCTGCGTGACAGATAATTGACATATTATCAACCAATGACCTTGTGTCGCAGGCGAATCCCCACCAATTAAAAACTGGGCCATTTCCTTGTCAAATGTGTGTAATGGAAATTCATAAGGTCCTGAATCCAAATGAAGAAGAGCCCAGACATTCAGAGTCACACAAACAAGCAAACATGTAAACATACACCTGCAGAGGCACACAAAAAGTAATTGTGTTATCATAGAGATTCATCATATATTAAGCAAAGCATGTCAAATACCAGCGAGAGAACAGAGTCCTATAGGAGCCAACAGAATGATCTATACAGGGAGGTCAGAGTGTGTGTGTGTGTGTGTGTGTGTGTGTGTGGTTAACCTTGGAGGACAGTAGAAGGGTATCCAACTAACTTTTTGGCTCACTCAATCACTAGGAGACAGAGCGAGGGTGGCTGCAGACTGACAGAGAGAATGAGAACGATGGAGCGAGGCAGACAGAGAGGGCAAGAGAGAGAGAGAGAGAGAGAGAGAGAGAGAGAGAAACCGTGACAGAGACAGAGGATGACATGGAGACAGATTGAAAGAGGTTAAGGTTTCAGATAGCGTATGAGAGAGTGGGGCAAAGAGGGACAGATGGGAAACATTAAGAAGAAGAGTGGCAGCGTTAGAGGGTGTATGGAATTGTTTAATCATTAGGAAACAGTAAAGGAAAAGAGGACAGAAGGGAATGTAAGAAAGGCAGATGGTGGAGGTGAAAGACAGGGGAAGGGAGGTTAAAGAGGAAGGGTACGCGCAGCAAAGACAGCAAGAATCAAATGAAGGAATACAGGGATTTGTAATCTCATTAAATATATTAGAGGACAATTAGATCAAGAGAAGCGGTCAGGTGGGAAGGCCAGGAAGTAAAGTCAGTGTAAGGGCAGTGGGGAGGTCAGGTAGAAAATAATGATTGGTGGATAGATCAAACAACAGAAGGACAGGTGAACAGCTCAGAGCGGAGCTGCAGCTTCTTTCAGCTACACTGACTCAGTATCACCTCATGTGGAACAAGGTGGTACTACAAGATTAGACAGACATTGTGCTAGCTTGATCAAGAAAATGATCCCTTTAAAAAGGTTCTTTCTTTGGCCAAGGTTTAACCCTAAATCTACCCCGAACTGCACAGCATTTAAATATACAGCAAAAGAAACCTGGCCATATAACGAGATGTGAGGTGGGACTTCAACTAAACGTGCAAAGTGGTCATGGAACCGGAACTGTTTTTGGCAGTTGGTTTTTGTTTTGGTTTGGTTTGGAATTGAGCACACGACTTCATACGGAAGACTTGGAATGCATATAAATGTTTTTTAAATCACATTTTGTATCGTTTTCCTCTCCCTCGGTATCCAGTAGATTCTAGCAACTCGGCAAATTTTCTGAATGCACTAAGATGTCGCGCAGAAGGAAACTAAATCCTCATGATTTCGAAACACCAAACACCAAGCTCTTGATATACATTTGACACTTTTTGGGTGAAATATTACTGAAACGTCATTCAAAAAACATATCAGAAAAACAAAGATGTAGCAAGACAAATACATCAACATTTTTTGGTTTGGTGGAGTTGTGCTTGATTTTCTCTTCAACTGGTGTATTTCACGACTACATTTGATTTGCCTCTTATGATACTCCTGATCACCAACTGCAACAAGCATGGTTTCAGGATTAAAACAAAACCTAAACGGAGTTACGCAGGCCTACAGAAGCGGAGGGTTGCAACTACCGGAGCGATGCCACCAGTGGCAGAGAAGCCGTGATTGGAAATAAAAGCCTCAGCAATGATTTCCATTCAGAGCAGCAGAACAGACCACTGATTCCCATGTATTTATGCTGCTCTGCTGGACCAAACAGATGCATGAAGAAATAAAAGATTTTTATGGGAAAACATGGTTGGAAAACTGTCTTTGTGTCTGATCTATGAGCTCTCACACAGTATATTCTATATCCTGTCAACCTGTTGCCACTGTACTGAATCTTCAGCTGAAGACAAATTAGCATTTAAATGAGGCTGGTTATTTTCCGTTTACGTCCTCTCTAAATGACTAATGCAGGAGCTTTGATTGAGGTGGGGGGCGGGGGCTGGGGGCACTGGTGGAGTTTTTAGTGTTATTGACCCAGAAAAGGTTGAGTGAACATGCTCACTCTTTCTCAGTAGCAGCAGCGGCCCTGCGTCTCACTCACAAAGTAACACTCACTCACAGCTGAGACGCTGCTCAGTAGCCTACAACCAGCACCTCTGACGGTTGGCACTCAGCAGCTTGACTGATGCAAGCTGTCTTGCCTAGAGGGCCACTCCGATGATTTCCAGCCTTATCTAAGCAGTGTGCATGTCACACAGATTCCTTAATGCACCTGTGCACTTGGCAGGACACTCTGTATCTTGTAGAAAGGCTCTGTTCACCTACTCACTCACTCACTCAGCAATGCAGCGCCTTCCTAATAGCAAGACAGCATCATTTTCCTCCCATTTTAACTTTTCATAAGGACTAAAGAACAAATTTATTGGGAGAGATTTAACAAACTTGGCAACACTCAGAGGGAATTTAGGATTCTATTTGCAGACTTTTGTTGGGAGAGGCCCTTCACACTCAATGGTCATTAAGGCTGGAGAGACAGAATTAGTCTCATCATCCATCACCAATGCAGCTGCAACAAAACAGCTGTGATACAGCCCCCATCTAGCGCACTCACTATAGATGAAGCCAGCAACGGCTACATTTACGTGGATGACAATTTCGACAACTAAAAGTTTACCACAATAGTCCGTCTACTGATAACTGCCATGTAAGCAGCATGTTCTGATGAAATGTCGCAGACAGAATAAACAATACTTTGCTACATCGCATTACTAAAGAGCATTGCAGCCACCTTGATCTCTCCTCACGTCCTACCAGCACCTTAAAAGCATTTTTGTGGCATGTACAGCAGTCAAACTTCTTGACGTCACACAATCCAGCTTACTGCATATTAGCCAGAAAACACTCCAAATGTACCAGTCACACCATGGCAGAACAAGATCCTGGTCTACTTCCAGAAGGAAAGTTTGATGTAAGACATAGGGATGTAATGTAGGGGTGTGTGTCTTTACATAGTTGTCATACTATGCTATGCAGAACAAAAAATGGAACATAAGGAATATTAAAAGGAAAGAGATAGTCAAATGATCGTCATCTATGTAAATGCAGCCTACGTTTCTTTTTCCAGATCTGCCACAATTTTTCTTTTGGCATAACTGACTTCCACCACCTAGTGGACGCAGACGGGGGAAATTTGCTTTGCACTGTCTGTAGCTTTAATTAGAGCCCAAACACAAAAGTGCCAGGGTCTGAAAGTTCGCCTTGGCGGAAGGCATTCACTCTTTGAGTTCTTTCTATATTCATCAAGTACTACTTTGAGTAATAAACTGGAGTTCTGCCTCTCATAGGCTTGACATGTCAATCAAACTGTGGCTCGTGGTATATCATTTTCATAAATATGAAATGTCATTGGACATTTTCATTGATTATTTCAGGAAACAGACCTTGGCAGAGGTATGAACTCTCCAATGCACCTCTGGTTTTACTTACTGAATGCTTTCTGGGATTGCTGTGCCTGATAGCCACAGAATATTTCAACCCTTTGAAAGAGCAGCCTTCACTTCAAAATGATGTAGCTCATATTGCAGCTCTTCTCCTCAAGTACAATAACACCTGCCGCCTCTGCACATGTTTGTAGACAAGACCCTCCCGGTGGAGTAACTCAAGATCGCGCAGAGTCTGATGACAATCATTTGATTCAGAAAACCTGAGTTAATATGTTTCTCAAACTACATATTTGTGAAAAAGCAATTTATTCAAATAACGTGAGTGGGTCAGCGGGGCTCTCCTGACTGGGCAGGAAAAGGTGTCTGGTTAATACTCCAAGACTGGCAGTTGGAAATGTGTGTACAGGGACTCATTCTTTCTATCTTTGAGGTCATTTGGAAACAGAGTGCTGAGTAGCCTTCTCTCTGCCCCTGACTGGAAGGCTGCCTGTTTCTCTCTGGCTCTCGCTCTCTCTCTCCATTTCTCTCCTTTGCTCCCCTGACGACGAACCTCCCTAAAGAGTGATGGATGTTGATGGAGACACACAGAGTGGTGATTATGGATCATCGTGGAGTAATGTGGAAGGACAGCGACAGACTGATGGAAACCGAGAAAGCGAGAGACTATTGCTAGCTCAGAATGGTTAATGAAAGAATTGAATCCATCTGTTAATGGAAGATGGAGCTGTTGCGCCACTGAGTGGTGAAATGTGAAAACCAAGTGCTGGAAAAACTGCCACCGAGGTCAGTATGTAGCCTATGATTGTTCAGAATGGCCAGGTAAAAATATGTTAGGAGGAATAAGCTCTGATTTCTAAAGAAGAGGTGCTACATTCTATCAGGTCAGACGGAACCAAAAACCTCCTTCCTGCAGGGCCAGAGGATCAGCAGCCAGGGAAGGACACTTCAGTAGAACACTTAACTCTCTTACAATGCAACACGACAATCTGAAACTAATGTCTAAACATCGGGTTTCCACTCATGTGACTGTAAGTGATAAGAAATATCAAATCAAAAAGACACATGACATCAGTAAAAGTAAAGCCTAAGGTCATCTTAAACTAGATATATATAGATAGATAGATAGATGTGTGTGTGTGTAAATAACACTCAATAAAGCAGTGATTCATTTAATCAAGAAAGTGCTGCCTTTAAAAATGCTCTAAACCACAATAAATACACTGCGATGAACTAATAGGAAGACGCGAGGGCAATTTTACGCTTCCATTCCAGCAGTCCAGCCGACGTAGACAGGCATCGTAATGTTTTTGGGTTGTACGTCTGTCTGTCCCATTCTCACAATACCTCAGGAACACCTCGAGGGAATTTCTCTAAATTTGGTTCAAACCTCAACTTGGGAGTCAAAGATGAAGTGGAAGACTTTGGTGGTCAAAGGTTAAGGTCACTATGACAGGTATACATTCACCTGGTTGTCATATTTGTAATTCACCTTGTTGCACAGATCTGTCCCAAATTTTGCTAATAAGCAAATGCCAAATAAAACATCATTGATTTATTAACTGATAATATTGAGTCGTGTAAAATCTGAAAAGCAGTTAGTGCTAACAAGTAGGTTACTAAACGATGACTTAAAAAGTACAGTATTTCTGTCCCGCCTGAGTCACAGAGCAGTAGAAGTGTAAAGCAGCAGAAAATGGAAATACTTGCATGTACTTTGGTGTAAACGATGAGTACTTTTTACATCACGTTGAACAAAACGGAGAACACAGCACATTAAAAGCAAATGGTGACATTGACGGAGGAATAATGAGTGAAAGAAGGAAAAGTGACTTAGACGATGACGTACAATCAACTCCGCTAAGACTCCCAGACTTTGAGCTCCAGAGTTGGAAGACCCCGACAGAGAAAGTCTGGTCAACTTTTGGAACTGAGAGGCCGTTAGAGGAACCTACCCGAAGATCTCTGCCTGCTCTCTAGCTCACAGGGGACCAGAAATTCAGCAATTTAACTAATGTATGTGAGTCAGGTTTCCTGAGGGAAGGGAACAAGTACATCACCGGTATGGGATAGGCTGAAGCTTTTTAATCACTTCTGACAAGTAAATGGGTGTGGAATGCTTCAGGGAAAGGTCTGGCTTTCTCATGGTCATATATCTGAATCGGTGCCATTTTTCTTGCTTTTTTCCCCTCACTGTTCGTCACATACTGTTAAGCCCAAAGGTTCAGAAACACAGTGTATTTCATTAGCTTGAAAAATTTAATGCACAGCCTTTGACTTGCTCTGACTTTTCTGCACTTTATCGGTTAGAGATTGTAGGCTAAAACAGCCATGATAAATATATATGTTTTTAAAATAACAGTCCAAAAGGTGATATGGGGAGCTCATCTTAAGCTTTACTGGAAAGTGCATTATTCAGTTCTTCGCAACTTTTAAAGCTGTTTTGGTTTTCTCTCCCCGCTCTCCCATTTGTCATTTTCTGCAAGCCTGCATGTACCAGTGAGCTATTTGTGAGAAATTATTTCTGTTTAGTAAAGCAGTGTTTGTCTTTCTGAATGTCACAGAGTTCAGCTCAAATCACGTCACGCATCAGCAATATTTTACTCCCATGGAGTCAAACGTTACTCTCCCAGGCTGTGAGGGCACCCACTGACCAACAGATGGGGATATTTAGAAGCTACGTACTCACTCAATGGCAAACCAGTGTCAAACTGAGAGTTGACTAATACACTAAGCCACGTTTTAAATTAGAAATGTCCAGGAAAACATAGGAGATTAAAAGACAAGTGACTCACAAATTTTACATCAGATAGAAAGCTTACAGTTTTTTGTATCATTCATCCAAGCAGATTATCTAGTATTAAGATTGAGGGACACTTTTCTCAGTGTTTTCATCATGCATTGACAGCAACTTCTTGAAATTACATTTACTGTTGGGGGAAAATACATATAAGTGTGTGTGTGTGTGTGTGTGTGTGTGTGTGTGTGTGTGTGTGTGTGTGTGTGTGTGTGTTTATGATCTGTGACGTTCTCGTTTGGGAACAAAATAGTTAAAACACTTAAAATTAGTCAGCTAGGATGATGCTGTGTTACACAGAACTTGAAAGACAAACAACCCTCTGCTAGGGGAAAGGCTGGCGTTATGCTACGGAAGTATCAAGAATCCCGACCGGAACCCTTCATGACAAAACCACAAACAAACCAGAAACAGTTGGGCGAACGGACGGCTGGCTAGCTTACCCGTTAGCTCTGGGTGGCGCGGAGATTCCCAAGCGTGGCTTCCGGCAGCTCCCCGAGTCGGCGTGGAGGGAAGTTCAAGGTTTAGTTGATGGGAGAGACCGGAGACGGTCGAGTCCGTCGGTGGAAGCACGACTCCTTGGTACCCCGGGGACACCCACTGGGCCGCCAAACATTCCAGCTTAATTCCTTGAGTTCGTTGAAATGTTAAACTTTCTCGGCAACACAGGTGAAAGTGGTAATTAACAGGTGATTCATGCCTTTACTTCTTCTTCTTCTTTTTTAGAATCGATGACAGTTCGTTAAAGGACGTTTCCAGGTCCACACCGCCACCTACTGGTCCCACTCCATCCATTCATTTTTTCCGCTTATCCTGTTTGGGGGGGGGGGGGGGTGCGCTGGAGCCTTTCCCAACAGCCTTTAGGCGAGAGGCAGGGTTCACCCTGGACAGGTCGCCAGTCCATCGTAGGACGAGACATAGAGACAGACAACCATTCACACTCACAGTCACACCTATGGGTATCTATGAGTATCAATCAGCCTCGTCCCCTCTTGATGTCTTTGGACAGTGGGAGGAAGCTGGAGTACCAGAGAGAACCCACGCAGGAACAGGGAGAACATGCAGACTCACACAGAAACGTACTGGAGCCAGGATTCGAACCCAGAACCTTCTTGCTGTGAGGCGACAGTGCTAACCACTGCACCACCGTGCCGCCCCCACTCAATGTCCCCGATACCAATTAGCGACGCCCGCTAGGAAGTGATGTCACAGCCAACGACCTGCTGCTGCAGGAAGTGCTAGCTCCCTTTCTCAGATGTCGGGCCATAAAAATTATTGACATAAGCACAGCTGCTGCAGTGACTGCATGGAGTGAAAGAGTGACCACGTAGAAGAGGAGGTCACGGTTGATGCAGGAAGTCTCATAATATTTAGACTGATGAAGCGATAGACGGATGGGAACTCTGCCCACAGAGTCACTGCCTCTGTGTATACCGTGTCCTATTTCCTGACGGTGGAGTCAGCGGGGCTCTCAGGCAACTATCAGTCCATGTTGACAGGGGCGGGCACTTCATCTCGTACTCTTAACTGCGGGAGGTCAAGGAGTGAGGATGGGATACACGTGGGATGAGACAGCAGCAACGACTTCATTAAGACGGAGGTCAACGCCACTGGCTGGAGCTCACAGAGGCGGGTAACCCCCCTTCACACAGCAATGGCCCATGATTCATTGGAGGAACAAAAACTCTTTATATGGGGTCAAGCTGATGTGGAGGGGAATCACTGTGACATTTATAGATTTGAGCGACTGCAGGCTCTTTCGCTGAACTCAGTATATTTTTCGCTAAGTGGTCTCATAGCTCTTATATTTTTCTCTGGCCTCAGGTGATGTGAAAGACATTGAAATTTGCTGTTCAATTATTTTTGCCCATAAGACAACTGGAAAACTCCATGGGGCTGTATTGATTAAGTCATCAGTAACACTTTATGTGTTTAACAATCTCTAAATTCAAACCTATCGTCAGAACAAATTGTGCTTTTCGTTTGTAATAACTTCAATGCGTGTAGGGAAAAAAAAAAAAAAAAGCTGTCCTGGATTTTTTTCAGAGGGAACCCAGCTCTTTCTGAAAGAAAATGATCAATATTCCCCTTCCTTTTAACAAAAATGAACATGGTTATTGTTCCCTCTCAATATTGGTTTTTTTTTCCCACACACTTTTTGTTCTGTTGTCCTTGTTTTGGTCTTTTGTGTTTTGTTCAAATGGGTTTTGAGAGCGAGTCACAGAAGAAAGCGCATCACAGATGAACTGGCCTCATTTGCATAATCTTCTCCGGGACTGAGACTGCGGTGGTCACGCAGACAACAATGGGCCACAAGAAACCTTTTGGTCCATTGCAGGAAAATTCTTAGTTCCTGGGACTTTTGGTCAAAACCAACTAAATTCTGAACTTCTCCCCAGGGACATTTAAACACCACTATATATCTGGTCTGCTCCCAGGCAGACGGAGGCGCGCTGGGTTTTCCCTGTTATGAGCTGAAGGTGATGAACCTGGAAGAGAGAGGGGAAAAAAAGAATGTGAATACTGACGGATGTAACTCACTGGAATGTGTTGTTATTCACTGGTTTGAAGTTCACCCTGTGACTCCTCTATCCAACCTGTTACCTGTGTGAGTTTTCGATGACAATTAAATAAAATCAACAAACATTTTAGCGAAACGGAGTCTCTTCAAAACAGGTCCACATGGCATAAAAGTGTATAATTGCATTTTAGATTAAAATGTCAGAAGACTTTTGTCATGATTATACTTGTTTGAGAATACTTGTTAAAATGTACCTCAAGTTTGAAGCAAGGGACGATTAAAGTCTTGGATTAATATTAAAATAAAACACTGAAAAAACATACGGTATTATATGTGTGTGTGTGGGGGGGGGGGGTGTAAATTAGTGACGGAGATCTCGCGTGAAGCACCCAATTCCCGTTCATAAAACAAACCAGGAAGTGAATGGCGGAAGTGCTGTAGGTCCACCTCACGCTTTCAGAGATCAATTTCGGTACAGCGGTGGCGTTTGTCTCTGGATGGAGAGGGTGCTACAGGAGCGGCCGCTTGTGATCGGCTAAATCTTGGCGGACGACTGTGAAGAAACGATGCAATCGCGGTTAATTAACGTCACCCGGCAGGATCGGTAAAGTGAACGGTCGGATCTCCAGCGGATGACCCAGCTGAGAGTCGCCTGTCACTGACAGCCTTCCACAGTCTGCACCGGTGTGTAATGTTTGCACAGTATCTTTGTAAACTGACACGTTTCTGATACACCACGAGTCACTACAGGAGACGTGACTCGGAACTTGTGACATGTGTAATAACATGAGAATCAAATATTCTGCACTGATGAGCGAAATGCCAGAGTGAAACCATATGAGCAACTAAAACCTGGTTCGACTCACAGGCTGGAGAAATGTAAATGTTTCTCAACGGTCATCCAGACAAATAAACAGCTGGCAGACGAATTCATCTGTCACCTTTTGATACCTAATCAATAACTGTCGATAAGAATAATATGGAGCAGTTTGTCTGGATATGAATTTCTTGTCAGTGTCTGGCTTACACTACCATGTATGGGGAGAAACTATTTGAAATCGCCTTTTTTTCAACTTGAAGTATTTTTTTTGCATCTGTACTTGGCGCATTACAAAGTATTATAGAAATCAATGGTCAAAATTTGTTTATGTCAAGAAAAAAAAAGTCCATCAATCAATTAAAATTCATTCATAATCTTCAACAGAAGCTGTGATTTCTAAATGATGAGCAGGTCATACTTTATTCATTTTTCAGTTGGCCAGCTCGCCCCCCCCCCCTTTTTTTTCACCACTTTTCTAAATTCTGCAATGACTTCAGTAGTTTGTCGCTCTGTGTGGTGAAGCGACGGTTATTTTGCGAACTCACTGTAAAGGAAGCGCTCCAGTACTGCGCCGCCAGCCTGGAGTCTTGGTGCAGAAGATGACAGGAAGTCTTCAAATGAGTTAAAAAAAAACCAAACAGACCTGCAGTCGGTGCGCACAGGTGGAACTAAAAGGCAGCTTCTTGACTCTGTATCTGTATATCTTTTTGAAGTCGTGTTATTCGCTCGACTGCATCCACCTCTGCTCCCGTCTCACATCACATCCAGATCCTATTTCATGTTTTGTCCTCGTACCATCTGATGTGTTGGTGCTTGAGGTCCTGCTGATGTCAGTCTTTCACTTCAGCTATCAAGACCAAAAAAATTCACAAAACCAGACGAGCAGGTTGCAGCAAATGTCCTTCAACCTCTGCATCACACGAATAGACAGGCAGGAGGGGCCGATGTGCTCGGGCTGCTTCTCGTTGCCGAGGTTTTGATGATTCGCATCTTGATTATTTGGATGATGTGATTAATCTTCAGATTTTATGACCGAATGTTTACTTGAAAGTTAACAAATGGACAAAGCAGTCTCCTTGACTATTTTCAAGGAGTCCACTGTGACTCGTGTTTCCGTTATATCCTCATGATACCATTGGGTTTTTTTTTTGCTTCTTTTTTTTGACGCAATTCGTACACAACCTGACGTTTTCTCTAAACCCCTGTTCCAAATGAAAGAAAGAAAATGACCAAATTACCAGCAAATACTGCTCCCCATCTACAGACTTATGGCCCCTCTCGTCAGCTAGCCGAGAGAGACGACGCAACGAGACCACGCTAGCAACATGTTCCTGAAAACCTCCTTCACCACCCTGATTGTGGGGGTCTTTGTGGTGTACGTCCTTCACACCTGCTGGGTGATGTACGGTATCGTGTACACCAAACCCTGCGACAGCCCTCAAGGGGACAACTGTATCACCCCTTTCCTAGCCGGGAACCCCAAACTACAGGTCAGTAATGTGGAGATTGCGTCTTATGTTCCCTCATCAGTGTGGGCAGTTTCACTTCAGTTCGTTTCAATTCAGGTTGGGGTTGGCCCTGAAAAGTGTTCACGCTGTATGAATGTATGGATGTGTCTTTCCCAGTTGAGTATCTACACAGCGCTGCGGCCCAACGCAGATGGAGGACATACCCTGATCCACAAAGATGAAAACTTTGATGTCAGCGACAAGTTTGAGAGGTCGGTGGGATTGCGCTTCTTTTCTAAAGAGAAGAAAAGTGATGTAATGGAAAGAAAAATGTCGATTGAGAATTGATTCTGTCCTCAGATCAGATCCACTTAGTCAGACTTAGGACTGTGGTGAATTTATGTTGAGTTGTTTTTACTTATTTAAAATTTAAGCAAGTGAAGGGAATATAAAAGTGTGTGTGTGTGTGTGTGTGTGAGGGAATTAAAGACATCCAATGTTTTATAAATGTAAATTAATTGTATGAATTTTATGACATGTTAGCTAAATATAGAAAAATGAGCCCCTTATGTGTCATTACTGAAACAAACTCAAGCTTCTTCAAAATCTCACGAGGTAGTAACAAGACGGTGCCTTTGCCTGGATGAAACGTTTCCTCCATCCCTCCCTCCTCTCTTCTCTTTTCCTCAGGGTAGTGAACATCTCCCTCCCTAAGAAGACCCGGAACAATGGAACTTTATATGCACTAATATTTGTCCATCAAGCTGGAATCACTCCCTGGCAGGACCCACGTCAGGTCCACTTGGTGACCCAGCTCACCACATACATGGTCCCCAAACCGCCCGAAATCTCTCTGATATCTGGAGAGGATCAAACGCAGGTGCCGTCACTTCCCCGCCTCGCTGGAGGAGATGAAAACTGGTTACGGAACAGTTTTGAAGGTCCATTTTTAACCACTGCACTTGGTCGTCTTTGCGCTCACACAGGGTCCGAAAGACGAAACCCAGCAGAGGAAACATGATGATGATCCTGCCGCAGCGAGAGGAGCTGGAAGCGCCACAGACCACCCAGTTGCCCACTGGCGCTCCCGTCTCACGCTCAACATCGTCAGTGACCACTTCCTGTTCGACAGAGAAAACCTTCCCAATGACGTCCACAGATACCTCAGAGTGTAAGATGCCAGCACAGACTGGACACAAAAAATAAAGCCATGTTTGACATCAGGAGGCAATCGCCATTTCCTTCTGTTTCAGATTTCAAAACGGCAAGAAGATGGTGTACCTGCCTCTGCTGTTTGTTGATGAGCTGAGCAACCGCGTCAAGGACCTCGTGGTACACTTTCACTTTGAAGATAAATAAGGGTGGAACTAATTAAACGATCAGTTTTACAGGGGCTGATTCTTGAGTGCGTTTAATTTTTGCCTTCCACATTAAACTTTCGCAAACTGTTGGTCGTCTAAGCTGAAAATCACAGGAACGCAGTGAAATACCACTCGAACCTTCGATGATTTCTTACTGTTGTCGAGGTGTGCGGTCACTATACAGGCGCCAAAATAATATCTATAGTGATAAGTCGTTACTCCGGAAGC
>NC_141341.1:8867500-8970000 GCF_037954235.1 Aulostomus chinensis
AAATGTTAATGAAAGGAAGTATGTGGGAGGATTTTAATTTGTTGCCATGGTGATTGCGATGCTTAAACATTCTAAAATCTTGAGCTTGGAAACTTTTGGGTCCACACCGTACTTTCAACCTGTATGAATTTGGTTGTTGGGTTGTTGTTTTTGTTGTTGTTGTTGTTGTTTTTATTCACCTGCTCGAGTATTTTTTAAAAAAAATTCTTTTTTCTTTGTTTTTTTTTTAAATATCAGAGCCAGGAAAGTATGTTGGTGCCAAATGTGAGAGTGAATGTTTGACCGTTCACCATAAACGGTCCATCAGATGTTTTTAAATACACTGTACTCCGTGAGGGAAAACTGTATGATATGAAGAAAGTATTATTCCATCTGAATTCACACATCTTGTCACATTTTCATTTTTCTGCCATATTTCTAATGTAGTTTGTTGTCATTTTTGTGTTGTTTTTTTTTTTTTAATTGAAAGACTTGGTATCAATTTTTAGTTAGGGTGTCAGGAGATTTGTTAGATTCAGTCACCGTTTCTATTATAATGTAAATGCAGAGATTTGACAGAAATATGCTTTGAAATGGTTTTACTGGTTGTAATTTGTGTTTTATTTGATTGAGATTAAATAAAGGAATTGACTGACTGATTGTGTGCAGTTGAGTTGAAACATCCTGACATTTTTATTCTCACAGAGTCTGCGTTTCTGTTTTGAAATCAGCAGGATTGTAGTTGTTTAAAAATATGTCATACGTGAATGTATAAATTGTGGTTTGACAACCTTTTAAACAACTCTTTATCTATAAAGCTGTTTTTGTACTCAGGAGAAGGAGAGGACAGATGCAAATGTGGCTTTTTATTTGACATATTTCTTTTCTGGGTATCGAACCAACGACCTGCCTGACTGAGGACTAGTTGGCATCTAGAACAAACCTCAGTTCACTTCCAGTCCCACACTACTGTGTTGAACGCAGGCGTTGAAGAGGAATTGTATACGTCCTTGTATGCGTGATGACGTTTTTGTCACGCAACTTTGACGTAACGTACATATACCAAGCTTCCGCCCTCTGCCTCCTCCCTTTCCGCTGTGTGAAGTGAACGTGCCTGAGGTGCTTGGTTCTTCATCCGAAGCTAAGGCCCACAATCCGGCGGCTAGCACCGTTAAACTTAGGCATCCGACGCCACAGTTATAAAATCTAACATCTACAATGGCTTCCGTGTCCGAGCTCGCCTGTATTTACTCTGCCCTCATCCTCCACGACGATGAAGTCACCGTCACCGTAAGTACCGGTTCATACTTCCGCAGCTCAGTCGTCATTTGTCGAGTACGCTCTCTGGAGGCTTGTTCAGGAAAATCGTGATTGAGAAACCGGACACCTTATCTAAATGTTGAATAAAGATAATGTTATGCGGCACTTAATGAAATCGTCCGGAGTTTGTTTTCCATGCCAGCAAAGATGGCGCCATTCTTGTTGTTGATGTTTAGGCCACGTTTCTGGATTAGTTTACTCAGGGTCCTTCCGTGGAGGAACGGGACCTAATATACGCTTGCAGGTGGTGAAACTGACCAGTTGTATCACAAAAGCAGATAACTATAATAGTAGAAGGGTGACTTCTGACCCGGTGACAGGTGCTAGCCATTGCTAAGCTAGTAAGTCATCTTGCCAATATCATATCACGGGGTTTAACCACTTCAGCCTTGCTGGTCGCTGTCCGAAGGTGGAACCTCTACGACTTTTAACCCGTTCTTGCTTCATTTCAGCTTTGGCTTCACTGTATGTAGTCGCAGGAGTTATTTGCTAACTTGAAACATGGAAAGAATACATCACCTGTCACAAGGAGGACTGATTGACATGTTTGTTTGTTTTTTTAATGATGCTCTCAGTTATCATCTTCATTAGTCTGAAATTTGTCCAAAGGTGTAAAATTAAGCCTGCATGCATTGGCTGAATCACAGGTCTTGAAATTGGCGTCTGGTGAGCAGGGGAATCAAATAAAGCGTCCTGTCATGTTACGTGAGCTGCCGTGGAGATGTGGGGACCAGCAGGGACTTGTAATAGTTTCAGTGGTGCTATGCCTGAATGGTGATTTAGTAATGAAGTTGACTTTCCTAACCACGTGTTTGCGTCTGCAGGAGGACAAGCTGAACGCCCTGATCAAGGCTGCCGGCGTGACTGTGGAGCCCTTCTGGCCCAGTCTGTTCGCCAAGGTGAGCGACAATCCACCATCAAGTACCTGTGTTTCCGTGTGTTTTTCATCATCACCAACATTATGCACTACCTAACAAGACAAATCCCCCCCCGAACTGCTGCTGTTCCACTCTTTGACTCCGTCTTTTATCTGCCTGTTTACTGATGGGCTCTTGTTGTAAATATAAATTGTTTCATTAAGTTTAAACATTTAATTACATTTTAGTGAATATCCATTGACAGCCCTGATTACGGCGAGCTAGACTAGACCTCAACAAACATGAAATCCATATTATCGCTCTCCAGGTCATGCATTACCTTGCAAAGATGCACCCCTCACCTGTGAATGTTGTCTCACAGGCTCTGTCCAGCATCGACATCGGCAGCCTGATCTGCAACGTTGGAGCCGGAGGCGGAGCTCCAGCTGGAGCTCCTGCTGCTGGAGCTCCTGCTGCTGCTGGAGATGCCCCAGGTAAATGGACTCAACTGGCTCTATAAAGTCTTTGTTTGGAGTTGCTAGGAATAGAATTAATGAATGGACACAGCTAGAAGTTCTGAGTTTGTTTGCTGCACCCCAAAAAGCAGTCAAATTTAATGGAAGTGTGTGTGTGTGTGTGTGTGTGTGTGTGTGTTCTCCCAACTCCCACCATCATCTGCATAGGGATACAATGTCAGTATTTTCCATAATCCTGGCTGTAATGCATAGCATTTCTTTTGAGTCTCATTAAAGAACTACCAGCGGTTTTGTTATCAACTTGAACCATAAATCTCTTGTCCCCCCCCCCCACAGCCAAGGAAGAGGAGAAGAAAGAAGAGAAGAAGGAAGAGTCTGAGGAGTCCGACGATGACATGGGCTTCGGTCTCTTTGATTAAATCGCTGTTTTTCAATAAAATAACAAAAATGGCTGACCTGTGTGACTTGATGTTTTCCCCTCTGATGCAGTTCAACTTGCAGTTACGAAATCAATTTAGAGTTGGAGTTGACCTGAAAGAGCAGAGCAGGGTTTTCGTTAGTGGACAGAAAGGGAGGGGTGGGGGGTCGTGCGATTAACAATGCCTAAGACGCTGGGTACTTCTGCCTCTGGTCTTTTATCACAAATGTAAATTTAACAATTCTTTAATGTTTAATTTTCCGTCTTGATGTAGCAGAAGCTACTTTCACTTCATGTGAAAGGTCACTGCTGCAAAACCAGGCGAAAGCACCTTTCATTGTAGTTTGCAAATCAACTGATGGTGATAAAGATAGTGTTGCGAATAAATAAAACCACTCAATGGACTAAAACCGGCATTGCAGTGTTATTGCGTGTTTCCATAGTGTAGTGGTTATCACGTTCACCTGACACACGAAAGGCCCCCGTCCGAAACCGGGCGGAAACACGATGAGATGTGACAATTCTTCTTAATAAAATACCATCAAATTCGGGCGAAAACACAACTCATTCTTAATACTTGCAAGCAAAATTAGTACATAAAATCAAGACAAAAAACACTGGTTGCGCGAGTAACATCTTAAGGATAGTATAAGTTTTTGTAGTGAAGTGGTTATCACGTTCGCCTGACACGCGAAAGATCCCCGGTTAGAAACCGGGCAGACACACGATTAGATGTTTCAATTTATTTAATAAAATACCATCAAATTCGGGCGGAAACACAACTCATTCTCAATACTTGCCAGCAAAGTCAGTACATAAAATCAGGACAAAAACCATTGGTTGTACGAGTTACGTGCCATATTCAGCACAAGTTTCCGTAGTGTAGTGGTTATCACGTTCGCCTAACACGCGAAAGGTCCCCGGTTCGAGACCGGGCGGAAACAGTAATTAATTTTAAATCAGATTAATTCACATCAGTAACATCTCTGTCCAACACTCAATGGGACTGAATCCCCAATATAAACTGCATAGTTGCTTAATGTACAATGATTGCTCTCTATGATGTTTAATGACGAAACAGCTCGTAGTCGTCCAGGTCCATGAATAGAAACGTGTAGCTGTTGTCCCAAGACCGGATGACGTCACCTACTTATCGCAGGTTTCAGAAGTGCAGTGGTCATCACGCTTGCCTCACACGCTGAATACTTAGTTCAAATTGGAACATGGCACCAAGGAAAATAACAGTCAATGTAGTGGATGGAGTAATTGCAAACAACGTATAGGTTTCCGTAGTGTAGTGGTTATCACGTTCGCCTAACACGCGAAAGGTCCCCGGTTCGAAACCAGGCGGAAACATTTATGCATTGCTCTTATTCCGTCGATTGTTCAATAGCAGATAACCATTAGCATTGTTTGGCTTAGCATCAGCATTGTAGCTTGGACTTCACATTAATTCATGAAAAACTTTGTTGAAGACATGCAATTTCTAAGTGCCATGATGTACAAACGGAAGAAATATGAAGTATTTCCGTTGACTCAGCACTGACACGCGTCACCCTGTATCAAAAACCGAACAACAACAAAAAATCACTCACTTTTTGTGTCACTTTAGTTTGACAAGTAAGTGCTGAATTTACAAGCGACTGTAAGAAATATCAACGTCCTTTTAAAGAACCTTGATTGGGTTATGCTCGTCCAAATGACCTTAGCATCGCAAGTTTCCGTAGTGTAGTGGTTATCACGTTCGCCTCACACGCGAAAGGTCCCCGGTTCGAAACCGGGCGGAAACACTTTTACTTCTGAACAATTCAGTCCATTTCATATGACTACATACTATTAACACACACCTTTGCACACTACTTAATACAACAGCAACAGTTTCCGTAGTGTAGTGGTTATCACGTTCGCCTCACACGCGAAAGGTCCCCGGTTCGAAACCGGGCGGAAACACTTTCTGTTCTGAGCAATTCAGTCCATTTCTTATGACTACATATTATTTACACACATGTGAGCACACTACTTAATACTGTAACAGCAGTTTCCGTAGTGTAGTGGTTATCACGTTCGCCTCACACGCGAAAGGTCCCCGGTTCGAAACCGGGCGGAAACACTTATTTCATCCTGCAAGCTCAGTTCATTTCAATTTAATATATATCATCGACAAAAACCTATTAAAACCAGCAAGACATTCCATTGGAGTTTTCGTAGTATAGTGGTTATCACGTTCGCCTAACACGCGAAAGGTCCCCGGTTCGAAACCGGGCGGAAACATTTAAACACCCACCTTTTTTCCGCTGATCGTTCAATAGCGGATCAAACATTAGCATCATGTACCGTAGCATTAGCAGTTAGTAGTTCCGGGGCCTCGGCACTGACACGCGATAGCATTCACCAAAAACAAAAACAAAAAAATACCGAAAATCGACTCACTAGTTTTTTTTACTTTAGTTTGACGAGTACAGTTGTACTTACAAGCAATTTTAAGAAATGTAAACGTCCATTAATACAATCCTCCTGGTAAATGAAGTTCTCCATCTTTGTGCAAGTTTCCGTAGTGTAGTGGTTATCACGTTCGCCTAACACGCGAAAGGTCCCCGGTTCGAAACCGGGCGGAAACACTTATGCCCTCTCCTTGTTCCGTTCATTGTTCAATAGCAGATTAAACGTGAGCATCGTTAATTAATTAGCTTCTAGTGTTTATAAATGTCTAAAAACTATGAAGAAAACCTGTGTCTTGAAGCTACCATGATAAACCATTATCAAAATACTAAGTAGCCACAGGGACTTAGCACAGACTCGCTATAGCATGCACAAAAATAAATCTCCAAAAAACAATTCACTTGTTGAATTACTTTAGTTTGACAAGTAGGTATTGTACTTACAAGCAATTGTAATAAATAGGAATGCCCATTGATAGAACCTTGAGCAAATTGTGGAGGTCCTAAAGTTACATCATGTGGTGTAGTGGTTATTGCGTTTGCCTCAAACGCGAAGGGTCCCCGGTTTGAAACTGAGTGGAAACAATAAGTACTTTTAAATTTGATTCCCATCAAAAACATCTACTCGGTAGGTACTCATTCAAAGGTTGAAATCCTAAAAGCAAACTCTGCAGACATGTAGTACATTTGAGGCCTCGTCTCGATTCTGTTTAATGATAAAATTGGGCAGCAACTCGTCCATTAATAGAACCCTGAAAGGCGTTGTGGACCTCCAAGTGACATTGCATCTTAACATAAATTTCCGTTAGTTAGTAGTTAACACATTTGCCTCACACGCAAAAGGTCCAATGTGCGAAACCGGGCAGAAACAGTATTTGGCTACCATAAAGGCATAAACTGCACTTAATATAGCTTCAATTACACATATTCATTTCATAAAATCAATTAATATTGCTTAAATATATGGATTTTTTTAGTTTTTAAAATTTTGCAATGTTATTTCTACAACCAAAAGTGACATGTTCAATTTACTTTGGTCCAGCTTACAATCTAAACTCTTTTTTTTCTATCATTAACGACAAAAAAAACCTCCCCAAAAACAAACAGAAAATCCTCAAATCCACAAGTCTGAGTCAGAAATTGTCTGATATTTTTGCATGGAATGGACTGAAACAATTATTCGACTTTTGAAGTAGTCAAAGATGTTTTTTCTTTCAATCAACTAGCCGTGTTTTCCATTTCATACATATATCCAAAGCATTTACACAGAAGGTCAGGCTTGCAGGAAAAACAAACAAACAAACAACAATAGTGGTATTTCTTCATGATAACAGTGTGTATTTTAATTTGCTTGGTTTAGCAACTGTACATGTGACTCTTTCCTGAGAGTACTGCTCACCTCCAGGGAGAGGAACAGCGGAATGGAGAGAGAATCAGAGAGGAAGACAAGTTAGAGGTTTGTGAGTACGGCAGAGAGAAGAGAAAAAAAGAGGGAGAGAGGGAATAAATAAAAGTTTAGGAAGGTAGACAGAAAGTGCAGGAAAACAGGAGGAATTGATTCTTTAACAAACCCACATCCTGCATCCATTTAGGGCCCAAAGTCATAGTTTCAGAAACCAGAACTGGTCCTGGTTTTGTGAATCATAAACAAGGACCAGTTCACTCTCAGTTCAGCCCATGAGTCTCAAATCAAATTGGTGTTGTGATTCATCCAATAAATAACGTTTAAACAAATATTTTAGCATCTCTGAAAAATCAACTGGAAGTGTAGCAAATTGGATTTGAAGAATGAACATTTGTGTGAAAATAATAGAGGAAAACCCACGTCGTGACTGCAACAACACACATGAATTCAATAGAAAAGCAATAAAGTAGCGATGAGGATTTTTACATCGTCAAAGAACCATGAAACAAAAATTATGCTAAGAAATAACATCTGGATTTCAGGATTAAGCACAATCAGAGCATTTAGAGATCAATGTTCTGTTTTTTTAGTCAGTTGCAGTTCATTTGGCACAAGATGTCCTATTGAAAAATAAAAATTAAAGCAATACTTCCCCTAAAATGTGTACTGTCCTTTCAAGTGCTCACTAAAAGGTGTCATGAAGATGAGAAGGATGTTTTTCCATCCCTGCGTCACTTCTTTGTGACTTCAGGATGCAGAAAGAGCCAGCTACATCTATTTAGCTTGAAGCTAATGATGGCTAACAACAAAAAACTGCCCCAAAACATCCATTTACAAGCTCTCTGGAGTAATCCATGTCCAGATACACTTTTTGGGTGAAGTATCTCTCTTAACACCTCAGTGTCCCTCCCCCCTTTCGTTCTCCTTACATGCTTCAGAAACGTGTTAAAAATATAGCTTCTTTGTATATTTACTACGAAGTTAACTTAAAAAAAGTGGCCTGTGGCAGTTTTTATATGTTCTATTCCATAAAAGACTTTGTTCTTCAAAATGTAGTTTTCATAATTAAATGTTTCTTGCCATCTCCTGATGTCTGAGAGAGAAAAAGATGGAGTTATGACATGAATCAACAACTGTTCTGTAAATCAATAGTCTTACACTTTTTGAAGAGGAGGATAGAGACAACGAGACATGGAGAGTCAAGGCTGGAAATAATTGTTAATTCTGATATAAAAGCAGGTTTAAACAACAATATTATCTTTTATCTTCATTGCCTGCCTCATTCTGGCTCTTCAGGTTCCAGTTGATACAGACGTGTGTTTGTACGGTGAATGTCCACTCACAAAATACCTCGGCAGTCCTTCAACAAACAGCTTCTCCATGAAACTGGACCATGAATCTCGGCATCGGATGCTCAACTCCTGCATTTTTAAATTAACTTTTTCCAAAGATTACAGAAGTAGAATGGCTGATTTTAAACTAGTTATTCAGGATACGTGACGGGAGTGTTTGTCTCAATACAAAAGCAAATAATGCAGCAAAAGTACAAAACAAAATGAACCAGAACTATCACTGGAGAGAGAAGGAAGCGACGAATGTTCGAGGGAGCTGATTGTTCCAGTCAGTCATGTCTGCTGTCCATCAGTTGTCTTTCAAGCCATCTTTCTGACTGGCTCGCTGTCTCCATAGCAACACACTTCTTTCTTGTCCTGTTTTTGGATTTCATGCGGCATAAACTCCAAGCTTCATTCAGTCCCAAGCTAATGTGGGCGGGTACTGGTGATCATCTTGAGTCGTGATTGGTCGATGACGTCCAGCAGGTTCTTGGCGTCGACTGCGAGTGCATGAGCTGCCATTAGCATCTGTTTCTTGTAGTCCTTTTGTAAACTATTTAGAAAAAAAAAAATCATGTGACCACTGATGTAAAGTGGAAACACATCATGTATTGAGTATAGCTGTACCTACCTTGTCATGACATATTGTTGGGCCAGTTTCATCTTGGCTATCAACTCTGCCAAATCTGAATTCAACAACTTCTGGGCCATCTCAATCTGAGAAATGACAGTATGAGATAAGCAATAATGCACTGTATCATCGGCATAAAGTCACAAATTTGTTACACTGGATTTGATATTGTTGATATAACTGGTAAACAGGACAGGATCTAGTATTGAACCTTGTGGAACCCCTTTTGTTGATGGCAGAAATGCAGAACCATTGTTTCCTAGGTGAGCACCATGGTTAAATGTTACATGACACAGACTATTCTGTTCACAAAGTTCAAAATGTCCAGCGTATGAATTTTAGGATGGGGCCAGGGGCTAACTTTGTACTTTTAATAAACAATATAATTCAAATATAACTACAACTACTAGGCTACACTTACAAATTCTGCTTATGAGCCAGTATTTTAACAGTACTTTTATCAATTATTCACACATGTGAGGGATAAGTTTACCTCTCTGTGTGTGCTGGCTGGCAACACAGGAATCGTCTCATCAACTGTTGCTAGCAGAGTCCTCAGAGCCAGACCCACCTCCTACCACAAACACACACCAAAATCATCATTATCATCAGTTTTTGATTAACAAGTACTACTACGAAGTCATTAGGCTTACCTTGACCATGGGGACGTACTCTTCTGGAGCTGCAGGCTGAATCCTGTTGGACATCTCGATCACAGACTTCACCAGTCCCGTCACATTCTCGTACACTTTATCGTTTGAACGATCCAAGTTGGCGGTGGGAGGCGGACTGATCTCCTGGGGCTGTAACTGGACCAACAAGGACTGAAGATGAGCATCAGTCAATTAACACAACATCAGATGACTGTTTGAGGTTTAATATGGAATTATTTAAAATGATGTTTACATGAGGAGCACTAAAAGTGACTACATGGGTGACTGTAATTACACCGATACAACACTGGGGGGCAACATTTAACAACACACAAAACACTCGATGGCAACTACACTCCGCTTTTGCTCTCTTCTGATACACACACACACACACACAGAGGACTTCTAAATTTCATGTGGAATCAGCTTGTTATTTTATCTACTATATCTATCTGGACGCTGATGATGATGGAAGGAGTGTTAGTTTACTGTGATGGTAGGACAGACAGACAATTCAACCTGCATTAAGCAATAAAGTTATTCTTGTGTTAAATCAAGTGCGAAACACCTGTAATGCAAGAATGAAAAGGAAGACAGCAAACTGGTGAGCTGACCTTGCATCAGGTCTGTGCACAAGTGAATTTGTTTAGGAGACTCTTTCTCCAGGTCAAAAATGACTTAATGCAGGTTCTACTAATGATCACAAAACTATCCAGCTGAATCTACTGAAAAAACTACCATAAAGTTTTTTTTTGTTTTTTAAATGGTGTGGTGCAGCAATGAGTCCTAAAACCGTGAGCAAGTTAGCTTTGTTGGTTATGCAGTTCCCTCATCAAGTCCAGCTTCAGGAACTTTAAATGGGTTTTCAATCAAATGCCTGTAATACAATCTGCAGTTAACACGAGCGTCAGATATTTTACAATGTTGCACAAAGCATAAAATATGCTGACATAAAGTGCCATCAAGCAAGATGGTATGGTATGTTTATGCAATAACGTTAAATTTTGAACAATTCCAATTATTTTTCTCTTTGGCAATAATCAGATCCTATGTATAAATCCCATGGGGTTTGTGTTGATGGGAACCCATGGTGATCTCACCTTCCTGGGTAATGCATCATCCCTGCAGCACTGAATGATCAGGAATCTAAGTATAGTTCGAGCAAGTGAAGTCTTGCTTTAGATCAGAAACTCAATTTAACATTTTCTTGCATAAAATGATGGCTAGTGACTGAAATCGATCAAAAACAGAAACATTTTTTCTCCAGTAAAGGACAGGAACATGAAGCTCAGTTTCGTCTGCACCACACCAGCTCCTGAGTTATGAAATGATTGGATCTAATTAATCAGGCGGTGTCATTCTACTTTGCTTCTACTAATTTGACATAAGAGTTAATGCCCTGTTTTCCTTCCCAGAGACATGTTACACATAAAGAGACACATAAAGGTTAACACAACCAGTGGCTGAGCAGAGAGGTCAAATTCTTCATATGCAAAATGGTGGAACATCGTTTTTATTGTCTTGTGCTTCAGATTGTCTCTAGGGAGGAAAAATCACTTGTTTCTCTGCGCATGATGACGATAGCAACTAACTGCTCTATCGCTATGATGACAACAGACACACAAAGATCAGCTTACCCTCCACGGCTACGGGGAGGTTGAGGAGAGGAGAGGACAGAGGTGGGGGGGGGGGTGACAGTGGAGAGATTGAAGGGGATTAGAGTGGGCAGGTGGTGAGAAGAGAATGGGTGCAGAGAATCAGGATGAGGAATAGCAAGAGTGTTCCGGGGAAAACAGACAGGATGGAGGGATGTTGATTAATAACAGAGGAGGAGAGAAAGTAGAGGGGGAGAGAAGAGGGACAGCATGTTAGCCCGGAGTCAACCATAGCACACAGGGCATGCAACCCATCAGCACAGTGACAGCTCTGATCTCCACATCCCCACCGTAGAAGCTTCTCTACATCAGAGGCCAGGAGATGAGATAGAAGGCAAAATCTTCTCAGGAGCTTCTTTATTAGCTCATCCATTTGAGATAAACTGTGACAGTCCTGACACGTTTTGTCCTCTTTTTTTGCTCATGGGTGTGAGTAAATACCTTGACCCCCTCATTGTAGCTGTCCACTGGGCACAAACTGGACAGGTTGCCTAGGTGACCAGGAGCACCAGGGCGGGGCGGCTTTTTAGGAGGAGCCACTTGTTCTGAGGAGTAGAAAGTTTGTCATTAGAGCGGAATATCCTAGCATGCTGTGGAGCTAGCTACTATGCTAGCTAGAAGCATCAGTAGATCCTGAAAGTGGTAGAAAACTTGTTAATTTTTTTATTGTAAATAAAACTTTTACTCACATATTAAGATATAAAGTCACTTCATCCTGCTACCACATTAAAATGCTGCTTACATGGCGCAATAAATTATACAGTACCATACACACAGTTTAGTTTTACAGTTTGCTACAGTTTAGAATATTTTTGCACTGGAGAGGGAAAATCTGTATGAGTGACTCGTACATTTTGAATATAATACTTAATCTTTGATTTAAGTACACATTTGAAAACAGAATGCCAGTTATAAAAGAGTATTTTTACAGTGTGTGCAATCGCAGCTCACACACAAGTCCGAAATATGGACTACTCACCCTTAATATAAAGATAGGAACAAATAAAATTACAAAACAGTGACAAGTACTGCCTTAATTGGAAGAATCTGAGTACTTCATCAACCATTCAAGTGCTCTCACCTGGTTTTCCCACAGGCTGGTAGATATGTTGGCTTCCCCCCTGTGGAGGGACAAACACACAAACGTCAAGTCAAAGGTCAACACATATCTATGTATGTTAGGTTTAACATTCCATGTTGCATCACAAGCTTGGTGTGTAAACAGTAACATCCCTCACACACACACACACACACACACACAGATGAAGGAAATAGACAGTAATTCTGTTAACCAAGAGAGAAAGTGTGTGTGTGTGTGTGTGTGTGTAAAAAGTCATTCTTAGGTGAGCTATCAAGATTCAACATGAGCACAGACCGGTGCTTGTAGCGTGCCGTCCTCTCTGTCGATGCTTCCTCTGCTGTTTCTGGATTCTGCCTTCTGCAGGGAAGAAAGGAAGAAAACCAAGCGAATCACTTCTGAGTAATTCCTACAACCGTAAAATGATATACACATATTCAACATTAATGTGAAAAAAAACAGGCAAGAATCCATCTGACAGCCTTAAACCTGCAGAAGAAATAAATTAAGTCTTTGCAAAGCAGCTTGTTCGATCGTTCCACACCACATTTTAACCAAAGCCTGCACTTTTTAAACCAGTAAAATCATTCTGCAGACAAATAATTTCCACTCATAGCTACCACCTGCAGTGGCTGGTCATTTTTCCATCTACACAAGTAAATCATCAGTCAGCAAGCAGCAGCAGGCAAACACATTCCTGTTCACGACATTCAATCCTCCACAGAGCAGTAACTTTACTGAACCGTCCATCTTTTTCTGCGTCTGTACCGTTTTGGTGAAGCATGCCTTAAGGTGATGCATCCTGGGAGAAAAGAGACCGAAGAAGACGGGAGGAGGAAAACAGAGAGTGGGGGCCATCGAAAGAGATGGGAGTGAAGAAAAATCTAAATCATGCAGAGATGGAAAGGAATATAAACACAGACAGAAGGACAGACAGACCAGAGAAAGTGGTAAGGAGAGAAAACAGGGAAGGCTTGAGGACCGTCCAGTGAAAGGATCTGAGGAGGAGGTAAAAGAGAAAGTTTTTCCAGAGGAGGAAAAGCTCCAATGAGCCACAGAGACAAAATCCTGAGAAGAAAAGATCCAGCCGCCTCACTCTCCTCTCTGCTTCTCCCTCCCACTCTTTCCAGCTCTAAGCATCCACCTCTGCTTGCCTTCCCTCCGTTGGGTGAGTCCTTGCTGGGTCCACCCTCTCCAATGTTCTTGCCAATCCCACTTCCTTTCTCCCTCCTTCTGTTCCTCTTGTTCCTCCTCTATTTCTTTTCAGGCCTTATTTTACTTTTAATTTCAGTCTCTTATTTCTCAGTTGATCCTCCTTTCATTAAAATTAATCCATCTTTCTCTTGACTCATGGCTAACTTCTCTTTCCTTCTTAACAGCCATTTTTTAAGGGTGATACTGATACGCCAGGAAAGCTTTCACCTGCATTCTTGTGTTTAATGGGAGACGTTTAAAGACTCGCTACATAAACAACCTCCGTTTGACATAGAGATTTCGGTGACATTTTAAACTCTCAGCCACTCTTGCTGACAGATGGGCGTTTCAGAATTAACACCTCAACCAAACTCAATTTAAAAATATGGCTTTTTTTTCACCGCGATGTGAAACTGATCCGTCCCCCAGCCCTCCACCATGTTTGGTGAAAATCAGCTTCATAGATTTTACATAATTCTGCAAACAGACGGCCAAATGGCACCAATCACCAGTCCATGCCTCAATTACACGAAGGATTGACAAAATAAAGGACACTTTAGCATCCTGCGTCCTTAAAGAGAATATTATCAGACTTTATGAAGAATGGACTATTGACCATTTTAAAACCTGCATTAAAACCATTTAAAGAAAACGCTAGATCACATCTGCCAGGCAACATACATACAAATTCATCGTAATGAGGATTAAAAAAAAAAAAACAGCTGGAAAAATTCAGCTGCAGACGAGCTGGCAGCCCTGAGGTCACATATGATGTGACGTCTGTTGCTGGAGGTTTTTCAACATTTCTGTTTACCGTAAGGCTTAGTTTATTGTATACTTGATGCATGAACAGTACGCGATGATCAACAATAGGAAGAGTAAACTGTAGTAGCCCGATTTGCGAGGGAGAACGCCGACATTCCTGTTTATATCAGCTGCTTCAAAGACAGCGGATGAGGAGGATTAGGGTGGAGGGAAATATTTGGGCAGCACATTTGTCCTTCTGCCTTGCAACAGTGAACTCATTTGAATACTAATAGAAGAAGTCAAACACTTGATTATTATCACCTATTTTCCCTTTTCAGCAACAGCAGCGGAGCAGCAAAAGTTTTGATACAACGGGTACAAACAATCAATCTGTCCCGGCAGAATTCCTGTTGCGTAATGAAGATTATCGTGTTTCAAATGTGGCCTTTGACCAAATATTAATGTACAAAGGATGACAGATTAAAAAGAGAAGGCATCCCTCTCCAATATTTATCAGATATTTTCTTTCCATCCATCCCTGCGTTTTTCCCCTCTATTTCTGTCTGTCAGCTCTCTGACACCTGGTTCAAAAATGCAAACGGCACATCATCACGCTGTCAGGAGGAAGAACAACTTTTCCTGAAGATGAGAAAACCAGACATTTTTTTTTTTTGTGAAGAAAAAAAAAAGGGGGATTTGGATCGTTTTTGGGGATGTTTCAGTGTCAAACATAACTGAGCCAGTTCAAAGATCTGAAAAAGATATTCTGCAGCTCATCTGGCAACAACAAAGCTTTCATCAGCGGAAAAGTAGGGACTGAGCGCAACATTTTACTTCTACATGATCTCTGACATTAAAAAAAAAAAAAACAACAACTTTGTTTTCCTGATCGAGTGCAGCTGATTTTCTCACTTATCAAACCCCTTCTGTGGTTGATATTGTTACTTGTCAAAGCAATGAAAGCACAGGTGAAATCAATAACATTAATAATGGCTGCATCACATTAAGAGGAGGCGTGGCTCTCGGATTGGGCAATTAGTGGCATGAAGCCGTTGTCGGTGTTATTAATGACACATCGGCTTTTCAAGCTTTTATATTTCCAAACAGACCTCTGCGTTTCCTCCTCATTTCTCTAAAAAAGTAGACAAAGAGTGAAGACATAGATGTCATGTCACCCAACGTTCATAAATCACAAGAGTAGATTAATTTCAGGGGGTTTATTTGGAAGATGGGAGACTTTGCAGCAGCACTAGAAAGCTTCAAATCTTACGACCCACATTTTCATGGTAAAGTGCATTGATTTCTCTTTAGAGAATTCCTTCAACGTGGAGGTTTGAAAGTCAGTGGGATTAAACAAACGATGTGAGGCTGAGTTTTACCAAACATAGTAGAAGGCTGTTCATTGACTGGGTCAAGGAAGAACCCGCTCAATTTTGGAATAGATTAATCAAAGTGGCAACAGGAAATGAGATGGTTTTTTACACTTTGCTGTTCTCCACCCAGTAAGTCGACCAGACCATCTCAAATGTGCTCAGAAACATCTTAAAACGTTGGTGAGGAGGCCGATTTTGATAATCTGCCAAAGAACAGAAAACTCATAACTTCAGCACTGTCCTGAAAACATTGGCATATTAAATGGTAGTCATAGCGCCACCTGGTGGTTACAGGAAGTAATCTTGTGACAAGTATAATTTCATTTCTATCAAAATTACAGGTCCCACATTAGCCTGCTCCTACACGCATGCTCTCGGAGTTCCCTTTATTTAACAAATGAGATTCTATTTACTACTCCTTTGCAGTCTCTCTCTCTCTCTCTCTCTCCCTCGCTCTCTCCCCCCCCCCCCCTCTCTCCCTCTCTCACTCTCACCATGAAGCTCTCCTCCTGCTCCAGCCATCTCTGGTCATCCTCCATCTGCTGTTGCTGCATCATCAGCCTCTCCTCCATTAGCGCCTGTCCAACACATCCAGTGTCCTGTAAAAATTCACGGGCGTTAAATACACACTCTCACTTCTTAACATTTAGAGTTATGTTAGGAAAAGATATGGGAGGAAGAGCTTGATCACCTTAATGACCCTTACTGGCGGACAAATTATTTGATTTATGTGTGCCGCTCTGACGGAGTTGATGTGAAATGCATCAGCTAATGAAAATAATTGCAGGGATCAAGTTGCCATTTAAAATTTTCCTGACTGCTACTTTATTCCTCTGGTCAGAGCTAACTGCGGTCTGTTTGAGCAAACAACTTCAGCATATGTGTGACGAGCCAGCATCTCACTACAGTGAAGAAACCTGCCATGTTTATAGAAAATATAAAGAAAATTACACAAATTGGTATGAAAGATGAGACCTACTGTAGTTTGTTTTAGGTTCAACTGCCAACTGGACAAAGTGTTTCCAATATTTTAAGTCACTTAGCAGTCAGACTGACTGTTGCGGCACCGAGTGACTGATTTTCTGTCTTCTTTGTGTGATTGTTGTGTTTACTCTTGCAAAGCTAGATGCAGCCTGCAGTCCAGTGACAGCTCAAAGAAACTGAAGCTAACAGGAAGCTAACATGTGGTTCACTAATGGATGTGAATTTGATTTGGGCAGCTGATATGTCACAGAAAATATACATCTGCTCTCGCTGCAGCCTGGGGATGTGTGCGTGCGTGTGCGTGTGTACCTCCATGTTTGGGCTCCACAGTGCAGTGTGTTCAGGTCTGTGCTGATTCCAGGAGTCAGAAGGAGGGAAACTGCTTCCTACTCCTCCGACACCTCCATGAGCTGACGGCTGGAGGTGGAAGATGGACGGACAGAAAGAGAAATGAATTATGGGAGGAAATGTAAACAGAAAAACTTTATGCAAAAAAACGCTGCACAGCAACAACTTCCTTGAATAAGTAAAGAAATGTGAGTTATGGGCGCACATGAACAGGAAGTGAAACAACATGACCTATGTAAGATAAACTGATTGAATGATAAATGTAGAAAAATATAAAATATTACTTTCATTGAGAGCTTCTCATAACATTTTTATATAAAAACCATGACAATGCAAGTACACACTTTCAAAAAGGGATTAAGTTTTTATCACAGAGAAAGACAATAGACATCAAACCTAAACCACTTACATTTACTAACTTGCCCCAAAAGTTATTGAAGAGAGAAAACTAGAGAACTATAATTAAAATAGAGCTAAAAATTAAAGAAAAAGAAAAGTACAATGAAATTCAGTCATGAGAACATTTTTAAATTTGAGAGCTAAATACACTTAAACTACTGGAAAGCAAGGGTAAGAATATGAAAGCTTTGACAATGTTAAACTTATTAAATTCCCTAATTTTGCTTCATAAATTCTTCGAAGTCTTTGCTGAGGTAAAAATACTTCATAAATTGATGAGAAACAAACTCCACTGTCGCGACTCTGATGATTGAAACTTTCTTTGTGTTGTGAAGTGAATCCCATGCTACCAAACATACAGATGTTATTCTAACTTGTGATATGAAACACACTCCATATTAGGACACAAAAGAGAGAGAGAGAGAGAGAGAGAGAGAGAGAGAGAGAGAGAGAGAGAGAGAGAGAGAGAGAGAGGCCCTGATTTGTGTGTGTGTGTGTGTGTGTGTGTGTGTGTGTGTGTGTGTGTGTGTGTGTGTGTGTGCACGCATAAGAGGGGCTTTTAGCACTACAGGAAATGCCTGCTGTCTGCTGCATTTATGAGAAGAGGAATAACTCCAGTCATTTTCTCTCCTCACCCCCGACTTCCAACGCATTTAATCCAGACGCTACCAGCAACTGGACATTTCAAGGCCGATTGTTAAAAAACAGATTTATAGAAATGGATTTGAAGTTTTTTCCCATTATTACGGAATGCACTGGTCTGTTTTTTAGATGTGATAGAATTTCTTTGTAATAAAATTGACTGCATATTATATACAATATATATATATAAAGGGTCAGATTCATTCATTTCTCCTCCAAAGCCCAAGCATTGTAAAAAGGTATAAAGCTCTTTAAGTTTACATCCAAATTCAGAATCCAGAATCAAAATTATCAACATCACGTCGGGGAACTGGCAAGGAACAACGTGTCTCTCCTTAAACAACTGTTAATATGAAACAATATACAGTATGTTTATGGCTTCTCCTGTTAATATCTTCAACCTGATGAAGGTCCACGCTCAACCAAAAGTTTGCCAGGAGAGAAAAAGTGAGTTTGGCGGTTCCTACACTCCTAGAAATATAATATCTTCTTGGTCATTTTACATTAGCCACTGTTTTTGAAACGGTACAGTAGCATTCCTGAAGTACTCAATTTCCCTCTTGTTGCTATGCTCTAAAACCTCTGCAAGTCAGAGGAAAACGTTGCTGCAGATGACACAGTGGATGAACAGGAACAGAAGAGTACAGTTTCCTCACCACGAGAGCTGTGTGTGTGTGTGTGTGTGTGTGTGTGTGTGTGTGTTTTCTTTACCGGGAAATGGTTGTGTTGGGGGCTGGAGAAGAAGCCTTCACTGGAGCGAGGACTAGGGTAACCTGGTCTGCTGGGCTGGAAAGAGAAATATAACAGTTGGTTTCAGGCGACAGAAGTCGAGTGATATCCAGGCTAAAGAGATAAAATCAACACCCAGTCTTACTTTAGGCGGAGCCTCATCAGACCCTCCAGAGTCCCAGGACACCGTGACTTGTCGTCTCATTTCCATTCGAAGTCTCTCCTCTTGTTGAAGCTTTTCTTCCTCCAGTATGGTGCTACACAATTCACATGCAAAGAACTCATCTGAACAGGTTCTCTCCTTTTATATGCTCATACATGTTTTTTTGTTTTTTTTTTTCCCAGCACAACTGCACATAAAAGCCTGTGACATCATGAATGCCACAGAAAAAATATAAAGGCCGAGATGATTAGTGATGGTAAACACTCAACTCTACAACTCTTATTCAAAGATGATTTGATTTCACCGTTATTTTTTCTATATCAGAATATTCTTTTTACTTCCCTTGATGACCGAATCAAACAACAAAACATAAACTACAACATGTACCATATCAGACATGACATGGGCCACATTGTAAGATGAATCAAATTTCTACTCAGGTTGAGACGAGTTCATCATCAACTGCACATGATGGACTCCGTGGTGACTGATATTCAGCAATTCTGCATACAAGAACCCCTGGAAGTACCTGAGTTGTGTTTTGAGTTCGGTGAATCGCGGGCGTTTGCTGGGGTCATAAGACCAACATTTGGTCATTAAACTGTAGAGGGTGGGCGGGCACTGGGGAGGCATAGCCAGTCGCTCACCGTTCTCTATCCTGCCAATCACATCATTGTTTTTCACACCTTGGAAGGGCTTTATGCCGTACATCAGGATCTCCCACATACAGACGCCTTCACACAAACACAGGAGGAAAGCACACTTAGGATAATGGATGATAAAATCAGATATAACACGTGTAATATGATGTAAAGCTGTTTTTCCCTGAAACAACCCAATCTAACTCACCAAACATCCAGACATCACTGGCAGAGGTGAATCTCCTGAAGTTGATGGATTCAGGAGCCATCCATTTGATAGGAAGTTTACCTTTAGAGGCTGAGACACAGAGGGAGCCACTTTAATAACCAACAGAGGTCTAGACCAGATTAGAGGAAGACAGAGGCTGGATAGGTTCAACAGGAGGTTCATATAGCCTCATCCCACCAGTAGATGGCGGTAAAGTCCCACTGATTAGAACAGACATTCACAGGCACAAAACAGGGATGTTTTCAAGAACTTGTCTGGTCTCAGGTCAGCAAGAAGCAAATCAAAGTCAGCAGTTTGTCTGGTTAAGAAAAAAATCCATGTTCTATGTTATGGCCTCACACATGCGTCCGGGTGTGGGTTTGCAATGAGTTGCTGTTCCAAATGTCTCTGTTTACCTTTGTAGTAGGAGCTGTCCTCCATGTATCGTGACAGGCCGAAGTCTCCCAGCATCACACAGTCGACTGAAGAGACCAGCACATTTCGAGCTGCAATGTCCCTGCAAATCAAGTGGAGCAGTGGTGGGTTTGACCCGAATCATTTATGTTGAGCCCAAAACAATCACGCAGAGACAAGCAATTTTTATTATTAAGCTGTAAATGCACTGGATATATGATTGTTAGCAACATGAATGTACCAAAAACATTCAGTCCTTATGTATTTTGTCATTTCTGTTGCTCTAAATGAAAGAAGACCAAAAGACATGGTGTGATGACATCATAAAGGAACATGGGCCTAGCATTTAAATGCTAACTTCCTACAAGACACAGGAACTGTGGCTAACATTGAGAGCAAGCAATACACAAGACATTTAACACAAAAGTCTAGTTTTTTGGGGGGCATTTTAATAAAGACATGTTGAATATTACAACTTTAAAAGAGCATAGAGAGCAATTAATCCCACTAAAACTATTCTGAGATTTTAAGATGTCCAACAAAAGTTTCAGGTTTCTTAACATTTATTTCCATGGTGATGATGGTAATTAAGTGATTCCAAAGAATACAGTCTTACTGTCTGAGCCCACAGTTATTCCTGTCACATCTGATTAAGTGTGTGTGTGTGTGTGTGTGTGTGTGTGTGTGTGCGCGTGTGTGTGTGTGTGTGTGCGCGCGCACATGCTCGTGTTGGGCGTGTACCTGTGTACGAAGCGTTTGCTCTCCAGATACGCCAGAGCTGTGCTGAGCTGGTAGGCAAACAGAATCAGAGAGGCCAAGTCCAGGCTGTATTTCCTCACCTGAAGGAACGAGCGCAGCTGGACGGAGGAAGACAGATGGAGAAGAAACACGAAACAGGGATGAGAAGGTTGACGGAATAAAAGTTGTAGGTGACGTGTTTCTGTTTTTATAAAGTCTCGACTCAGACGTACCTCTCCGAGGGTACAGAGCTCCATGATGATCCACACCGGGTTTTCTGTGATCACTCCGATCAGTTTAACAATGTGAGGGTGGTCAAACTGACGCATCGTCACTGCCACGAAAAAAAAATTCATATTTGCACATGCACTGGGTATAAAAAAAAAAAAAAAAAAAAATTTCAAATGAGTCATGACTGTGGTCTTACATGCTTCTTGTAGGAACTTTTCTCTGACGCTGTCTGACGTACAGTTCTTGCAGGTCTTGATAGCGACAGGTAGAGCAGGTTTGTCCTGCAGGATAAACAGGTCCAGCTCAAAGGTCAGCAGATTCTAAATTTATTCATCAGTGTTGCACCAGTGTGATTGTGTGTATTTGTACATACCGGAGTGTTGTAGACTCCTTGGTGGACATCTCCAAACTGACCCTCTCCTATGCAGCGACCCAACTCTATCCTGTCCCTTTGGATCTCGTAGTCCCGCGCTGAGAGAGGAGGGAAACAGAAGAGATGAAGAGGTGAGGAGGGATAAAGAGACAGAAAGGGATGGAAGATTTCCTTTCAGTCAATGAGGTTTTTTTCTTTAAATGCAGTGTAAACCATGACACGACACTTTGGATGGTAAAAATTCACCAAGGAAAAACATTAAAATAGATTTCTTCATAATTGCCCTCATTGATAAAACACACCAGCAACCAGATCTGACCAGGTTTATCCACCCAGAGTAGATTCCTCTCCCTTAACAACTCTAAACAATGGTTATATTGACATGGAGAGCAATAATCCATTTCCTAACAACCCCAAATAGAATAAGCTCATTGACTGAGACGTGGAGTTTTCTGATCAAAGTCACATTATCAAAGCGTACACAAGAGGTTTTGCAATGTCTTTTTGGGCACAACTTTCAGTGTTATCAACGAGAAAAAGGTACCAGCCGCATCATGACAAAAATGGTGTCAGGTCAAATTCGAGGACACTCGTAGAACGGAGCGGCTTCATGTGGGTCTTCAGTCATTCATTGAACTTTGATTCAAAACCATGTCAACAAGAATATGAAGAATATTCTATAAAGAATGAAAGTAAACACCTTCATCAATTTTTTTTCTTAATTTGAAGAAGCTCAAGCATTGGTTTACTGCTGTCCATGTAAACAAAGGCAATAGCCGACATGCATACCGCAACATTTAAACACATCAAGAGGAATTAAACCATTCTGTCAGGCAAACGTACGGCATTCACATGCGAACCAGTTTACATTTTCTGTTCATTTACATGCTGACTGAGGGGGGGCACAAAGAAAAATGTAACAAATAAGCTGTTGTGCTCTGTACGTTGCTGAAAGTTTAGAGGATGGTAATAATCTGCTATTCCAGAGTAACCTTTTTATGTCAGGTATGTCCGATGAATTTGAATGAACCTGGTTGTGTTTGCAACTGACATCCTTTGACATTTAAACTTGGAGATGTGTGCATACAATATTTCTGACTTGTTCAATAGGTCATGAACCTTGTAAAGAGAGGTACAATAATGTCAGTGTTCAACTGATTGCAACAAAAAACCTAAACTACAACCAAACCTGAAGGGCACTGAATTATGAGAAACGTACGGCCGGATCGTCCAGCCCTGCCATGAGGTTAATAAAACTCCTGAAGTCAGATTCATCTGATCCTACATCGTCTTCTGATTGGCTCTCTTCTTCAATTCTAACCTTAGACAAAATTAATAACATTCTACCAAATACTGAGCTCCAAAAGTTCACATAAATGCCTATAGGATACCCATATTCTTTGCCAGGTACTAATGATGAATGACTGAGCCACATTCATTCATTTCAATAAAAAAAAAAGGATAGCATAAATGTAAGAAGCTTCCCCATATAATTTAATCAGGTGTCCAGCAAAGAAAAATACCAACAAAACTGTAAAATGTCAAGGCATTTCAGATTGTCAGGATGAGAGAGACGGGGAGTTTTACCTTCAACTATTCCATAGCTCACTGCGGTGGCGGTGGGGAAAAGAGGAAGAAAGAAAGATGAAAAGAGGCAGAGAGCCAGACGGCTGCTTTAAGATTGAAAATAGCTCAGAAAACACACACATTCAGACACAGCTTTTTGCCCCCCCTTGACCTGAATACACTCAGTTTACATATTTCATACATGTACATATTTATACATACAGCAGCCAGCATGACACGAACAGTCATACAAACTCAGACACAGCGTAGGAAAATATGTCAGAAGTTTACATAAAGTCTGTTAAGAGGAAGTTACCGAAAGAGGATAGAAGGAGACCAAAAAAAAAAAATCCAGCGAAAAAGAAGAATAACAGCAGAACACAGAGAAGATAGAAAAAGACTGAGGGAGGAGAGAAGAACATTTTCAAAGTTGGCCACGCAATCAGAAACATGCTCTGCACCAGCCAAAACATCCACCTTAAAACTATTGACACACTGGCCTGAAGCCACTCGGGACAGTTCAGGCTTGTGAATGGATACGGCAGATGTATCGTGTCGCTAACCAACTGGAGGTGTTTAGGACGAGCTGATGAGTCTCTGACCTCCAGCTGCTGTTTATACAAGAGAGTTAAACTGGCCTGTCTTTCATTAGCCACTACCTCACAAGATAAAAGTTTCATGCTGCTCCGTAGAGCTTCCCTGTGTGAGTGTGTTTCTTGAAAAATACTCACACCACACACAGCTGACTAGACAGCAGAAGATCTTTGTTTGACAGCGAAAGAATTCAGGACACGGTTACTTTGTTCTCATTTACCAGCAAAATATAAGCTGACAGTGTATTGAAGTTGAAAGTGAAATTTAAGTGAGTGACTTACTGGAGGGCATGGTGTACGTGTCCTCTTCATCAACTATCTCAGCATAGTCATCCGTCTCTGCAAAATTAGATACACAGTAATTAAATCTCTGACATCACAAGAATGCTAAAAACAACATAAAACAATAAACATGCAAAGACGTAACGAACAGAACGAACACTGATCTGTTTACCATGCGGCTACGATAGCATGTTGCTAATGCTAACACCTCACTGTTTCAATAACTCCTGTGGAAAGCAAACCCCATGCAGCTCCGCTCATTCCCTCTCACCCCTTTCTCTCTCTCTCTCTCTCTCTCACACACACACACACACACACACACACACACACACACACACACACACACACACACACACACACTAGGCTTGGAGAGTCAGCTGAGCATGATATGTGCATATCTGTCTGTTTGAGAGCAGCTGGTTTTCAGGGAGTCACTGTGGCAGCGGAGGGGTGGAAGGAAAGAAAAAATAAGAGGAAGAGGGCAGACAGAGTGAGTTCAAGTAGACAATAAGAGAGCAGGAAAGAGGAGCCAGTCAAAAAGATAAGAGCGGAGAGAGAGAATAAAACAGAACCTGAGGAAGAGTAGAAACAGATGGTAGCATTTAGGATTAAATCTGTGCCGAATAAGACAGATAGGCAGAGAGAGGCAGAGAGAAGAGAGCCAACAGGAAAAGGAGAGGGAAGGATGGACTGAGTCTATCCTAACCAGATGGCGGCGTTTAAAATAAAATCAGTGTGCAGAGTCAGCTGTTAGCAGCAAGTCAAACATCTGCTGTCCTGAACGCTGCCCTCACGGCTCTGTTCTGGATTCATCAGGAGCTGTGTGAACTAAAGTTCCAAGATTTATCAGACAGCTACAGAATCCAGGTTACCTTGAGGTCACAAGTTTATTATCATATCATCTTAATATAACTAATCTGTTTTATCTGTGATATCGGCATCTATCTTTGTCATTATCTTAAGAAAACAAAGTTGTATTCTCAAGAAAATGTAACCTGTCATGCGAAGAATACATTTGACAACAGGTTATTTAGTTATTTTGACATAACGCAACTATCAACAGTATTAAAATCGTTATAACAATCCCGGCTGTTCTCGGCTTCCATAGAAATCCATTTCTAAAGCATGCTTTATTCAAGAAACTTTGCAAAGCTGACATGAGGAGTACGCGAGTGAAAGCCGCTAGTTTAGTGGCTAATAGTGTGGCAGCAGGCTGGAGAGGGCATTTCATAAGCTATCATATAGGTAGTGAAAAGAATCGTTTAAGATAATGATAAAGATGCTTATTTGCAGATGTTCTTCAGGTTGTCTTGCAAAATCCACCTTCCAGCGTCCTTCGAGCTCTTAAAGCTCCAAGGTTTTATCATTTTTCTTGTTACTTGTCATGTGAAACACTTCAAAAAGTCACAGCCTTTTCTGATATCATTGCTGCCCATCATTTATAGTTTACAGGGATTCTAAGAGGGGAGAGAAGCCTTTAAAAATATCTTCATATGAACTGGAATAAAACTTACAGCGCTGCGTGTGTCACTGCTGCTAAAATGTGTTTAATTGGACGAACTGATAATAAACAGCATGCATTTCAACAAGAGTTTTCTTTTTTTATTATTGACTGAAGTTTATTTGATAAAACAGCAACAGGAAAGCAGTCTAACTGTTTTATGAATTATATTTTAAGACTCATCATGATAAAAAGCATCCAGTGGGTTTCAAACAAAACAAAGTTTTCTTTCCCATTAAATCTGCTGGTTCCTTCAAAGAGTTCAGTTTTCAATCTTTTTTTAAACAGATGTTTGTAAGCTGTGAGGTTCCATGTTTGTATCGCTCCCATGTGGTTTTGGATTTATTCTCAAGTTTCAACTCTTTCTAAGTTTGACTGGTTGAGCTTGTCGCTTTTCTACTCTCAGTGGAGGGAAAATGTGGATGTGAGTGTGTGTGAGTGAGATCTAGTTTGCCCATTATAGCAAGGAATGCACCCTCTCTTGAATCCAGCAAACCTCTCCCTACTCTACTGTGTGTCTGCATGAGTGTGCATGAATATATGAGTCTACGTGTGTGTGTGTGTGTGTGTGTGTGTGTGTGTGTGTGTGTGTGTGTGTGTGTGTGTGTGTGTGTGTAGAGAGAAAAGTTTGGAGTAGTTCCCTTAAAGAGAAATACCACTAAATTCACGTTTTAGTGTTGTTCTTGTTGTTAAAAGCAACACATATTTCAAATTCAGTGGTAATTCGCCACAGACACAAACAGCTTAAAATACGTTTGTAAAATAGAAAGCTTCTGTGGCTGCTAACAGACTTATCATGTTTCCAATCACTGAAACATGAGAAACAACACATTCAGCTAAATAATCATTGCATTTAGAACATTCTAAACTATTTCAGTCAAGCTAGATGTGTACAAGACACACATACATCATACTCTATATTATATTATATATATATATATATATATATATATATATATATTGTGTAGTTCAAGAGTTAAAGAAGGAAGAACGCATGCATAACCATTCACCCACACACACTGCACCACATTGGTGGACACGAGAAAGAAGCAGCCGAAAGACTGATAAACAAAACAACAGCATAACTTTACCATCCCCACTAAGATCTTCTGCAGGGTCCAGGAGAGCATGCAGGAAACGGTACGGCAGAGGAGGAGGAGGGACATAACGGAGAAACGCAAAAAGAGAGAGAGAAAGAGAGAGAGAGAGAGAGACAGACAGACAGTGGGAGAGAGAAAGCAAGAGGCAGAGGTGTGAGAGAGAGAGAGAGAGAGAGAGAGAGAGAGAGAGAGACAGACAGAGAAAGAGAGAGAGAAAGGTTAGAGCATGGAGAGCCTTGAAACAGCATGATGTTGCAGGATCTGCAAATCCAAACACTCAGCAGGCAGTTAGTTAAGATCCAAAATACATCCAGAAGAAACACAACAAGGAATCTCTGTTAAGGCTGTGCGCGCGCACGCACACACGCACACAGGTAAAATGAACAAGTGCAAGAAACAGTGGAAACATACAAGATAAGAAGTGTTTAGACTCTGGTACGTCTGTGTGAGGAGCAGTATGTGTCAAGCAGTTAGCGTTAGCAGCAGGGGATGCAGCTGAGTTGAACATGCAAACTCCAGTGGTGAATATGAAGCAACCCGCAGAGTTGGAAACTCCACACTTCTTCTGCTTCATTGCAGCTTCAAATGAGGGTTCATTTTGAGGGCAACTTCCCGGTTTCAAGCACTGTTCTCACTACACCACTGCAACCAGACAGACGTGATTGTGTTACTGTAAATGATTTATTAAAACTCCATAAATGAACCAGGAAGAGCGCTACTGTTTCACAGAGAAACTCCACTTGGACCGTCCTTGCAATCGAGTGGGGATACTCTGACCTGAGCCAGACAGAACCTGACAGTAAACAAGAGCTTGTACTCTTGACAAAAATGTATGTTCAGGCAGGCTCATACACATCAGCTCGACAAGCCCACTTCACATGGTACTTTTGTGTTCTTGTGTGAAAAAAATAAATAAAAATGTCAGACGATCACTGACCTGTGAGTGTGCTGTGACTGTTCATGTAGAGTTTTATCTTGCATGAACTTGGTCGGACTCAGGGCTGAGCCGTACCTGACACTGGCAACCTTGACCCTGTCTACCTGACATTCAATGAGATGCAGTGACCTTTTCCCTAAAGAGTAAAGAGGCTTATTGGAACATTTAAGCTCACAAACTAACTGAAAAATTACATTTAGATTTGATTGGTTTATTTTCCTGTTTCACAACTGTTAGAACATTAAAGAAACTGCAGGGCTAAGTTCTAACATGACCACGGATCTTCTAAGTCAGTGACTTTAAGCAAAAAATATAAAACTCTACAAGTTGGATGAGCACTAACTATGCTTGCGTGTCACATTTAGAGCCAGCAAAAAAAAAAAAAAAAAAGTTTGGATGGTTTGTTCAAATGTCAACAACAAACCGGTTTCTGTCCAGATTCATGACTTAATTCCTGCCACTGATGGCGGCTGTGGAAGCCACTAATGGACACTTGCCCGAGGACACTTGAACGGAGCAGATACATGGAGATTAAACACAGATCATCTTTGTAAAAAACAATCTCTCTAACCACTTGGCCACCACGCCAAGTGAATTGAGCTCTGCCTCTTCAATTTAACTGACATAAAACGGTGAAAAAGACGATTAAAATAACCGAACTGTGACCTCAACAGCGAGGCATGTGCTCAGCCGAGACATGAGAGTACCATTTTTGCTGTTTGCGTTGGGGCAGGCCACATCATTTAAATATGTTTAAAAAAAATTTAATAAAAAAAAGCAAACTGTTATCATCATCCAAGACTCTTATAACTCTCAGACAGTATCATCCAAAAATACTGGTCTCTTCTGGAGAGTACAAGCTGTTATTTGCAGCAACACTGGAGGAATCGTGCTTAAGCCTGAATTAGTACAATCAATCAAGCAGTGAGAGAAAAAAGGCAGTTTTGAAGAGGGAACCTTTAAAATTTAGATAGACTGTGATGCAGAGATCCTTAACGGACAAAAACATTTTTATTTCCAAAATTAGTGCCAATAAAATAATCTTTTTCACCACCAATGAGGAGTTAAAAAGCACAAAAGCTCATTCACAGTTCACACTGATCTTCTTTCAAATCGTACGACTATTTTGCTTTATCTTTTTGCTTTGTGTTCTTGCAAAGAAGCATTAACCTATGAAAATGATTGTCTAAATTAGAGAACCTCCTACATCACAATTGAGTGCCCCTCTTCCAAACTGCCTAAATAAAGAACCAAAGATACCATTGGGTGGCGAATCTGAACAGAAGACAAAAGGGAGGAGGAAACGTCGCGCCTTGGTTGGCTTAGGAGGTGTCGGAGTCACTAGGTCTGTAGCCAATCAGGCAGGAAAAACAACAAGAGTGGGTGAGAGAAAGAGAGATAGACAGAAAACAGAGTGAATGGGAGTGAGTAGAAAAAGAGACCGGGAGTAAACAAAAGTAAGCAGGAGAGAGAGTGAGGAGGGGGCGTACCAACAGAGGGAAAATGAATAAGAGATGACAAGACAGGCAGAAAACATGAGTGATGGAAAAAACAGATGTCAGCGGAAATGGGAAGAGTTGGAGCTGAGGACGCTATCAGAGACTGTGCTTATCTCTCCACCAAACCAGTCAATGAATGAGTGCAGGATTTTCATCTTACCTGAAACAGAGATAGCTCTCACTCCACTCCTGACTGCCTCTAACTTTTTCTCATTATTAGACAGTCTAGATGAGAGGGGAGGAAATGGAAACATATCGCACGTTAGTCAAACATTACACCACAAAATGAAATATACATCTAAGCCTCTTTAACATACATCAAGCCAGAGACTTGGAATCTGTTCTTCAGAGGTCTGTAGAAGAAGAGACAATTTAGACAAACCCTCAATGTTTTAATTATCTCTCTGCATTTCTTGCGGTGTCTCTCTTTCTCTCAGAGTCAGCTGAGCTCTACAACTATCTCCACAACACAGGCTACAACAGGCAGAGAGAGAAAAGAGACACAGTGAGGGGAAGAGAGACTCTGAGTGAGAGACCAGGAGAAAGAGGAGGAGACTACACAAGTGTTTGAAAACCCCAAGTGGAAAATATTTGGCTCCTAAACTTATCTCCTTATTTGACCAGCAATCGAGAGAAGGAAGGAGAGAGAGAAAGAGAGAGAGAGAGAAAGACAGACAGAGAGAGAGAGAGACAGACAGACAGAGAGAGATTTGAGTTGAAATTACAAAAAAGTAGGAAAAAATATTTAAACTAGTGAAGGTAAGGTTTGACCACACACAGAGAAGCACACGGCTGCTGCAGTCAAATACACAAACACAGTGAATTCCGTGCTTCATGGGAAGTACCGTCATTTCCCTTGAAGGTTATGATGTGTAAAGCACCAGCCAACTGTCCAGTCCATTCATACTCCAGAAAAAAAAACAGGGCAGAACTCTTTTTTAGTTGATCCTCTATTGGGTCCATATAATCTGTTAAAAAAGGTTAAATACCAACTGCAGGGGAATACGCAAATTCTAACATCAGATGAAAGAAAGAGAAGTTCAAAATAACACTACCTTTTAGAGCTCGCAGGCGGAAACTATCTATTAACGTTATATTTGCGGAACTATTTTTTTTTCGCATAAAAGCAAAAAAAAACAGCCACATTGAAATCTTAATTTATATCAATGACACTAATATTGACACGAATATTTTTCATTATGGTTTGTCATGAGCTGCACTTTGGATACGCTTGAATCCAAAGGAGGTCAGTGCGACTGGTTTGCTAGCGAATGAAAAAGCCTCTGGGCAGCGTCACTGTTCCATGCTCTAATGTTGGACTGAGGGTCGACCGGACCAGACACTTTCAGACCAAGCAGGAACTCAGTTATAGGAACGAGGCACCTGAGAGCTGCCCCGAGAACTGCTTTACCTCTGGGGCCTTTTTTCTGTTTGTATTCACATCGCCAGTAGATACACTCAGGTGACGTAAGCCGACAGTAGGTGTAGGTAGTTTTCTCCTCACGACGCTGGTGTTTACGAGTGAGCTGCTGTTTTTACAAACTGCAGTTACTGGTACTGTGTCGGCTTGTCTTTGACCAGTCAACGAACACTTATGTCACTGTGAGTTCCTGTTGTGATGGGAAAGTACTGTACCCACCCTGAGGTTGGAGCTAAAACGGTTCCACAAAACAAAGTTTCTGGAATGAAATGGTTACCAGTACCTGAAGTACAGATACACTAAAATCTTGGTACTTTCCCCATCAGTTCCAGGAACTAGGAAATGGTTCCTCTGGTCCAGAGGCACATTTGTATTGTATTTCTCACTAAAACATCTTCTCAGGAAAGCAATTATGACTAAACATAGATGAATGAAAACCTTGGAGACACAAATGTCTGATGTCAATGACAGGAGGACTGACCTCAGTCATTCGAGGCCGAAGCACCAGAACACACATGACCACGAATGGGCCGTTAATGTGTCATTAATGACATTATACTGTTGTATTCGAAACTGTGATACTGTTACATCATGTGTGATTTGCCTGTTAACTGTGAAGTCTTCAGGTTAATCACCTCATGTTATTTACAATGAAAGACAGAGAAGAACTTACTTTGGTAAAGAGGGCAGCGCTCTCTCTCCCTCTAGAGGACAGAAACACACATTGTTGATGACAGTCTATAAAACAACTCCAAACTATAAAAAGAAGTCTGAATGCCCGTGTGATGAATAAAGGAAATTTAACTGGTTCAGAGGGTGTAATAAACTCAGGATGCTCCTCCACGGTGCCACGGTAGAGTCAGTCCTCACATTATCTATGATTACCTGGTCAGGTAATCTTCTGTTCAACGTAAAAAAAATTTTTTGCAGGGTTCCAAAGCACTGAATAGAAAGTGGGGAACTGTACCTTTCTGTGCTCGCACAATGAAGGAGTGGGTTTCCATGGTGATGAGCCGACAGTAACCATCAATCAAGTCAGCCAAGTTCTCTGCCATGGTCAGCGATGCGGTCGTGACTGTGAGAGGCTACACACATGAGGACACACACACACACACGCCTGTCACAAAGAGCCACTATATCCAAAGAGACATACCCTGACACATAACAGCACAGTGGGGGTTTACAGCTGCCTCTCACGTCTCAAGAACACTCTCCTAGTACTTGTATGTGTGTCTGAGTAAATAAATCCAACCCTATTTAAAGCCAGTAAAACAGAAACCCCACTCATAAGACAGTGGGTGTTCCTCTGTGAGCAGAACCAATATGAGAAGTCTATTCATGGAGAGCCATTAGGTAATCAGTCACACACTTACACACTCAAGAGCTGTGCTTGACAACAGATACTGATTCCCTGATACACATCAGTGATAACACAGTAAGAGTGTATGCCTTGTATTTGTCTCATTTGTTTTTTTTAAATGAAACAACAAATCTGTTTGGCACCAAATCTAAATACACAGAGGGTCAAACAGGGTGGCAGTACCTCAGCAGCTCCTGCTACGTTTAGCTGCAGCATGCCTTTTCTGTCTTTCTCCTCCATAGAAGAGTACTGGATAGACTGGACTTGGGTAAAGTTAGCTAGATGAGTAGGCTGCGGGCAGAGAAAGAAAACACGTTAATTCTACTAAAAATTATCGACTCAAAACAACACATGTATCTGCGGGCCTAACTTTTATAGACCTGTCGCATTACAAGGGATGTAGGCAACATTTGCATGCTTCTCCCTTCGAGACTGAAAGCAATGTCCATGTCATTTTTAGGTGTCATTTATTGATTTTCTAAAAATATTCAAAGAATATGAGGACAAAGGAAAGTCATTTTACATGCAAGTCAAAAGTTCAATCAGCTGAAGCATACGGCTGCACAATAATTTAGATTTCACTGAAATTCCAAAATGGACCTACGCAATTTTGAAATCTCAAGAGGCTACAATAGTTTTTAAAGGCTAATTGCGTCAAAATATCATTTTGAATTCGATATTGGAGTACTGTGTGATGCCCTGGCTACCACGTTTCCAAAATCATGCAGTCCTGCTACAGAGGTTGAGAAATGAAGACTTCAGTGGACATTGACAGTTCTATTATATTTCACAAAACCCTCAGGTTTTAAGAGGCTTTTCACAAAAATTCCATTGTTTTTTCTGAGCATTTCTATTTCTAAGTTGGCCAAACACAACTGTAACAGCAGCACCTGGTTAAAATATCAATTACTCTGATTAAAACTGTGCTAACACTGGTGGCGATGAATGATTTGCTCTTAAAAGGAACTCACTGTGGATCCCTTGTCCGTCAGGTAGCTGATTCCTTCCTCCGGCCCGATAGCAAGCTCCACCTGGATCACCCAGCTGGACTGTTAAAAAAAAAAAAAAAAAAAGTGAGTGCATGAAGAAGCTGCTTGTGGCGCAAAGCAGAAGTGGAAAAAGATCCTACATGTACATGTAGGACTTGATACCACCAGAAGGGGTCGACCTAACACAACTAACCAGAACTCTCAGAGTGCGGCAGGAGAACACGGCAGAGTGGAAGCAACCTACCCCAAGGGCACATTTGAAGCACTCCTTGTCGTAGCGGTAAATTGGTGCAAGTATCTCCAAGAACTTCAGGATGCACTGCTCATCGTCGAGGTTGGCTACCTGCTTAAACGTCTGCTGAATCAACTTGCGGAGGGTTTTAGCCTGAGCAAAAGAGGCAGAGCCAACATGAATATCCCACACGCATTTAACGGTATCCTTCAGGTGCAGAAAATCCGATGTGTGTGTGGGAGCGGATTGACAGACACATGAAGGGAGGAAGACATTGATTGACTCTGGTTCCATTCAAACTGACCTCCCCACTTAATTTCAGCGAAACAGTCAGTACAGATCAATAAGGTAACAGACACATTTAAAGAGTCATTTACCATTCAATTAGACATTAACCCATTCATCTCTTGTGTGACTTAGAAAGGGATTTTTCAGAGAAATAGTTGTGTTGCCCTGCTGGCTTTACAAGTACATGGTTACATCACCTCCAAGTACACGGATGGGAAGCTGACATAAAGAAATCCATCTAGGAACATTATTCTGCCATTTAAAATCCCCTCTATACTTCATCACTTAACACATAAAGATGCCTAACACACACACACACACACACACACACACACACACACAGATATACCATGTCATATATAATCCTCTCTAGCTGATGTAAATCTGACACCGCCACAACTTCCATGAAGATTAAAGTGCCAGGAATTCACCCTGACAAATGGCCTTTTTGATCCTTTCCCTTTTATCTGGTGCAGTCTAACAGCTGGGGTCAGAAGTGTGACGTTACACATTTTAAATATATTGTAGGAGACAGAATAATCCACACATAAGTAGTATGAATAGAATATAGTGAAGTAAAGGGTTCCTAAACATTTTTACGAATACATTTCCACAACAAATTTTCAAGACCCCTCATTCTCTGAAGCACATGAACACTTAACTTAACATTTGTTTGCTATTTACAAAATCCATGACAAACCTCCATAATGTGAAAATAGGCATTCACATGGGCACTCATGCTGTACAGACAATCCTGAACTATAAATAGCTCCCCATCTATAGATTAAACTAAAGATTAAAAGAGATTTAGCAGATTTAAGACAGGCTTAAAACAACATGCACAGATTCACAGTGGACTGGTACAGTGCATGAAATAAATAACATGTTAAAAGGATCGGCCTAAAAATACAATGGGTTCATGCTAACTTTCTTAGCACCCCCTCACCAAGGTTCATTTAAGAGGACGTATACTTCATTCATCATTTCTTTGATGGAGTTCATAAACAGGCAGATGAACCATCGCAATTACAGCCAAAACAAAATCAATCACATTGATTTAGAAACTATAAATGTAACTTGGACACAAGCCATGAGCTGATCTCAGCTGGGTCTCCTGAGTACCATATCATGAGAGGATGAGCGTCTATCAGGTGATGATTATTAAGCCTTAATTGTTTTTATTTTATCCACTCTCTTGATCTATAATGTGTTTAGAATAAACGCATGAATATTCATGCACTATGCCAACATTACAGAGCTCCACTCTGCCAGCTGTCTACTCATTAAGCCTGTGGGAGGCCTCACAATGCCCTTGTGTGTGTGTGTGTGTGTGTGTGTGTGTGTGTGTGTTTTCTCGGTGAGCTTGATAGGATCACTGTTTTAATTCCTAGAATTCCTCCACTCTAACTCACAAACACACGTATAACCACAAAGAAGTCCAAAGTGTCCACCCTTCCTGAGAGGAAGCGCTGCTCCAATCACCAAGCTGACCGTTACTACGGCAACAGGCTGACCATTTATGTCAAAGACCAGTTGCAGCACTGACACTAAGCTGTGGGTGCCAGCATTTCCTTTATAGTGGTCTGCAGTGTCCATGAAGTACTTTGGAAATATTTTGGCTGCTTTTTTTGCAGAATACTCCAAAGTTAGATTGTGTTACTTTAAAAATCCAGTTTTAGCTGGACAAACAAAATAAAATAACTTTTTTGCAAAACATCACGTGAAAGTGCAGAGTAACTTTACAGCAGTGATGCACTTCTATGTGCTGTGTTCTCCTGAAAGAATGCAAGCATCGGTGAAAGAACCTTCCCATTATACTCCTGTGACAGTATCCAAGTACAAATCAAGGGAGAGAGAGAGAGAGATGTTTTTCATCTTCCACCTTGTATTTTTTCAGGTCCTAATGACGTCACCTGAGGCAGTTTATCGGACCAACATCTTCCTGTGATGAGAGTAAATGATGGAGTTCCCCGATTGAGTTGAGTTTCATTAAAAATCACAATAAGGATCACAGAAAGGACAAATCAGTTTCCACTTTCTCATCTCTTATTTTTCTGACATTTTGTTCTTGTTTACATTGTAGAATCTTGATTTTTGTTTTAACCCGTGTTGTCTAGAAATCATAACTTGTTTTAATAATTAAAAGAAAATCATCTTTTCATGGGCTACCGCTCACTGGTTGGACTTCTAATGTGTCAGCTCTAGCTTCCTATTTATACACGAGTTATTATTCAGATTTATAACAATATTCAATTCCTCTTTGGTCTCATTTGGGGATGGAAAATATTATATATTTGCAGAGATCTTTATAACTGATTTACCTGATAGCTGATATCTCTCAATGTCAATATTATTTGTTAAAAAAACGCATGTAAACTTTGTGAATTTAAAAAAAGTTTTTTTTTTAATTAATGACATAAAAATCAACAATCAGGCTGATAATAATACATCTAAAAATTAACCGATACTTGCCAATACTGATGGTGTGCAAATAATATCCTGTATCCCCTGTCTAAATTCCAAAGTTTGCCAGTTCAATATTAAATATAAAGTAATGCAATGTGTCTGGGGTTTTTTTGCATCTTAATATTTTTTCCTGTGTGTATTTTATTTAAATATATGGTCCCAATCCTCCAGCATGTTGTGAAGCTAACAAGAGAACAAGCTCTTCAAATCACGCCGCCGCCGCTTCATGAAACTTTGATCTCCAGAGCCGACATGGGTCAGTTTCACTAAACCTCCTGGCCAGTCTGCGACGCTGCTCTACATACAGCTTTGACCACTGCTAACATCAGTCACTGTTTACTGCCACAACCATCTGGTGTGTGTGTGTGTGTGTGTGTGTTTGTGATAAAGAGAGAGAAGTGCAGTAGAGTCCATTGAGACAGAATAATCCCATTAAATGACTACCGGTCTCTTTCACCAAAGCGTAAATGACAGCTGTGCTCTCTTTCTCTGTCACTGACACACACACACACACACACACACACACACACACACACACGCACGCACGCACGCACACAGATACAAAGGGCACACACAGCTAACTTTTATCTTTAATTATTTAGCAATATTCATGATTTTCATTCTCAAATAAACTTCATGTTGTTATGGCACTTTAAAATTTATCGCCTGTCAGAGTTTTCAAAAATACGAATATTCTAGACATCTTCAGGAGAGGGAGAGGAAGAGGGAGAGGAGAGGAAAGGAGAGGAGAGGAGAGGAGAGGAGAGGAGAGGAGAGGAGAGGAGAGGAGAGGAGAGGAGCAGCTGAAGTGAGGGTGTTGAGCAGGGTTTGATTGGCAGACGGGGGACCCCCACAATGAAACACTCGCTGGCACCTCCCCCTCCCTCCTCATTGTTGGAAAGAGAAAGTGGGTTTAAACATGACCCTAGGGTCACACACAAACAGTTCCTCTCCCTTTGCAGAGCATCTGTCTGCCCGCCTCCTGACATGGAGACCTTTTGGGTCACTGGGCCTTTCTTTAACACACACACACACACACACACACACACACACACACACACACACACACACAATACGACCTTCCCCACGAACACGTGCCGTAGACTTATCACTGACACAGACGCTGTTCATTAAGTGAGCGCACCCAGCCAAAACGTAGAAATGCAGCCCTTCAAACTACAAATGGACTTCCAAACATAAATAAAACAATTAATGCAAGGTTCAACACATTTCATAGTAATAAGAATAAGAATAATAGAATTCACATTTAAAACACTGTAAACATTTTGCATTCAAACACTTTGTCTATTCATCAGTGTTCTGCAAACAAAATAACAGTAGAAACCATTTGTTATCTTTCACTTGCAATCGGCAGGATGGCCACTCCAGCTGAATCTCAATGACGATCAACAAACACGAGACAATGCTCCCAGCTGAGGTGAAAGACGTGTGGAATTAAAGCAGCCGGGCAAACATGCTGACATTCATTTGACCCTTACTCAGATTTTTAATTGAAATTGAATGACGGTGTATTGATATGTTTATGTGTACTTGAAGGTTTGTCTGTATGTGCATGAAAAAGAGTCAAAGTCACTTTGTAATCTTTGGTATATCATCATTAATTGTCATTAATCATTCATCTTGTGTGGTCTTCCACTACATTACAGTGAACTGAAAAACAAGTTTCGGTCTTAAATATGCAACAGAATGGGATCTGCCGCTGTTTTTATCTTTCTCTACCCAATCATCTCTCTGAAAGTTAACAGCATTGCAACTTATCCCACATGATACAAGCTGGAATCCCTCTTATCTTCATACTGAGCTTTCCTCTTCCTTCTCTAACATCATTCAGCTAAATTTAACTGTCTAGTTGGTCAGGACTCGTTTTCGTCAGCCAGGCCAGACGGGGTCTGACAACACATCAAACAACACATAGACTCGTCTCACTCAAGAGTGTTGCCTATAAAACTACTTTGCTTTCTTTTGGTAACTGAGCAACAACACCGCTCGGGGGGGAAGTCGGGCCAATATGAGAGCAGCTGCTAAGTGACGACTGCTGAGTGACGACTGAAAAATACCCAACGAGTCCAGTTTTGACCATAAACTTTGTGAACAATTTCTTCCATAAATACTTCAGAAGGGAAAATCTAAAGTGTTAAGATTTTAGTAGAGTGGCGCATGAGCTCCACCTCTCGCTGGATGATTAAAGCTCATCATTCTCACCTTGACTGAATCCAGCAGGTCTTTGGGGAAAAAACGCCTCAAACCGACATCTTTCCTGGATAGAGAGAGGGAGAGAAAAAGAGAGAGAGAGAGGGTTTATAATGCAGTAATTACGCAGAGGAATGTTAACTGACAAGCACTTTTTTTTTCTTCTATTACAAAATTACAGACAACGGCTACTAAGAGATACAGTTGGGCTAGACAGGCAGCTGAAGGCAGGAAAAGAGGCAGCAGAGCCAGAGAGCTATGACTAAGTGCTGACTCCAGAGCACTACTCATCTTTTCCTAAGCGAGTGGGATGAAGGAAAACAGAGACAGTGATGGAGAGATGAAGGGAGGAGACCACAGATTTCAAAGAAAGATGTGCGGAGCTAAAACAGGAAGACAGCTAATGATTCAAACACCAATGGAGAAAAGACCCAAGAGGAGGGAAAGAGCGGAAGAGAAAGGCCGATCCCCTCCTTTCTTCAGAATTTTTTTCTTCCTCAGACATCAAACACGATTCAGTCTCTAATTTTGTTGAGTGTGTGTGGTGAGCAGAATGACGATGAAACTCAGATGGTGTCAGATGAGTCGAAAGTACTAAACACTTTCAAAGGCTCCCCTTAAAAGTGGTCTCTGAATTGGAAAAACTTAATTGTTAGTCATGTCACTGACAGGTCTAAAACCATATGTTCATCCAAGTATTCTAAGCAGATTTTGAAAAGGCTGATGGAGGCTCACTTGAGGGGATTCTTAGATAGGAACACCTTTCCTGCAGCAGTACGTTTAGATGTCGCAGCACTGCAGAAAGGACATGTCCAGGTTTTATTTAGACCTGAGGGCAACATAACATTCTCTACGACTTCATCGTGAAGACAAAAAAACAGCTGTTCATAGAAATGACTGATGTCAGGAAAAATGGTAACTTTTAGTCATTCCTGGACCAACACTGATATGAGCTTGGATATGGACTGTATAAATCTGGCTCTGTGCAATGTAGGAAAGACAGAACAAAAGTCAGTCCTTGATTCAATTAGCATTAGATTTTAGGTGGAAAACCTGATTAGTGAAACTAATTTCATCATCACACATGCTGCATGTCATCCTAACAGCAGAACAAAAGTAAAATCTGTCTTTCATGTGGTGGAAACACAAAAACAAGGGGGTTTAAGGATGATGCAAGCCAAATAAGGAACGCTGACAAAGGCCCACTGATTAAAAACTGCATTTGCTCACAAACCACAAGACCTGCAGCCAAGTACATGCAACATGTGGTAGAAGGAGAACCAGCGAGCTAATCTGTAGTTTGTTTCAGTAGAAAAAAACCAAATGCAAGCTGACCATTTTTACTGTACTGCGAATTGGATTACAAAACAAAATGAATATATATATATATATACATAATGTCAAATATATTCAGTATATTCTTCCCCAAATATATCTATTCATATATATAAAAAATCTGAGAGGCACTTTGTGTTAACAAGAATGTCCTTATGATATTTAAGATTTTCCAGGAGAGAGCTACATAATGTGAAAAACTACATAGAATCACAAGTAACACATTTTCTGAGAAATGAATTAAGAATGGACTTGTAACAACTTTCTTTAAAATGTAACATGCAACATTTCGGGCTTGTTTGTTTTTTTTGTTTTGTTTTCCCTTTCCTTTTTTTCCTGCTAATTATGAAGCGATGGATAGCAGCACATTAGCTGAGCACAAAAGCTGGGAACACTGGTAAACTATAAGTGTCACAAAGCACTCACTTAGTAATAAACATTTTATGCATTTTTTTTTTTTAATTTTGGCATAGACACCTTTATTTTATAGTAGAAAGACAGGAAAGAAGGGGGGGTGATGCAGCAAAGGACCTCCAGTTGGATTTTGAAATGGAGTCAACTACATACGTGACATGCGCTCCAACCACTCGACCACCTGAGTGAGATCATGTTAAGTTTTTAATCTTAAAAGACCTGGAGTCTAAATGCAAATATCTAGACTTTTAGGGCGAGGGGGGCAAATTGACCTGGCGAACTAATCATGGTGACCCCCCCCCCCCCCCAAAAAAAACCCACAATAATAAAAAGACATTAAGTTACTGAGAGTTATTGATCTATTCCCCCTTAGCCTCGAAATGTCCCAGTTCCCCTGTGAATGATAACAAACACAGATGTTTTGTTGGAGGGGGACATTTTGTAAATTAGTAGGAAATTCTTGAGGAATAAAACAGTTGTACAAAAGAGCAACACTCTGTTGGCTAGCTTGCTGTGTTAGATTCTAACAGCACTTTCTCGACTTGGTTTTATTATGCACACCACACCATCTTCTCCTAATCAGCAGAGGCAGCAGAGGAACGATAATTTCAGAACAAAGCAAAAGAACGCAGGATAAAAACAGACAAATTTACAGGAAGGGAGCATAGTGAAGAGGGAAAGAGCTGGAAGCCAGACAAAGAGAGATGAGCAGAGAACAGACAGAATGACTGGACATTTTTCCCAGCTAATTGGAGAGCTCATTATGGGGAGAAAGAAAGACTTCAGAGGAAGAGGGCAGCTCATTAGACTCAGACTGTGTCAGAGCCAAGCCTTGTTACGCCCTTGGTTTGTTACTGTTCTCCATCGAAATCCATCTACCACAGTACTGGCAGAGAATGGCAACACATAGCAAACCAGAGCGTTAACAGAGAGCTAAATCATCACTGTATGAATTGATGGCAAATAAATAAAAACATGATTAGTGTTGGGGTTGAAAGGGGTGTGGATTTTTTTTCTTAAACGGCAATTAGCAGATTCTTATACATTCCACCTCTTCCTGACCTCTTTTAAATTCTTGAGGCTGAGTCCTTAAAGCTGTGAGGAGTTGAAATTTAGGTTATTGTGTGACTGCTGGGTTACAAAGCACAGTTCAGTTCGAGGACAGATCTGACGAGGGAAATGTCTGCTGCAAGTGAGAATCCTGATCGGTGTGTGCTGCTGCAGCTTTTTGCCCAAGAGGAAAACACTTACTCTAGCAGTTCATAGTTGGATTTCTTGTCCAGAGCATTTCCTCTCATCTCCTTGAAGAACCTCCTGGAATTGAACCCAACGGGACACAGAAAAAGAGCAAGATCAGCTACATTCACTTCAGTTCCCCCCCACAGTGAAGTGGCATTGAAGGCCGGCTATTTTAATTGTTAGTTATTGATGCGATACGATTGCATTGTGAGTTCAGATGGAACCCTTTGAAAGGCATGAAAAATACATGCAGACATCACTCTGTGGGTGGGGATCTAAGATACTGACACATTGCGAACATCTCATTAGCTCCATCCCACCAATGTTACATATCAATCCATTCTTTTTCCAAAATTTACCAGAAGAAGCATAGCATAACTTCCTGTGCAGGCTACTGTTTTCGAGCAGCAAAGAAGAAGAACTGATTTCCTTAAAGTAATATTAGTCTGAGATAAGTGAGCTAAAAGGGAAGTAGAAGGGTCCTGTTTCAGGGCTAGTATAATTTTCACCAATACCAATCCAGCAAGTATCAAAGGTGTTTCAGATCCTGTCGGAGCAAATAACAGGACATAAAAAGAAAGGAGACATTTAATGGACAGAGTGGACCGTAAACAAGCCAGCCTGTCTTACCTGATTTCTAGACAGCCCAGTTTAAGAGCGACATCTTGTTCTACCTGATCCCCAATCTCTGTCATGTAGTCATTCTTCACCTGGAAGACACAAACACAGCAGCACTGTATGAGCTAATTAAATATATCAAAATATTTATTTCTCCAAGCAACACACACACACACACACACACACACACACACACACACACACACACACACACACACACACACTCCTACTGGCCTAGATGACTTGGAAGCAAACACACACACAGGCTTCTAGCAGTGCCATATGTCTCAGTGCTGTCTCCCAGCAGAATATGAAACATGCTGGTGTGTGTATTTGAGTGTATACCTGGTGGTAGAAGTAGCTGAGTGTAGGTTTGTCTTCTGTAAACTGCTGCACAAAGGATTTTGGGAGATATCGGATCCTTAATTCATACCTACAGAGGAGAGGGAATGACCAAGTTGATTGGCAAAAATCAAGGAAGGAGGCGAGATTAAAGACCTAAAGGAGAAAATAATACATGTGAGAACAGAGAGGACTGTAGGAGAGTGGATGTGACATGTACGTAAAACGTATATGAGCAGAGGTTAAACGATCGGTGGAGGAGAGACAGACTGGAGAGTTGTTGACTTAGTCAAACAAAGCAGGCATCTGGTTCTCCTTCCCTTTATGTCCACGGTGCAAAAGGTCCTAAACATACAATAGCATTAGCAGCAAGACCCACCACAATAAAGGTAATACATCTGCCAAACCAACACAGCTCCAGCACACCACACACAAGGGCTCCTATCACCACACAACAGACGGTCCACCATATTTTGCAATAAATCCCTTCTGCTGCTTTGGCATTCAATAGGTCCTTTGCTGAAGCTAGTTCTTCATGAAAACCGTGACTTTGTCTATATTTACCAGGCAAAGTCACGATTAGTGTTTAGGAAACTGCTTATAAAGCGTATCCTCACAGCTTGTCCTGAATGGACCCGTATTTCCACGGAGTCTGAAGAAAACTGAAAAATTTACATAAATCTCAGTCACTGCACTGGCTAAAGCAAGAAATCCTTAGATCAAAATATTGCAAAACAAAGTGCAGAAGTATCAGCAAAATCTACGGAAACTAGTAAAGTGTGCATCATGCAGAAATGGCTGGAGCGAGTGCTACACAATATACAAAAACATCCTTTACTCTATGTGACTGTTAAAACTGATGCACAGCCAGCAGCTCTAAGCAGTCTCAGTGGAGCTAGTGGAGCTCTATTTCATATACGGTACCCTTTAAATTACTTGATGTTAAAAGCTCTTCATATGTTTCTAAAATCTCAATACAAATGATCTCAAAAAAATGCAGTAACATAAGCTACAAATACGACTCTTCACTAAATGCATTGTTATCTTCTGTCTTTGGTCAACAAATACTACATTTGAGCCCCTAAAATGACAAAACAACAGCAGTGTACAGAAAGAGGGAAGCACCAACAAACTGAGCGACTGTCCCAGAGATATTAACTTTGTGTGGCAAACCAGCCGCAGACACAGCAAAGATATACACTGACACACTCTTTTCCTCTCACCTCCACTCCTCGTTTGGTCGGGTCTGTTCATATTTTTCCCGGATATGGGAAACGCCCATATCTGGATGAAGCCAGTGCACTTGGTCTCTGGACTGACTGTTGCTGAGACGCAGGCCGAAACATGACGTCCAGCGTACTTTGTGGATGTCCAGAATCTTCTGGATGATTCCCTGGAGACAAAGAGTCAGTGATTGTAGTTCGTTTCCACAAACAACAACAAAAAAATCCCTAAATACTTACATAAAGGGTTACACAGTTATGAGAATCAATACTAAAAGGTGGCTTTGACTACAGCTAAATTACATTGCCATTTTAAACCAATACAAATCAACGCAGTGATAGAAGAAAACAAAATGCCAAGGGGACAACAAGATATAAAGTAATGTATGATTGTGTACTACAGCGCTGCTGTCCGGCATTTTGCTCATGGTTCATCAACAACATCAGTTTATGAGCATCTGTGTTGAAGACTTTCAGGGACTGAACATGACGTTCCCACCCAAACAAGTCTACAGAGGTACTCACATGCACAATATTGCTCACAGAACCATGTGGGATGCAATGATAAAGTATAGGGGGGCTGACCTACATACTGAAGGCTGGAAGGAGGGGGAGACAGAGGGAGGATCTTCTTGTATGTCCACAAATATTTAAGCAGTGCCAGGCAATCTCTGCGTCATGCGACTGGATGGAAACGCACACTGCTAAGTAAACTTATTCTACATCACACTAATACACACAGGGTTGCCCCGGGGTTATGTGTAGTAGAGCAAAATATGCTCAGTGTCTTTTATCAGAGCAGACAGCCAGACCTGGAGCTGACGGCACAGGGTACAAGTCCACCTCCAGAACTTCAGCTGGGGGCAACAACTAATACAGGAAGAGGAGACAGTGATGCAACTACTCTGCACGATATATTGGCCCTTTGAGGGCTTTAATGTTCATCGTTAGTCTGATACTTCCTGTCCTATTTCAATAACTCGCACAGAGATTCAGACGAACCCCTACAATAAAAATGGAGGGATGTAATTCATTTAACTGCCCACTCAACATTACATCGTTCAAACAAGTATTATCCAGGCTGTAAATACAAATGCACTAATTAGTTCTGTTCACTAAAACTAAAGAGCCAACAATTTGTCAATAAAAGACCGACAGAACCCCACCAGCCTTATTCTTCAAGACTGTGTAAAGTGCAGTCAGTTGTGAGGGCCTGCAGGCACCCAGCTGGCCACCAACGTCTTTAGATTATGAGATCTGGTGACAAAAACTCAAGGCCAGATCAATAAGAACAACATTGACAACCAAAGTCATATTGACAGGTGTGCTTTAAGTTAACTCACCAAAATCCAACATCTCCTAAATGTAATGTTTACATTTCACACCAACTGAGATTGTGACTTTATTGACATTTGCTTTTTGTTGGCTTTCTGCATCAGTATAACTTTGGATTTCAACCATGTTTAAAAAAAAAATTAAATTAGTTTGTCCAACATCAAATGTAACATTAATTTTGACCTGACACTGAAGCTGGGAGTTAGTCTACGTCATCGGATGGGACAAAATGAGTGTGTGTCTCCTCTTACTCTGACATCGGTGGCATCTCCATATCTGATGTTGGATGACCAGCAGCTTTGTTCAGTGTTGGTCTCAAAGTGATGGAAGACTTTCAGAACCCTGTCCATGGAGCCTGCCATGGTTCGGTCTGAACCTCCTGCACTCAGCCGTGACTTGGCGCCTCCCAGGAGGGCGTGATTCAGGTTGGGGTCCAGGTAGGGCGTCGCCATGGTTTTCCCTGCTGATACTGCTGCTGCTAGGTGTCTGTCATATTCTGTGAGGAAAAGAGGAGAGAAAACCAGATACTGATTACAGAGGAAGAATTAAGTGTTGAATTGGAGGAGATGATGAAAGCCATTCACTGTACTGCCTCTCACTGAGATGCGATGATGCAAACTGAGATGACTTTGAGTGCAATTAATTGACTGCATTAATTAATTCATTACTCTATTATGTGTGACAAAACGCTCGTTGCAATTTCCATAACGCCAATCAGCAGCACAGAAGCAAAAAAGATACATTTTTCTATCATATATGACAATGAAAAGAAGAAATTCTGTATTTCCAAACCTGAAACCAGCAAAAAAATATTTGTACTAATCACTAACAGACTGTAAATAGTTACCCAAATATTTCTCATCACACAACAAACTAATCAATTGATCTCGTTGCTACGGTGTGGAAACGGAACATAGCTACATAATTTCTTCTCCACTCTCATGTCTGTTAAAGTTTGGAGCGTTTAAATTCTTTCATGACCATGTACTTTCTTGTCCTAGTTGAACTTTACTTTCTAAAGCAGCTGTATCCTCTTGATGTGACAACATTCTTCACTGAGCTGAAAAACACTGAACAATGAGATACCAGAGGGAGAAATACAGAGAGAGGTGCCGTCTAGGTCAAGGCTCAGTGTCTACGCACTGGTCTCTGTAACAGAAAGAGGACAATGCACCTCGGGCAGCCATTTTTCCTGTAGAAGACATCCTGACATTGACACACTTCCTGGAATTACTTGGTAACTTCATCTCGGAATGGCATGAGGTACATCTTCCAGGTAAGTGTGTGTATGAGTGTGCATGGCACGTGTGTAACTGTAGATGAACACTAAGTAGAGAACATACTGAGAACCCTTTCACCCTCTCTTCTACTTTCTCCACCAAGAGAAAATCGATACGTTCAAGCAGGTAATTACACCTGAGGAAGAGAGGGAGAGCTGAGATATGCATGCGCGCGCGCACACTCACACACACACACACACACACACACACACACACACACAACCACACACAAAAGACAGCACAATTGTTGAAGGATATATAATAATGTAACAATATGCTCCGAAGATCTTTTGCTGACGTCAAACTATGAACCTGTTTTATTACTAAATCACACCTCTGCCTTTCATCACTCCATCCTCTTCACACACAAAAATGCACACACACACACACGCATCAGCTTTGATGGTACTCTAAGTCAGTTCCCATGGAGTCAAATGTCACCCTGTGGAGGGGCTTCGTGCTACTAGAGAGTCTCCATGAAGAGTTTTCATTCTTACCTCGGTCCCAACACATTGGGAAGGGGCTACAGCCGCTTGTCGCCATGGAAACACATGTCTGTCCCAGCCTGTGTCTGTCAGTGCCGAGGACAGACAGGCAGCTAGTGGCTTCACAACCACGCATCACACATACACACACACAAAACACACTGGAGGTTACATAAATAAACAAGCACTGTGATCCATACACAACTACAAGGAAACTTGGACACACAAAGTATCACTGACTCTGTCTCCAGAGTAGAAATGTTTGTCTCCAGCTTTTGTCAAAAGCTTAGCGTCCAAACAAAACACTTCCAGAGGGACAATGCAGAAAACGTCGTGAAGTTACACTTCTCTGGTCTTTGTAGAGTCACAAAATGTGCAGAAAACACATTTGAAGGAGGAAAGAAGGCATGATTGTCACATCATCAGACACTGGAAACAAGTAGTTCAAACTAAAAAAAAAAAAAAATCACTTTACTTGGAGTCACCCCTCTATTAAGTGTATGGAACCGTTTCCTGAAAGATCCCCAGAGATGTGGATTCACTGTAATCCACAAATGTGTCTCTTCTTCTTGTTCTGTCCACTTCTCTTCGCCTCCTCAGTGGCTTCTTTCTGATTGCAACACACTGTTAGTTTATCGGCTCATTTCTGCCCCATGCCTGCACTCCATAGTTACACAGTTGCCGTGGAAGCGTGAGGCAACCATCGCTCAGGAGAGGATTTCAGTTACTTCACTCAGTGAGGTTCCAGTGATGGAGAGAATGCCTTCTTCCTCTGGTAAAAGTTCACAGCCAGATCCAACTTTGATCCAGAGATCAGGACTCACAGAGATAGGTTCTCACTGAGATACTGCCTCCCTAACAGAAAGCTAGAGAGTGCAATGAAAGTGTGAGCTGGAGGAACAAAAGCAACAGAGACAGAGGGAAAGAGAGGCAGAGACACTGGAAAAGGCAGCGATTGTTTCAGATGAATGAGAGGAAGAGGAGGACGGAGCAGCGCGACTGAATGGGGAATAAGAGCGAGTGAGAGAGGCTTGTGGAGGAGAGGGAGGAGCTAGAAACTATTAATATGCTAATTGCTAGCGCTCAATCAAAATCCCTCCCCACTTCTGTTTATGAATCTGACCTCAGAACAGCCCATAAGTTGAACTAATAAGTCCACTGTGGGCAGAAAAGGAAAACCCTTATGATCAAGGAAAGAAACTTAAGGAAACAATTACAGGTAAGTAATTTTTGGACTATGATAATTAACAAACATCTAGAATTTTAAGTAATAAAGTTTTATCAGAGCTGAAAATAAAGATTACTTTCAAAAGGCTTTGCAACGGTATGAGCGTTTCATAGTGCAGGCTCATATTATTACTGTATTCAGTATCACACCATTTTCATCGTTATCATGATCATCTGCGATGAGGCGTCTACATTAAAGGAATTAAAAAGAACATTTTTTTCTTCCCGTGACTGATATGACAACTGATGATAACCTTCAACTTTTGTACCACAGTTTACCTAGAAGCCATTTTCATTTATGTTCGATTACTGATAGTTGACTGAATTATACATTTTGTCTCTAAAATGCACCAAAATTCACTGAAAAGTCCCACAGGAAGTCATGAAGCCAAAAATATTTTCTTCAAATGTCATTCATGACAAAGAGAGGCAGAAAAATGGAACATTACACAAGCTGGGACCAGCATATAATGTTTTCTATGTTGCAGCCAATACATTTTCTGTGAAATAAAGTATCAACTCATCATTTCAGCACGAATTAAAAAGAGGGAAAAGTCTGCAATTTAACTACCTAAATTTATTTTTATACAAAGCATAGGCCATAAAGGTTGGCCATGTATTTCCACTGAAATCCCACTGTACAAAATCAAGCAAAAATGTCCTGTAACAAGACCTGCACGACAAAATCATGAGGCAACATATTTTTGTGCCAACACTGAGGTTTCAGAACGTATGACCTAGACCCTCGATAACAAGCACATTCAATATCCCCAGCAGGACTTGAACCGGATCAGTGGAGCCAAAAGCATGAACTCTAATATTTCTAGTTATGAATGGGCAACTTAGCCAACCAGACACAACAAACTGCATGTTCCTGACAAGATACATCAATCAAACAGAATTTTTTTCCTAATTCTTAAACAAACCAGATGAGCAGCCAGGCTTTGGCCAGCATGTAAACTAGCAGCTGCAAGCAATATTCCAACCCGTCCATTTCCAAACCACAAGGTCCAAATCAACCTCACTTCAGACTGCAACTAAGTCGGTCCAGCAGCTCGGTGGGGTTCATAATATTTGGACTCTCACGGTGCTCAAGGGGCTGACTGCCACACAAAGGTTTATCTCCATGGCAGCAAGGCTATAATATGCTATAAGCGAGTGGCACCAAGAGCTGTCAGTGTTACTGCTGACCAGATGCCAGCCTCCGTATATCAATCTGACATTTATGTGGCTAAACACCTCCATAGCTCAACAGAAAGACACACACACACACACACACACACACACACCAAAATCACTGATCCTTGAATTTTCAATATTACCATGCGCATAACTTACTTAACACAGTGTGCGTATGTGGCGGGGAGTGTGTGTGAGTTTCCTTTAAGTAATTTATGCTCCATCTCAGGCCTTGGCCATTATTACCAAAATCTTCGGCAAACTGGTTTCTTTGTGTGTGTGTGTGTGTGTGTGTGCGTGAGTGTGTTTTCTTGTACTTACTACATATTGAGGACTATAATACATATTCAACAGAGTGAGGACATTTTTGGAAAGTGTGGACATTTTAGCTGGTCCTCACATCTTCAAAGGGCCGTTTGAAGGTCTAGACTTGGTTTTGGGGTCGAGGTGAGAAAGAGGTCCTGGTTAGGTTTAGGGTCAAGGTTAGGGTCAGGCAGTCTGGTTAGGTTTAGGGTACGGAGCTCGGGAATGCATTACGTCAATGTAAGTCCTCATAAAGATATAAGTACAAGGGTGTGTGTTTGTGTGAGCCTGTGAGTGTGTGTGCCTTCTATTGAGACCCTTTGTGTCAGTGGGCCGGATGTTGCCATGAATGGGAAGAGCTCTTCTGGGACTGAGTCTCTCTCCTTATCTGCTTTGTGCTGATGAACATTTCATTATTTTGGCCCAGGAGGGAGACGGACTCGCATAGGTCTTATCAGCAAACCATCAGTGTGTTTACGTCCATGCCTTGAAGTTAAAACACAAATCCATTTGACTGAAAACTGCATTTTACCTGAAAAAACAGTGCTATCATTCAAGTCATATACACTTCTCAGTGCATAAATACATTACTGTCTTGCTGCAAAGCTAAAAGTAAGAATGCAATTTTTTATTTATCCCAAAAGAACAGCACAGCCATTTATCATTTAACACTGACTGCTGTGATTAGATTGAAAATGAGTTCCAGTTTGCTCCTTTAGTGACTAAATCGTCTGCTCAACCGAGTTACATTTTAAAAATCTGTGGCTTCGAATGTTCTTTCTTTCCAAGAAATATGTTTACCGGCATAAACTTTGAGTCTTCTTCCTCATGGTAAAGTGTGTGTGAGTGTGTGTGTGTGTGTGTGTGTGTGTGTGTGTGTGTGTGTGTGTGTGATGCATCTGTCTGCGTCAGAATGTATATCAAGATATCAATCATCAGTCTGCTCATGCTTATAAATCAGATACATCTGAAACTACTCAGCTGGTCTCTTGGTCAGTTAAACTGGACGATACTGGTCACCAGCTAATAACTCGATCCATCTCTAATTCAATTTCATGAATTCCAGATTCCAGCACTACAATGTTCCCTGCTGTGTTGTATTTTTGTTCAACAAATCAAAAGAAAGTGCAATATCTGATAACTCGGCAACACACTGGTGACCTAATTTGGTATAAGTGGACAGCAAGATCTAGATTCAGGACATGATGCCTGGAGACGTACACATGCTCTTCTGATTTATTCAGTTCAGAAACAACTTTACAGCCTCTGGCCATTAAAAATGAACTGGGCCCATCTCAAAAGGAACATATTCTTAAATTAAACACACCAGGAGCTTGAAAAATAACCCGACTCGATCTTTATTTTCTCTCCTGCAAAAGTATGACTCATATAAAAGCATAATCAATGTTGGGTTATTTTTCCCCCCCACAATGGCTATTAGGGACCCCTGGTGGTCACCTGACCTGACCTGAGCTTTGTGCGTGAATGAAAGCAGCAGCTGTATGGTGATGAGTGCTGCAGCCGCTGTGTTTGACACAATGTGAGTGACGGCAACTCACCTGTGTAGTAGGCAATCCTGGAAATATCTGAAAGACAAACAGAAAAATGAGTTAATGATCTTGTTACATTGTAAGAAGCGTGAACAAGCAAACAGGATATGTTAACATTCGACGTTTGACACAAGTTCCTCAGCAGGTTTCTTAAGTACCTTCACTGTCAGAGGTAAAAGACATTCTTTCAACTGATAAATAATGGATTGAAGTTTTGTTAATTCATTCATATCTAAATGATTTTTAGTCAATGTAAAGAATGGCTTTTATTCTTTTCTTTTCCCAAATGAACTATTCATTTGTTTATTGGATTGATTTAAAAGTAAATCAATATCCTTTTGAAAAAAATACAGGATATTGGCTCAGGAGAATCGATATCCAACTGCTTCATGATTTACTTAACCCAAGTTTTCCATTTTAAAGAGCTCATTTCAGTTCTTTGCTACTTTCCGTTTGTTTTTGTGTTCAGGGCTTTTGGCTGTCAGACAAGGATTCTGGGCTTCAGGTCCACCTACCTTTGTGACTGATGAAAAAGTTCAAATAAAAGACAATATATGATTGAACACTTCATGGTCCTCAAGCGAGTAAATTTTTTGGGAAGTTGGGAGGTTTTGTTGTTTTTTTTTCCTTTGACTTTTACCATTTCCATCAACCTTTTTCAACGCAGTACTTCCAAATGCATATGAAAACATCGATGGAAACCTGAATGTTTCTGATTAATATGCCTACTTTTGGAGATCTTAACCCAGCCATCTGCTCAGAACAAACAGAACTGGCCATAGAAAGCTTTTTCCTGGGGAAAAGATGTCAAATCTAATAAAAAATAAACTGAATCTGTAGCATCTGCTTTGTGTGGAGTTAGTCCCCCCTGTCTGACCACTGAGGTACATTACACTAAATACGTAATAAAGCTCCCCGAGTCCCATAGGAAGCCCTGGAGGAGCCTTTTGGTTACTTGACACCCAGTTAGAGCATCACAGTGATAGAGCTGTGTACAGGCGGAGGTCAGGAGGATAAGTGCCAGAGTGCTTTAGACACCCTGATGAGCACACACATTGTGCCCAAGCATGCACACATGTACACACTTAAGGGGTTAAATGACGGCGGGGGTGATCATCAAAGATGATGTAATGCTCAGAGAAACCTATGAAGGGAAGTGACAACCAGGGCATAGATTGACTATTATCGACAAGTCACATGACACCAGTCGCTGTATGTGTGGATGGTAGAAGCAGTGAGAAGGGCTCAACACCCTGACAGATATCCCGATTAACTGATCTGGATGTGACTCACGATGCTCATGTCTCAAAGTTTCAATAATTATATCTAGATAGATCAGAAACCCGCAGACACCATCTGTCCTGCGGATGCTGTGAGAGCGTCAGTCTGCCACCCGCCATTTGTGCTTCACCGTCATTTAAGTGCTATGTAGCCTGAGATCTGCGGCCACGATGGAGCTCCGGCAGTCTCGTCTGAGATGTCTGTGATGGTCTCATTTAAGAGAAACAAGATTAGCCAATTACCGCTTTATCCTAACCCTATAACCTGCATGTTCAATGGCCTGCAATGCATGTATATCAAACTGGGTCATTGGTCTGTCTAACACATACACACCCACACACACACTTGCAGGCAGCCCAAAACACCTGCTCATCAAGCTGTAGTCAAGATTCAGACAGAAGATATGCAAGGAGAATTTCCCGGTTATAAAGAAATAAATTCATCGTCTATGCACTAATTCCATTCAAATGTGGTCCTGCTGCGAGTGTGAGGCCATCAATCGACATCTACTACTTTGCAGGATACGAGAAAAGCTCATTACAAGGGTCCTCTGACATATTCGAATTAACTTGTTTCTTTAAAACTTGTTGGGGCACATCGTCTCTGAGCCATTGTTGCCGACATTATAAGTCTGTCTTCGTAAGATATGTTAAGCAAGTGGGTGCTGAAGCTGATGACTGCCAACACGCACGCACCTTTAGAGACATAAGCACACACGTACACACACTGTTGATGGTCTCTGTTTGCAGGCAGTGTATAATTGCATGTTAACCACAGTAATTAGACTGAGCACTCATGACTGTCTGTTCTGCACTGATCTTAAATACTGGTCTTTGATCAGTACTTACTGGAAATCATAGTTTGAGGGAAGAAAGAGGAGACATAACAGACACAAACCCTCTGAGAGGTTAAAAATAATCCCTTATTATGAATTAAACAAAACATTAAAAATCAAGAACCACAGTACAGTGTGTGTGTGTGCAGCCAAACTGAGCAGCAAATTCTACGTTAACATCTGAATAGCTGTGTTTAAGCTTTGCCTTTGCATATCCAGAGAGCTCAGATTCCGTTTGAATGTTAATGTAGAATGAGAGGTTTAACTGAGCCAGCTGTCATGCTGTCATTACATTCACTGAAACCCTGCAGTTTAACAGTGACAGATCAAACTGGCGAAGGAGAACCCAAGAAAGTTTTCATTCTGCCAAAAAGATTCAGTGAGGAGCGCACTGTTCCACCTCACTGCATGTTGCCTAATGTTAAACCTTCAAGCTCTGTGTGTGTGTGTGTGTGTGTGTGTGTGTCTGTCTGTCTGTCTATGACCCTCTGGATAAAAAGAGGCGTTACTGGAGCATGCAGTCTGACATTGCAGCAACATAATACCTGCGAGGCACAAATCACACCTGCGCACACACAGAAGTAAAGCATCTGTACTGGAAATGATGTTCACAAAGGTTTATATCTTAGTCAGAGTTCAGGGCCTTGGTATTTAATTTAAACAGTCCACTTCATTGAAAGTAAAAAACATCAAAGAACTGCAATGGTCAGCTGACCATGGGATGCAAATAGAATGGTGTGTGTTTCTGATGATATTATTCACAGATAAAGATCAACGCTGCAAGCAATTTTTCAAAGTCTGTGTTACACAGACATGAAATTAAATGCACTGCACATTTGCACAGTCCAGATAAGTCCTACATGCATGCAACATAATAAGGTCACGTAAACGCATGACTGCTCATACACATTTATCTGCAAAAGCACACACGCCTTGACACACACATTCACTCAAGTGTGTATAGTTCAGGTGCAGTGATAAAGCTACTGGAGCGGCACGCATGTTAATATCTCAAACGAAGAGCAGATGTATAATTCAACACAACAGATTTAGGATGAACGACCTACAACTGAGACAGAAGGTTTTTTTTTAATGATATTAGTCTAAAATATGCTAAATCAACCAAACCACTAGTGTAACTCAAATCCCAGTTCAGGGAAAACATATATTTACTCTTGCTTACCCACTTAAGATAGGTTTTCGGTAAAGGAAAACGTAGAAATATAAAATGAAATATTCAAAGCTGAAGGCAAGCCTCTTTGATTTTGTATGAGTGTTACCACAAGGGAGCTGATTGGCCAATGAATGCAGGGTATCATGGGTTCGTCTCTACGCTCTGTTAAGAGGCAAATGGCTGACAACACACAAAATTACAGTCCTCTCCAGCCTTTAAGGTTTCTTTTCTGATTAGAAGACTGACAGAGTGATGCATGAAAGAGAAATTTCGGTATCCTCTGGAGGAAATTTATGATTTGACCCGAGTGTATATTTTGATCGTAATAATTCCATATAACTTTGTACTGACAAGCCTAGGATCTGTCATCACAGCTGTTTGGCTGCAAGTAGCGGCAGGTACAAGGAGCAGCAGCAGTCCTGTATCCTACGTGATCTAATCCCAGGTGGACAGCTGTGTACCTGTGAGCACACTTGCACTGAGATCTGATCACTCATCACAGATGTGGCCGGGGACACGTGGCTATGTGAACGACTCAAATGTGACCTCATCCACGTTGAAGGAGCGCCTGACGTTGTGTGGGTGAGAGGAAAAGAGCGTCAAAACTCGTGGCTGATCTGGTTAATCTGGAACAGATCAGAGATAAAACCCCGTCTGTATTGTTTTTTTCTTCTTCTTCTTCTTCTTCTTCTATATTTTAAATGTTCACCCAACCAGGACGGGGAACATTCTGTTGGAACAAATGTATGAACTGACAGCAAAGTGCACCGCTCCCTATCTTGTTAAAAGTTAATCTAGCTCAAACAGCAACACATCTCTATGTATATTTCTCTCTTTCTTTGTGCAACTAACTTGAACAAATAAAATTCCAGTATCTACCATCCAAACAATTTGTTAGTGATATAAATCAACATATGACATAGGCTATTACATTACTCAGTCAGCAACTACAACACGTTATAAACAGCCCGCAGCAACAACAACCCACTTGGTCTTTGCAATCAGGGACCAGGTTGAGTATGTGTTCATTAAAATGATGCACCACCCCATGACAACACAACACATCTGATTTTGGATGATTTAGCAATGTTGATATCTGTATAAAAATATGTTTAGAAGATATTTATATTCTGTAAATACTGAAAACGTCACGTAATCGTAAATTTACCACACCGCTTCCTAGTCAAACAACAGATGATGAGTAACAAAAAAGAAAGAGACCAGAGCAAAACTAGGCTGATGAAAAGATCAGCCATCAGACCAACATTGATAAACTGGGGGTGGGGGGGCTGCTATCTACTGATACCAATGCTATTTTGTATATCTCCAGTTAACTTGCATGTTGAGCAGGAAAATGAGATCAGCAGTGGGGAGTTGAATTGTAATTCCAGGTGCAAACTCACTTTCTTAGAGCTAGTCCACTTGGGATTAGATCACTCAGGATGCATGTTAATATCACGTCTAAACAGGGCCTGCATTTGTGTGTGTGTGTGTGTGTGTGTGTGTGTGGGCAGGAGCTTGTTAACTATGCTTCTTGTTTGACAAATTTCCACCAATGTTGAACCATGATCAAAAATGTCCAAACACACTGAAATATAGATGATCTAACCTAGAAACAAAATGCCACAGGGGGATTGTTACATCATGGCTAAACATTCATATACACACACTCTTACATTAACACACACACACACACACACACACACACACACACACACACACACACACACACACACACACACACACACAATAATACACACTAATGCTAGTCCGTGCAGGAAATATCTACAAAAGGATACACGCTTGTATTCAAATACAACCCACTAATTTGACATGCATAATATGTTTCCATCCCACATACAACTCCCACACACACACACACACAAACATTTCAAGATGAAGCCTCCTACACACATACACACACAGACTTGCATTTCAGCTACACACACATGATCCTTCATCAGAGTGAGGCAGATGGCACCAGGGCTGTTACTATTATTTTCATAACCTATTCGTCTACTGATTAGTTTCAGTCAAGTTATCCGTAAGGTGTCTGAAAGCTGGAATAAGTTAATGTTAATTGTCTTCATTATGAACCTATTTGTAGGTTTTTTTTCTATTCTTAAACCTTTGACTGATTTCTTCAATGAAATATCGAGCATTAAATCATTTGTTTTGTTGGACAACAAACTAAAACGCTTGCAAACGGGAATCTGTGATTGAAACTGAGCTTTCTGTAAAAAAAACAAACAAAAAAAATGTTTGAAGTCATCAAAATGTAAGTTGAAAAGTCCATTAACAGCACAATTCCAGTTTCATCTGTCATCAGCTGCAAATGTGCATATTTTGAAGCTTCATTTTAGTCAAGACAGACTTATTGTTGGATTCGCATAAGATTGCCACAGACATCATACCAAATTTATTTTGAATCTATGACAAACATACATGCGCAAATAATACATGTACTGGAAAGATACAGCACTGTAAGATGAAGTGCTTACCGTGGTATAATCCTTCCATTTCAACTCGAGAAGAGAGGAGAGGAGAAGAGAAGAGAAGAGAAGAGAAGAGAAGAGAAGAGAAGAGAAGAGAAGAGAAGAGAAGAGAAGAGAAGAGAAGAGAAGAGAAGAGAAGAGAAGAGAAGAGAGATCCCCCACAACTGACAGGCAGCTAAACTGGGAGAGCCAAAATCCCGGGCTTCTGTGGTCCTCTGGTTAGAGTTGTGATGTACCAGCTGGCCAACTCTGTAATGATGGCTAACGTCAGCTTACAACCCAGCATTCCCCTCTTAATCCCTCTACGACTACTACTACTACTACTGACACACAGGACAGCACGAGTGGGATGAGAGTAACGGGAAAGAGAGGAGCAAGAGGGGGGAGGGAAACCAGAGAGAGAGAGAGACAGGGAGGATGGAGGCGGAGGGAGGGTGGTGGTGGTGGTGTGGTGTGGTGTGGGGGGGTCTTTGTGTCCCAGGAGAAGGATGGAGGGGGAGAGAGAGAGGGAACCAGATGTATGAAACACAGAGATAGCAGGAGAGGATGGGAAGACATAAGAAAGGAGACAGAAACCAATAACACAGAAAGACTTGACAAGATGAAGGAGAAAAAGGAGGAATGAAACGAGCCCACAAGGAAACCCAAGATATGTAAAAAAGAAAAAGGAAGAGGCAAAAAGAGAGGTGACTTCTGAGGGGGAGAGGAGCATATGGGTTATTTAAACAGTGAGAGTGAGTGTGTGTGTGTGTGTGTGTGTGTGTGTGTGTGTGTGTGTGTGTGTGTGTGTGTGTGTGTCTCTCCTTTGGCTATTCTCCCTCTCTGACACAAACGCAGCACCCCCTGTGCAGCTACATAATTAGGCATAATGCGATGTTCATAGCTCACCGCTGTCCAGCAGAAGAGGTTTCACTTCACACAGGAAAAACTGAACAAATATGGGGTACAAAGAGGAAAACTAGCGCTTGTTTTGTTTACCTAAGAAATTTATTTAAAAGGCCTCTATTCTGGAATTGGGGTTGTTTACTATTCACATTTGAACTGATAAAGATACTGGAAAGGCACCGGCTACCGCTACTTGTCTTTCTCCGAAATAAAAAAAATATCACTTCAAGTTGTACATTTATTCTTTATTCACTCACTTGACAGGCTCAAATCCAAGAAACAGATTCCACACATTATCATTTGGCAACTTGTATTTCTGTTCTATGTGTATTTGGTGAGAATAAGTGATGCCTTGCATTGCTAAATGTAAAATGGCATTATCAAGCTTGAGTAATATGGCAGTATACATGTTGTGATGGTAGATAAACAGTATTCCAACAGCAGGGCTATATTCTCGTGAGCATCCAAAACTGTTCTGTAGCTCTTTTTGATGGTGTTGACATTTCAAATAAAGGCAGAATATAATCAATATATCAATATCAATATAGTTCTTTTCAAGTATTGCGGTAATTATGTATTCTGCTGTATTCAAAGAACAATTACATTCTTGTTTTTATACATATGTATATTTAAGTGTGTGTGTGTGTGTGTGTGTGTACTGCAATATAAAATTGCTGTGTTAAGATTGTGGTTACATTCCGCTGCTCTATGGTTTATCAAAAGATTACACCTCCTTTTTCCCAGAGTGACAACATAAATCAATAAAAAGTGAAGCTTGTGAGAGACATCATCTCACTTGCCCACAGTTTTATCTGGCATCAAAGGAAAGTCAATCAATACTTAAGACCATGAACATATTTCTCCTAAAGGCAGAAGTCTGTTGTTGCACTTCCACTGCCTACAGATATGGACCACCAAATGAAGTCAAGTGCCAGCGAGTCTCGTGCTGCAGCCGGTGACTCTACAGTCAGTCTGTCACAGTTGATTGGTCACACTGGACACTAAATGAATGAGCTATGGCAGAGAGAATCCCTCCCTCCCTCCTTCTTTGTCACTCCAACACACACACACACACACACACACACACACGCAAACACATAAGCAAATAGGGTGACAGACAAGACCAGAGTTGCTCAGGAGTAAGCAGATTAATGGGCCACTGGATTAGTAGGCCAAGACACACACATAAACACAAGCACACATTAACAAACGCACGCGCACACACACACACGCACACACACACACACGCGCCAACTCTCATTTAGCAGGTGGATTTCAAGCTCCCTCTCTCTCCCTCCATCAGTGCATCCCTGCCTGATGAGTTGTTAACATCTCCCTCTAGTGGCATTGTGTTTTAAATCAATATCAATTTCTGCAGGATGTGTCAGGATTCAATTAGTTCCTTTTTCACCACAACATATGAAACCTTCATTGAAAATAATCATAAAAACAAAGTAGCAGAACCTCCTTTTACATTAATGTGATAACTACCCCGCAGTTAAAATAATGAACAAACTAGCAACAATCAGTAGCAGATACACAATATCCATCAAATATGGTATTAAAACTTTTTTTATATGTTTAAAACATTAGAAAGAAAGGTGGACAGACAGACAGACAGACTCAACACTGTTCTTGAATGAACCTTTGTGTTATGGCTCCTGCTGGTGGCTCATCACACAGACAGACACACTGTGGCATTCCACCCACATCTGACCTCAGCAATTATGGCAGCACACCGGTCTACGAGTGTGTGTGTGTGTGTGTGTGTGCGTGTGATGTCATGGCATTGGCTTGCATCCAGGTGTTCCCAGTGGTGATTTATCCGTGTTGCCCTGTGATCTATTATGAGTGTGTGTTTTTGTGGGCGTGTGGCGGTTGCACAGTATCGCTGCTGTGTCTGAGGGTGCATGAATGGAGAGCGAGAGGTGAGGTCATATGATGGGCTGAGCAGACACACTGATGCCTGCCCTGGCCTGGCTCTGTCTCTTTCACTGATAAATACCTGGCTTGTGAGACTTAAAGGCTTACAGTGCAGTTTTCAGAGCTGTGACACACAAACAAAGATCCTGCCCTAGATCCTCACAGCCACACTCCTGTCAATAAAGTCATTTTCCCATTCTCTGGTTACAGCTCAAGATTGCTGTCTGCTCTCTGTTAGCCTCAGAAATCATCCTTGTCTGGCTGAACTGTCAGCATTAAGGGGGTTACTGTGAAAGTGTCCATCAAATCTTCCAAGCGGAGAGACCAGGAATAAGGAGCCGTAGTTTTTAAATCATGTCATGTCAAAATATTTTTGGTACATTATGTCACGATGGCCGCCTAGATATTCTTGGTCATTTCCTATGTTCAGTCAGTCAGCATGCTGCCAACAAAATGAACAATTAAGTCCGCCATTATCAGCAGACCGTTTACAATGACATATACTCGTGAAAAATGACATGTGATGCAGTCATGAAGACCTAGGAAGTGCCTCCGTTACTGGTAGGAAATGCAGCATCGGTATCAGCGAAGATAATTTATGCACTGATCCAAAACCAAATAATTTGTAAGCCCTGAAACAGGATTCTGTTGTTTCCCAGTTAGTTCTGACTAATTTTACATGCAGGAAATCAATTCCTTTTCTCTGCCCGAAAACAGTAGCCTACACCCAGACAGGAAGTTGAAGTGTGCTTATAATGTCCACAACTGTTTTAGAGCAGTAAAAATCAAATTTCTGGAACTTAAAATAAAACGCTGACATGTCCAATATCAAGGTCATAGTTTGGAGGGAGCGCGGCAGAGTGGCTCTATGGCTCTAATGTTTAACAATTATATCACATCTTTTCACAATTGGTGGTGTATATGCATGAAGCACTAAGCTTGACGTCACACTTATGTGGTTTGAAACACCAGGAAAAGCACTTGTAAAACCACAAATTGTTTTATGACACAAATTAACCAGTTTATGAGGTGCTGTTGTTCTGGTCTGTCACCAGAGCTAGACTAGCTGTTTGGTTGTTTTTAAAAAGCTGAACAAGCAGCAGGAACCCATTTCCAAAATATCAAAGTATTCCTTCAACTACAGTACAACAAATTGCTCCATGTGTTTTACTACTTCAAAAACGTGTCTGAGACATATCCTGGGATTTCGCACTGTGGGCAGCAAGACAATAGAGAGGGGCAGCAGGGGGCTAAATGAACTGAGGGGTTTTACCAAACAATAGGCCCGGAAAAAAATTAAACATCCTGCCAAAGAAACTAAAAAAGGACAGCTTGGTTTATGTCCAATCCGTAATTAAACATTTCCTTAATGCTTTCACATGTTAATGCGTTTAATAATGTAGGGACATTTTTCTCCTCCTCTGTCTTCTCTCTCCTCCTCCCACCTCTGTCTGTCTACAACAAAGCCCAACAATTACTTCTTTCTCTCAATCCCTCTCTGACTCACTGCAATGTAATTACACTGACTGTTCTCTCAACACACACACACACACACACACACACACACACACACACACACACACACAAGGGGGGCTTATTAACAATATTTGAGCCTGCTGTTTAACGAAAACCTAAAGAGCAGGAACAGTTTGTTGAGTCAAGGTGCAATCAGTTTTTACACACACACACACACACACACACACACACACACACACCAGAGGGAATCAAGGTGCGTCAGGTCCATTCATCACTGGCTGACACGCTGCACCACTGACCTTCATGACCAGAGTAGCTTGCTCCAACTGTGTGTGTGCTCATATCTTTGTGAGGACCAAATTGATTGGTCATTGCACATTTAGCGCATTCTTATATTGGGAGTGAACTTCAGCAGCTTGTTGAGGGAATAAGACCTGATTATGGTTTATGCTTAACAATTAGGGGACATTTTGTGGTCCTGTCAATGGGAGTCCTCACAGTTATAGGAATGTAATCATATCTGTATCTGTGTGTGTGTGTGTGTGTGTGTGTGTGTGTGCCCCAAGGAGGAACAAGTCATTAACAATGATGTCATTTCCTTCCATTGTAGCAAGATTCAGTGCACACAGTCGACATTGAACAGTAGTTCATCTACACACATGCACACTAAATCTGTAGTAAAACAAACTCCGGCTAATATACTCGTGCTGATGATGAAGTAAAAATGTCAAACCTCTGCAGCACAAAAACCTCTAATCAAAATCCTCAGATCACACTGTTATTGGGATTCATACACTCCAGATTAAAATAACTTTAATTCAGTTCCAGGTCTTAAAAAGAATGAGAAAACACCACTCTGAATCGTTGGAACCAAGAGACATTAATTGAAAACCGGCTCTTTCCAACTTCATGTAAAATGTGAGCGGTGACTTTTGAGACACAACAATTGCAGCAAAGTTATACAGAGTAGTCCTTCAAAATTTTCTAAAGTAGGGAGGAGACAACTGTAAAATTCTTAAACCTACCTGATGAACTGATAGCAATCGACGAGGCCAATAAAGGAAGTGTGTGTCCAGTATTAGACAGGGGTGTAAAGCAGCATATCACCAAACTACTAAGAAACTCAATCTTTCATTATCTTTTTTTTGTCTTAAAAACATGAGCCTCACCGGTGAAACTCCAGCACTGGACTGTTTAGTGGGCTTCTTTGACTGGACTGAAACTGGGCGGAGGCTGTGGATAATGTTTCCCATACTTGCATAGAAAGTGTATTGAACAAGTTCTACTGTGTGCAAGTCCTGTGTCATCATTCACTACTGGATTATATTAATCACAACATGAGGTCGGGGTTTCAATATTAGAAGATGAAATCAACCACACACTGAATGAATCCACCTGATGCTGTAGACAAACACATTTGCTCTGATGAAAGGATTTTATGGTCTATAACCAAATGCAATTAATAAGAAGATTGGATCTGTGTATCCCTGTTAATTATCAATGTGGCTGACTGATTAACTCACTCAGATTACATCTTTAATATAACAAAACATGGACCATTGGAGCACAAGGAGTAAGGCTGGGTAATGAACTTCAATCCTTCTATGTCACTAACTGAATCGGTTATTAAAAAGATGCCTGGTTGTTCAATACTCTATTTCAATGCCAGGAGTGAATCTCCAACTTGGAGTTTATTCTTTTATTCTTTAAGTTATGAACTGGTTTTCAATGTAAAAATGAAAAATGCCAGTGGGCTGAAACATGAAACTTTGAAAGATCTGAAACAGACAAATTAATTTTAACAACATCTTAGGGAGTTTGTTTTCTCTTTCCTTGCAATTAAACTTTGAGGGTGTGAAAAAAGCCAAGGAAAAGGGCTGAAAACTATAAGCAAAGATTTTTAATTGAAAGTGTAATGTAAGTTTCATTTTATTAACACTGGTATAACTGGCATCATTGAGACACAGGTATTAAAGTTAAGGTTGCATTAAAGGTAGTAGTATTGAGCATTTATCAACAATACACAGAACTGAGATATATTAATCATTGTGCAACAGTGGTTGCACAGATGTGCATAATCACACTCCCACTGAGGATATACACACACTTATATAAAATTACAGCATGAAAGTATATACACACACACACACACACACACACACACACACACACATTTCTCAAAAGCTTTTTAAGGAGTGCAAAGATATTTTCAACAGACAAGTACAAGTTATCTTATGTAAACACTTAACGGTCACTATCACAGCACAACACACAAACAAGCATGCCCAAAACCCCCACAGGTAAACACACACAAATATTAACACACACAAACACTCGGAGAGAGGTCTGAGTCATGTTGCTTCTGTGTCCAGAGGAAGAAGGCATTTTCCTCTCAGCTCCTGAGGGACGCAGCATGTTTTAGGATGTACAGTAAGTGCTGTGTGTGTGTGTGTGTGTGTGTGTGTGTGTGTGTGTGTCCACAAAGGGGTGTGGGGTTCGCTTCCTGAATGCAACCAATCCAGAAGCAACGGGAATGGACCGTCATTTAGCCCGCTGTCACACGCAAACACACACACACACACCGTTTCCTTCCCAGCTGTGCAAGAGGATGCAGGGGAATAAGTTACACTGAAGATACATATTGAATCTATAGAGTCTGTACTCCACAATCCAATCTTATACATGCCAGTATTTATACACAAACTCTCAGTCGTGGTCCCAACTACGCACCAAACATAGAAAACCCTGGTTGCAAAGTTCAGCTGTTAACAATCATAACTGTTTTCCTCCTTGCTGTGCAAACAGCAATCGCATATTAGTAGGTGAGAAAACAGCTTCCTCTTCCACACTGCTGCATGTTTACACAGTTCTATCGTTGGAAAAATAACTACCACCGAGTTCACCAGAAAAGCAGCAAAACAAGTTATTCAAAAAATGCACAAACTGAACACTGGAGTCGTTATTTTTCTCCCCAGATTCATCACTCAATTTAAAAATCATGAATTCCTCCTGACAAGCACACATTTAGGACAAATAATCTTATTGAGGGCCTCTACAAACCTCCTCCACATACACACGGTATAAGTGTCCACTAATGCCAGTTAGAGTCAGGCCACATAATTCTGTCTCCTCTAGAGTGGTGTCTTTGTTTCTGGGTTTCTCTCTGTCCGCGCACAGCTTCAGCACAGAGCAGAAAAATGAAATTTATCAGTTGACTAAATCAGGGGAAGCCCTTGCAACACAGACAAGAGGAATTCAGAGTACAAGCAGGAGTTCTCCGCAGTTGTGTGCTGCTTCTGTAAGGTCTGTGAGTGTAGTCAAGTGTTTCTATAAATACAGGCCTCCTGCACTGCTCTGCAATTTACACACACACACACGCACACACACACACACACACACACACACACCACTGCCACGCCTGTATTAGCCTGCAGCAGGAGGAGTCAAGTCAGAAAGGTAGTTACCCTCTGCCCACCAGCTTACTGAATCTGTCACAGAACCTTACGAAATTAACATTTCCCACATAAATAATGAAACCGGATGGTCCTTATCAAAGAATTTCATGTTCAACTTGATCAGAAATGAAAAAAGGCACAAAAAAAGTGCTTTCACACACTAGAGATAATGAAATGTTTCTACGTGAGACACTTTCATTCATGTCCTATGACGCTAAATTAAGTCTAATCCATCCGAACAGTCTGGCTCAGATCTGTATGCTACGCTGAAACTACGGGTGCGTTTTGCAATAAGCCTTGAGAATCTGGATTTCTGTGGGTGTAGGAAGTAGCCAAAGTGATTCACGGGCTGGTCAGTTACGGCCATTCATAAATATATCGGAATCTGCTTTGTGTGGCATCGAGTTTTCCACCATAATCTTTTTGTTCCCCTGAACATTTCTGGCAGCTCATCTTTAGACTCTGCAGCAGCTAACCAGGAGTTAATATTTATGACTCTTACGCAGTAACAGTCAGCGTATTATTGCTGACGTGCTTTTTGATGCGCAAGAAAAGTGCTTGGAGTTCAAACCGTTGTGGTTCAGAGCAAAACTGCAGAATCTCAACAAAATGCTATGTTAAGTGAGGTAATGTACCTCAATTTAGAGGTGCTCATGTTGTACTTCTGTTTTCTTCTACACTCCTATTGAGGCAAACATTGTATATATGATTTCTTTCATAACTTGTTTCATGACATAATTTAAATGCTGCTCACATAGCCAACCAAGACCCACTCTGCATTGACAGATGGAACATTTTCTTCACATAAATTTATATTTTATCCTCTAAATTAACATCTGACCCAAGAATCCAGCGTTGGTCAGACTCTGGTGGGAAGTAGAGTGTGCAGGACGTTCAATACCTGAACTCCTGTTACTGGGAGGACGTGACTTTACTGTTGCACCAGCAGAACCCAAACAGCATTTAAAGCTGACATTTAAAAAAAAAAAAAATCCCAACACTGCCTCCCCAAACTGTTACTGTGGTAACAGGTGCATCCAAATCCAAACCAATACCTTCAATTAACTGTGCACTACGTCTGCAAAGAGCCATGCATCACCTCTCCATGTTAGCTGTTGTTTTAGTCCCAGCTTGTCTTCAGAATTGCAAATGTCAGTACGCAGAACTGCTCTCTTATTAGTATAAGGCGAGGCTTAGCCTCAGTGGCCTCTGGATACTGCAATTCATTAGCATTCTCTTGCATCTGGAATACGAAGTAGAAGCAAAGCAGGCGCAGCAAACCCGCCCTTTCACAGTTCTTAAAATGCAGAACACAAAGCAGCTCAGACATGTTTCAGATGTTTGATATTCAACCTTTAGGTGTTTGTTTTGATAGTTACATGCTTTTATTTTACAACAGTAAGACAAAACTTTCTTCTTTTTTTTTTTAGATCATGTGTCATGGCGTCCCCTTCACTTACAGTTTGAGGTACACCTGACAAAATGTAAAGTGTCCTTAAATCTGGCCATGCCTCAAACGTCTTGTGTTCTCTAACCAACAGTACTGCTGGTTCCTCTCTTGATGTATTCATGATTACATCGCGGAAATCACACAAAAACAATGTTTCAGTAATCATTTGTCATTCAAATAATTCACGAGTCAATCACTTTTTGTTTTAGCAGTAATCTCCAAGGTAAAAGTAGCAGGCTACATATAGATTTCTGCATAATTTGCTCAAGGGATGGAAGAAAACTATTGATATTGCACTGTATCACGATACCTCCTCTTGTGATACAATATCAATACACTGCTGTCAAATATTTATATCAAAACAGCTGGTTAGCGTTTTTGTTTTGTCACTTAACCCGTTTATTACTTTCTGTCAGTGTGTGTCTTCATTAGTCTTTTCAGTCAGAACTTCGCACTTTGTTGAGTATCAGTTTCATCCAGTTGGTCAATTCCTTAAAATTAACAGCACAATGTTGTATATAAAAAAAAAACTACATAATTCTTGCTTTTCGGGGTGTTTCTTCTTCAGTTACACATATCATGGTGTATTGTAGGAGTTGTATCGCAAAGTATTGATAACTGCAGAATCGCTGTATCACGATACTGTCGGTATCACTGGCGAGGTGTGACTCCAACATCTAATATGCACCTGATCTACCTTTATCATATGAATAACAGCTATTTGAGTAGGAGTGTGGTTCAGCCTTGTCACTCCTGTCCACTGACACGGCAACTGGAAGTTCAGTTTTATCAGCAGCCACAACCGAACAGCTTCAAAACAAACAACCACCTGAGACAGAGCTTTCAGAGTAAAATGTAGGCTAATCCGATGCACTGGTTTACCCTGAGTTGGAGGTAATGGAACTCCACACATTCACTCCATGTGACTGAGGCGACGAGTTTGGTGGCAGTAGGTCACTCTTCCTCTCAACTGTTCCAACTTACTTAAAAAGAAAACTCCGTCCGAGTTGGTCTAATTTAACTCATGTTTCCCACTCCTAACCAACTGAATAGGTGGTGCTGGGGGGGGGGGACGACCCATTTAGCAGAAGAAACGACTGAGGCAAACCAGGGTGAACGTTACACCAGCCGCATCTCCTTATTTCTTTTAGCTCTTGAAGTAATCCCCAAAACACAACATCGCTTACCCTGACTTGTTCCGGGGGACGTTCGACGGGTTTGTGTTGACTTTACCGCTGGGATAACTTGTTAACTGTCGGTGAATATTCCGTTATTTCACTTGGAGAGCGAGGGATAGTTACAGATGGGGTTTTTTTTTTTCGCTCCTATCTTCCCCCCTCTCTCTCTCTCTATCTCACTCTCACTCTCCCTCTCTCGTCGCTTGTTCCTGCTTCCCCTCTCTTCACATCCAGCATTCCAATATGGCTGCTTCTGGGAGAGAGACAGAGAGAGAGAGAGAGAGAGAGAGAGAGAGAGAGAGAGAGAGAGAGAGAGAGAGAGCTCAACCCTCCGTGAGCAGAAATCTTCGCCGCAGGTACAACAAACAGAAGCCCGCCGAGCTTTATGAATGAATGGATGGCTTTGTAGATATCGTCAATGTGACAGAAGAAGCACTGTTCTATATAACCACTGCTACTACTTCTGGTACCACCAGAGGTGGAAAAACAAAACAAACAAAAAACAAGAAGAAAAAAAAAACTAAGTATAAAACTAGTGCGCTTAAAAGAGCATGTTATCTTTTTTGGGCTTATTTTCTGTCCTCCCCAGAACCAGACCAGAAGCTAGATACCCTTCTTTCCTATGTTTGTGTGTGTAAGGAAGGTAAAACCCACCAATACCAGCTGACTGCTAGTTAGCTTAGCATAATCAATGATAGTGAATGGGCAGGTTAGCATACTTTCATCTTACCTTCTTATCTTATGCTTTAAAAACCCAGTGTTCCCTCTGGTTCCAACAGATAAAGGTCAGGATCCGAGTCAGGTACTACTAAGTCAGCAGCGATCGTCCTGTCAGTTTGTTTTCTGGTTCAAGTCTTGAGGTGCTGTGTCAAATCACTGCGCCCAGTCAGTCAGGAAAGTAGTTTCAGCAATGTGTCTGATTCTAAAATTACAATATCTTGTAATTTTAAAATGTTATTTCATATGAGATACACAGCCCGAGATTAATTGATAAAGGCAGTTATGATGAAAAAGTTAATTCAATGACTTTTGAAAGAGGTATGCTAACCTGTCCATACACTACAATTCATTGTGCTCAGCTAATTAGCAGTCAGGTGGTCTCTGTGGGTGTTAAAAGTGTTAAATCCTTTGTGTCTTGCACTGAAGGGAGTGGAAGTTCCTCAAAGGGTTGAGTATTATTTCAACTACAATGTCAAAATACTTACTTGACTTCTGCAGCTTTGTTTTTGGGGGCTTTGCACTTCTACTTCTCTACATATTATCGGAAATATTGTATGTTTTACTCCTTTATGTTATGTTTAACCTTGCAGTCTTCAATGGGACATACTCAGAGAAGCATAACTGCAACATATACCCTTTTAAAGTGTTAGAGTTCTGGAGTGTACTTTTACTTTTAATATTTCATTAGAGTGTTTTACAGGAGTCAGTTACTCTTCTGTCAGGGTATATCTACTTTTACTTAAGAGAAGGAAATATGAACTTCTTCCATCATTGATTGATATTTCTAATTCTATAATTATAATGGACTGTATTTGATAATACTAGCACATAGTAGTAAGTATTTTGAAATTGTGCTCAAGTTCAAAACAGAAGCCACAAGTATGGGTCAAAACTACATGTAATATTAGCTGCTGTTTTTGCTACACATTCATCAACAAATTTCCAATCAAACTTTATGGAATAACTGTAAAACTGGGGCTTTTGTGGCCCCTGGGGGTCTGGTTCTTAGAATAGCTTCTTATATGACTGTGTTTGGAATGAAGCCCAAATACAGGCAATTTTTTTTAGAGGACACAGGTAATGGTTAAAGCCCAACATGGCAAAGAGAGGTATTTAAGAGAGATATTTAAATTTCAAAGCTAGATGAATTAATGTGATTCTCTCTCTGTGTGAAGCTGACATCTGGTGGCTACATCCTGTCACTGCAATGCGTGCGGGTTCACACGTTGCCTGGTAGGTATGGATTTCCATATATTAAATTGGAATAGTATTGCATTCAGTCTCAAAGTGAAAGTCAAAGTGGTTTGTGTTGCCTTCAGGTGACTGCACACATTTAGTAATCAGTTTGTTACTACTTTTAACAGCTTCTGCTGCTAAACACTGATCTCGACTATTGATTTACTCCTTAGATGTTTATGATTTGCATTTGCTTATGTACTTGCGATTTGTAGGTACAAGCATATTGGAAGGGTTTGAATAGAAACTTACATGTATTCGTTTCATAGTAGTCGACCTAATCTACAGTGTCCTTGTATAAAATTGCCGTGACCCGGATTCGAACCGGGGTTGCTGCGGCCACAACGCAGAGTACTAACCACTATACGATCACGGCCGGTTGAGTGAAATTGGTCATCATGAGAGTAGTAGGGAGTACAACAATCACTAATACGTTTGATTCGAATATCTGGTTTTTCGACATATTACGTCAAACACAATGTGGAGCTGTGTTTTCTGGGCAGAAAGATATAACAACATACGCCTCAGAAGGACAAACGTCAAAAAGGGAGGTCGAGCTTTGTCCTGAACTCCCCTGTGACCGTTTCTGTTGTTTGACGCCTATATATTCGTATAATCAACAGCTGGATGATTAAGGAAAGAGTCTTGTGTTTGTGTTATCCACTCCTGCTGCATCGGGGGAGGTGAGTATATCTCCCTTATCTTTACATGCGGTCAGAAAAACTGCCGTGACCCGGATTCGAACCGGGGTTGCTGCGGCCACAACGCAGAGTACTAACCACTATACGATCACGGCTGTACGAGTGATATGGTCCCGAGACAAAATCTTACCAGGATGAAGCCACACTCGACTGCAACGATCTCTAATCTGTGTTCGTAGAATATATATCTCCACTAAATTGCGTCAAACATAAATCGGAGGTGTGTTTTCTGACTTTCGCATTGTTTCATGTCTACGCATCGTCTTGAAGGAATAAGACACTTCTTCGTTCCTACTCTCCAGTTAAACTTTACATCAGGTGCCTGACTCTGTCTCTCAGCTTTAAAAGAAACCCTCTTTAACACCGGGATTCGAACCGGCGGTATAAACAAACGAGTTGCAATGAGGTTCTCAAAGTTAAGTTCATGAAAAACTGCCGTGACCCGGATTCGAACCGGGGTTGCTGCGGCCACAACGCAGAGTACTAACCACTATACGATCACGGCTGGCTCTTCATGAAGTTAAGTTCTGTTAGACTATTACAAATGTGTATAAGTGTCATTTATTACTGACGAAGCTAATACTAATCGATTGATTATTGATTTGCACCAATGTCATAACCTCACAGAGAAGAATACCAAATTATGATGTTGCTCCGATATGATTTCCAGATATATTATTCCAAGTATTTTTGTAATTAAACGTAATACATGTTTTATAATGATAAAATAAACTGGAGCGCAGCGCCCAACAGTCAATTCTTCTTTAAACTGCAATACAGGAAGATGCCAGTAGGTGGCGCCATTAGAAGAGGCCACCGAGCTCGGCGAATAATACAGGGAAAAGCTTTTATTTTGAAATGCAATAGGCGGAACTTCTACTGAACTTGTCACTGCAGTGAGTTTGACGGAGAGCGGCGGCAAACCTTAGAGTTGACGGGTGGCGTGTTCGTGGTGGTTGAATCACAGCAAGCTACAGAACTAACTTTTAAGGCAACACTGTAGCGTTTTGGGTTGTTTTTTTTTTTGGGGGGGGGGGCATTTCAGCATGACCTTTAGCTGGAGCTAGCTAACCCGGTGAGACTGGCTGCTGGTGGAAATGAACGAGCCAGTTTGAGGTGAGTTTGATTTGAAAGTTGCTGTGTCAAACGTTGCCAGTTAAAGGCAGCGCGGTAAATCAAAAAATATACATATGTTAAAAAAAAGTGTTGCTACATTACAAAGTGCCACTTTTTACTTGTGCCTACGTTGCTAATTTTGAAATTACGGCAAAATAAATTTTCATGAGCATTAATATGAGATGCATTTTGGTGACAAACAACAAAAACATGCCCTGCTCTGCTCGATCCTTAAAGTTTTCCATTGGCTCAGGTGATGAATGTCCTCGTAAATGTGGTAAATGTTGGCTTGTGCCCATTAAAGGGGTATGTCACCCATTTTAACAACCTCCACAGTCTTCCTGTGTCCCCGAGGCGCCCAGTAAACACGTACAACACGCACTGGTCTTGCCTTGAGTTTGTCATTTTACTGGAAATGAATAGACAGGAATTATTACACTTATCAAGACTAAGCAGCTGAGTTTGTGGAGCCCCAACTTCCTCTGAGGGTCTAGTTTCCAACAGAAAAGACATCAAATAAAAAAACATTTGCAGTGCCATTCCCTATTTATTTATATAAGCCACTGCCAAATTTGCGGCACATGATTACTGCTTTTTTAAGGAGTAAGTATTTAAGTCATTTAGAAGCACAGATATCAAGCATGAACCTACGATTGCTTTCATTATTACATTATCCTTTTATTTCTTGCAACCCCTTAAATTCAGTGAGGAACGTTTCTCTCTCTTAGTTCTTTAAAGTACCTGTTTGCATGGAACAGGTCGACTGAATTTTACAGCAGTTTCTTGTGCAAGTTATGAAGCCAAACTTGTTTGTTAAATCCTCAGAGTACCTCTTCCAGCGCAGGAGCAACTCAATCCTTCTCAAACCTCTGAGCTATGCTACTGTTGGGCTCTTCACAATTTCCACAACGGTTATGTGAAGTATGTTGCAGTTAGAGTATTTCTATGCAGTGGCTGATGGTAAAAATCAGAGTTAGATTTGTAGAATATTTTAATACAAGCTTGGAATTCATCCTCCTCTCCCCGTATCTTTCATCTGTCTGCCTCTCACACACACACACACACACACACACACACACACACACACACACACACACGACATCTGCATTTTGTTCAGTACCTGAGTGTGTGAGACAGAAGCCCTAATTGCTGCTACAATGGAGAACTTGGGTTGTATTTTGAAGAAGTCCCCCTGCTGTAAACACGTTCACAGAACTTTTCAGGGGTAAATGACTTAAGTGTGTGTGTGTGTGTGTGTGTGTGTGTTTCCATGTCAAAACAGGGAAATTAGTCAGAGGCCAGAGGCGCCTGAGACTTAAAGGTAAAATGTCAGCTGAAGCAAGAAAAGAGAGGAAGATGAAAAAAAAAGCTGATATGAAATTTTGAAGGAAAGTGTTGAAAGGAAGGGGAGAGGGTTAAGAAAGAGCAGGAGAGTGTGTGAACTGATGTTACGTTTAGCTGCAGCTGCAACTAATGCTAGTCAGATGTCTGGGTATGAAGCTGCCTGACCTTTATACAGTAGGCACTCCACAGTAGGTAGCCAAATCGATTACAGAGGTCTAATGTTCCATATCATCCAAAAAAAAGAAACATATACACACACACTTCTTGCTCACTAAGGAGTTAACTTTCTAATTTTTCTTTCACTTTGAGACAAATCCAGCTGATTCTGATGCAGATGATGGAAAGGGTTAACTGCACCAAATCCTCAGCATCTGTTAATGTTTAAAGCTCTGTCCTGATGACTGTACCCATCTGGTGAAGTTCCAGGAAAAGCGATGCGGGGGTGTTTTACATGACGTGGTTGATTATATGCCGGGTTTTTGGAAAATGGGATAACTTGCCTTGTCATCCAAGTTCTGTAAGTTCATTTACTTTAGGAAACTTAAGTGAGTCGGGTTGAAAATATCAAATGTTTGCATCATCACAGCAGTTGGTCTCCAGATTGCCAACAGGCGGGCTGTATACATGTTGAAAAAAGTCAAATTTTAGGTGAAAGAATTTGAGTGTGATGTTTTCTAACCTAAATGCACATTGTGTGTTTCTTTCAAGTGTGTGTGTTTGTATGTGATGGCGGAGCTCCCATCTGGACTGCTGGAGGCGTGTGTGGTGCTCGGAGCCTCCAGCGATAAACTTAGAGAAGTATACCAGGTACATACACACACGCGCACACACCACGCAAATACAAATCATGTGCAACTTAGATGATTTTTTTTAAATTGTTTGTGCAGATTGTTAATATATACACTAAACTACTACAGTGCTATGTTGACAGATGCTAATATTTCCATACTTTTTAGCAGCTTCATCAGCAAGGTAAGTCGACCGAACTCCCCCTGCTGGAGGCAGAAGTACTGCAGGTCCACATCCCGCCTTTTGTTTCCAAGGAGACCAATACAAGCCAGACAATTGGTCCAGCATTCAGTCGTGTGCAGAGGAGGAGGAGCTTCATTAAGAAGGTATTTATTTCATATCCTTTACTTGATATATTTTGGGGAAATTTAACCACCACTTGGAACATTTTTGTAAAACATAATGCTTTGAGTACACAATGACATGCACAAGGGTAATTTTGACTGTTTGCTAGTTCTGAAGCTATGCTTAACCCCTTATTGCACAAATTTAAAAGCAGCTTTACATACATTGTGCTTCAGAGGACATAATCAGATAATGTAGGCAGATGTAGAAATAAATTACTGATTGCAGGTTGTCCATTGCTTCGTCCACGCAGCTGTTCAAACCAAGTTTTTGGCCAATGTCAATGTGACACCTTAATGCTCTGGAACAACAAAATGATGATGTCAAAATAACTGTTATTAAACTGCAGGACGTAGAGTAGAGTATGAGTCTTGGCAAACAAAAATGGAATCTGCTACTCCCTTACAGAAGAGGCGAGATCGCACTGCAGATGCATCACATAACGGGGAAACAGCCAATCGCTCAGAGGCATCCTCAGCAACAGAGGATATCAGCGTCCCAAAAGATCTGGACCTCATTGCATTGCCACAGCTCTGTTTCCCCGGTAAATATCCTCTCCCTGCCCGTATTTGTTGATTCAGATGGTATGATGCTAATGTCAAGTCAAGCATACAGCTTGTTTTGCTCTTGCACACTTTTTTTCAGCAGGTGAAACTGCACATTCTGCATGCTCTCCATGCCATGATCTAAGATGATAGTGGCATATTGTGATGATCAGTATCTCGGTTACGATCATAAAGGTCATTGTAGAAGCCAGTTCAAATTCTAGATCACAATCTTTATTTTGAATGGTTCTGGGCTCCACTGAGAGCAACAAAGATGGAAAGTTACTTAAATAGCACTTAACGTACAGGAAGTAAATACAAATGATTTATTTTTAACTCTCATAAGCTCAACAGCTTGTGTATCCAAACCTTCCTCATATACTCTTCATGACAGGCCAGTCATTTTGATAATTACATTAGTTTAATTTCCAGTTTTAGCAGTAATTTTTTTTTAAAAGTTAGCAAATTTCTTCTGACAGTCACATTTTCATCAACAGCTATGATCAGTTATTTATTGCCATCTTTCAAGTCATCTATCAGCCATGTCTTCTCAATCTGTTCTCACAGTTTTTATGAAGAACCAAATGTCTGTGTTCCATAACATTGTTTCTAAATGAAGCGCACATCGCTGGACAACCCCAGACTGTTGTGAGGGAGATTGCAGAGTTTTGTTGTTGTTGTTGTTGTTGAAATAATTATGTTAAATGACGGATTTATCTTGTCATGAGACGTCCATGTTTATTGTTTGCTTCTTTAGAGCCCTCTGTAATTACTGTGTTGGCTATTTTTCACACAAGTCTGGCTTCACAATTTTAATTACAACTTAAGTTGTAAACTGGTAATTACAGGACCTCCCACATGACATGAACAAAGCGTTGCGTGCTCTGCCCTGTGGCGTATCCTGAAACTTATTGATTTAACCTTACCAGGGGGTCTTCAGTTGGCCAATGAGCAGAGAGAAGACTGCTATCACTTCTTGGTTTTTACCGACCTGTTTGGAAACCGAACCCATGGAGTTGTTGCGCAGTACTACAGATCTGTTCAGGTATAGACCCACACAAATGCAACATATGATGAACGTGATTCAGTCCCTTGTTTCTTATTGGCTGTCTGTCCTGTCAGTCATGTCAGGAAGGGGCCATCCAGAATGGCCATAGGTTGAGCTCCAAGTGTCGTCTGTACACACCCTTCGCTGTGTGCGTCATCTCAAAGTTCCCTTACTACAACGCCTTGAGAGACTGCTTGTCATGGTAATAGTTTGAACTAAATCCACAGAGTTGATGGATTTTGTAAAGTGTCCATGCAGACAAAATGAACCTTTTCCTCAAACCTTCAGTTTTGTGTCCCTCCTGCCATCTCTCAGTCTCCTGGTCCAGTTGCGTCCTGCAAGACAGCCTGACTTTGAGGAGACAATGAAGGAGTTTTCGGCCAAGCTGTCTCTTGTCCCATTACCACCTCCTGGACAGCTACACGTGGTCTGTGTCCTTTTTTTCCCTTATTTTTGTAATGAGTAGTCCATGTGTCTTATTGGTTTTTCTCCTTTGTGTTATTTTTCTGATCTTTTCTGTCTTGACCTCCTTTATATGGGCGGCATGGCTCAGGGGTAGAGTGGCCGTCTAGCAACCAAAGGGTCGCTGGTTCGATCCTCGACCCTGGTGACCACGTCGAAGTGTCCTTGAGCAAGATACTGAACCCATAATTGCTCCTGATGAGTAGGTTGGCGCCTTGCATGGTAGCCTCCACCATCAGTGTGTGAGTGTGTGTGTGAATGGGTGAATGAGATGACACTTTAAAGCGCTTTGAGTGTCGCTAAGGTAGAAAAGCGCGATATAAAATTGAGTCCATTTACCATTTATTTGCTAAATCTTGACTGTAATATCTAAATTTATGTTTGTGTCTGTGTTTAGTCCTTCAGCCTCCGTCCTCTGCAGGTGGTTCTTCCTTCTAAGGAGGACCAGGACAGCCCTGTTATCGACATTGACTTGCATCTACCGTTCCTCTGTTTCACACACCTCGCGCTGCTCCAGGTAATTGCAGAACACACATAGTGATGTCGTGGCTTGTTTTGGTTGAGCTGTGTCTTCTGGGAAGTACTATCTTACACAATATCTAGATCTGTAAGAGAAAAGAGAAGCTGTTTGCCCACAAAGTCCCTGTCATCTTCAGGTGCTGTCCTGCCTCCTCCAGGAGCAGAGGCTGGTCTTCTTCTCTGCTGACTGGGCTAGACTCACTCTGGTAGCAGAGAGTCTCCTCTTGTATCTAAAGGTCAGTGTAGGAGGAACATAATGTCTTTTTGATTGTAATCTTTACAGTTTCTTGAATAAAACTTTCCCCTGATCCATCGATCCATCTGGTTCAGCCTCTCTCCTGGCAGCAGCCTTATGTCCCTGTACTGGCGAGAGGAATGCTGGATTTCCTCATGGCTCCCACCGCCTTCCTGATGGGCTGTCATATCAGTCATTTTGAAGAAGTTGCTGCAGTGAGTAAACATTCTTTCACTTTCTTACCGTAGATAAACTCCTGTCTTCAAATCTAGACCAACCTTTAGAATAATAGAGACATTTTGTCATGTTCTGGGTTCTTGGCTTCAGCCCATATATCTCAGCTGCTGTTCCTCATGTCATGACTAAGGATAGAAATGATTAACGTAGCTTCAATGCTTATTTAAATCTCTGAATTATTTTAGGGAGTGCCCCAGGTAGTTTGTGTGTTTTTATTGATGTATTGTTTCTTTGACCTACTTTAAAGAATATTCTGTGTTCATTTATCGTAACTGTTTCCAGAGAGCCAAACACTCTGATTCACTCTTAAGTTCTGTTTGAAATGACTAGTGTGCAGTTTATGTGACCAGCATAGTCTTAGTTGTCTTCATATTGAACAATAGTTGTTTATTCTCCACTGCATTCATTGTACGTCTGGCGTACAAGTGTTTTATTTTGTGGTATTAAACAGTGGCTGTCTGTTCAGTTAACTGAGCCCTGCTCTGTGTTGACATAAATTGTTTGCATTGTTCCTATATTATGTGCGTTTGCATACAGGAGACAGAGGACTTGATCCTGGTGAATGTTGACGATGGCTTCATTCAGTCGTCATGGTCTGAAACCATCAACCTACCAGCCATTCCTTTGGCTGCAGCTGAGTGCTTTGTATCAAGGTATCACACACATACACACTGCAAACATGACACGGTGTTAAAGTGGTGTGCTCGCTTTTATCTACTTATGAAATGCTGTAAAACTGAATTCCAACCCCCCCTCCCCCCCCCCAAAAAAAAACTTGTTTAATAATGGTTGCTGTATGTGTGGATGTGGGTGTGAAGAGTCGAGTGTCTCCAGCTTCACTACGACTTGGAGATGTGTCACCTCGGAGCCGGAACTGATGCCAACGTCCTGCGATGTCAACGCAGAGACTGGCAGAGACGACTTAACACCCAGATACAAAACATCTGCCTGGAGCTGGTGGTCAACATCTTCAGGTAGGTATGTGTTTAAATAAAGTAGGCAATAGGAGTAAGACTGGAATCATTTATTTTCTTTCCCTCTGTTTCTCTAATTGTGCGTCAGAGGGGTGCAGGACTTTCTGAACCATGAACACAGAGTTTTTAACAGTGAGGAGTTCCTGAGGACCAGGGAGCCAACAGACCAGTCCTTTTATAAGAAGGTGCACACAAACAAAATCGGATGTGCTGTCCATCCAGGCTCCAACACAAACACAGCCCTGACTGTCTGTGCTGCGTTTCTCTTTGTTTTCAACCTCAGGTGCTTGAAACTCACATCTTCCACTCATTCCTGCGAGACAGGCTGAACAGGAAACAGGACAGCTTCAGCCGCATGGAGCAGAACACGCGTAACCACGCACAAAAGTATGCACGGGTGTGACATCATCACTCAGGGGCAACACTAAGGGGATAAAAGTTCAAACTAAAGCAATAGAAGAGATGCGTGTGTACAATTTTACAAGAGCCTGCTTGGCCTCTTCAGTCTATGCCAATCTAAATGGTTGGTTGCAGCTTCAGGGTATTCATAGACATGTCAAAAAAATGATTTTTTTTTTATTTTATTGAGTTTTTTCCTTGATGAGGATATTATACTTTGACTTTCAAAGTGGCTCCCACAAAGCATCTCTCTGTAGGTTGAGGGAGAGTGACATTCAAACTGTGAGAGGTGAGGGGATCTGTCATTATTGGATAAAAAAGATGATTTTACTCATCTTCAAACCTTTTACTGTCATTCCAGCACATGTAGCAGTGATTGACGAGTCAATGTTTTCTTTCACAGGTGTGATGTTCTCTCAACTATCAACTATGCTATGTGAATTGTGCAGCATAGTAAAACAACAACATCTGCTTGGATAGAAACATGCGCCATATCAAACCTTCTGAATCTGAGTGAAACTGATCCCACCCCCATTGTCAGCATGACCGCCACCTTAACCCTCATCTGCTCGTCACAGGAATCGTGCAATGACAGAGTCTCCTCGTCGTCCTCCCATGTCTGAACTGACCAGGAACGGCTACAGCAGCTACGCCAGCCCTGATAACAGACTGAGTAAGAGACTGGGGGCCAGCATGCCAAACCTGGAACTGCCTACCATGGACGGTGTGACTTCTATCATCTCCAGCAGATCAGCTTCTTTCAGGAAGATAACCCCTGATATTGGTCAGTGTCTGTGGAAGACCGAAGGGCTTATTGGTAGTCCTCTATCCATGAGAGCTAATTAATTTATAAAAGATCTTTGTCATTCAAGGGTTGAAGTCTCTTCAGAAAGCAGTGAAGGTTTTCCGTCTGCCTGAGTTCCCTCCACCTCTGGCCTATCACTACGTCCAGAACTATTATAATGACATGATTGCGTCTCTGGGCAGGGCGATTACTGCTACACCCCCTGAAGAATCTGCTCTGCTGGCCAGGTACTGTGAGGGAAAAAAGTATGATGAGAAAATGAAAAGAAAATTCTTTTTTTTTTTCCTTTTGAACAGTTTATCATACCGCTGACAACACCTTTTGAAAAACGGAATCCAAATAGGTCCCTCAAAGCTCATGTGAGACTCAGTAGAGCAACTGACCTTTCCCTCCGTCTCTCTGTCCAGGTATCACTACTTGCGTGGTTTGGTCAACACTGTGTCCAACAAGCGTCTGGATGCATTGGAGGACTTCCAGAGTCTTTATAAGACCGACTCTGATATCTTCCCCTCACAAATGGTTAAATCACTGGTTGACTCGCTGCTGGAAGCTGAACGCACACAGGTCAGCCCTGGTCATCATGAATGACAACACTGTTTTGGTCTCTGCTGTTGATTTTGTTCCTCTTCATAATTTGATAAAAGGCTATAAAATATCAGTGAACAAAACAATGTTCAGATGGGAAACATTTATCTGCTTGAATGTAAATGTCAGTGTATCCCTTTTTTAGCCACCAAGCTCATTCATGCAGTAGCGTTTGATCTTCCAACATGCTCATAAGGACGTTTGCAGTATGATAACGATTGCACTGTTGACTCAAATCACAGGCGGACAGGAGACCAGAACTCAAACGTCTCATCTGTCGAGTCAAGAGGGACCAGGAGCGTGAACGTCAGCAACATGGCAACGAGCATGAAGAAGGTGCTGTGAAACACTTCCAGCTGCCGAAAAAATACATGCAGCTGGACGAGTTTGTGAAATGTGTGCAGGAGTCGGGAATCGTCAAAGACCAGGGAACCATTCATAGACTTTTTGATGCTCTGACCGTAGGTAAGTGGTGTGTGCAAATGTGATGTTTTGGAACAATGTACAGTGCAATGTAACAATGTTTGAATGTACATTCATAGAGCATCTTATGCTGATGTGAGGTTGTTGTTTTCCCTTCTCGCAAACTTATAGGCAGTGGGCCTGTGCTACCTTAGACACATTTTCCTGGCAAACATTTCTTCCTAGGTTAATTATTTGCTCACCTCTTGAAGAAAGAGAGTTTTCATGCAACAAGCATGCCTGTGGTCCTGCACTGAGCTTGAGCTGGTAGCTAATGCTGATGCAGCGTTTCCTGCAATGATGAAAACAGCGACACGCATTGTCTTTAATGTATTTTGTCCACCTGTTGCTAGAGGTGTTTATTTGGGTGTTGGTGTCACTCTAAACGTAAGCCAAGCAACGGAACAGCATGTGCTTCTCAAGCTGCAGTTACCCGACAACATTCCTGTGAACTTAAGTGGTTAACAAGAAGGCAACAGAAGGTGTTTGACTAATACTTGACTTGTTGACTTGACTTGATAATAGATATTTTTAACTTTAAGATATTGTGCCGGGGAGGGGGGGGGGGGTGCATGTGATTCAGTAAGAAGCTGAGGAATATTTTCTCAAGCTGCTGTGATTTTTTTGCCAAAGCTTGGAAAGTGAGGTGTTCAGGAAGTTAAGTTGTAATGAGAGCTTGTCTGGCACTTGGCTTTATGTTATTGGAAAATGGTTTCAGGTCCCGGTGGGTGTGAGTGAGCTCACATCCCGTTTTCACTTGCTCCTCTGACCTTCACCAGAAAAAGAGACACAGACTTCGATTAGCTAACATCCTCAACGCCACCACAACAGTAATTCTTTTCTTATGTCATATTTATCTGTTTTTCACTGGAACAGTACAAAGTAAAACAGTTGAACTGTGCGTGATGTTACGGTCTTGTGTTCCATTTAAAGGCTCCAAGTGTAATTTGTTATCATCGTTTCCCGTTGAGACAGGATGTTGGGTGTGAATCATTAAAATGTGGAGTGACTGACTGCTCATAATTTTCTTTTCATGTACTTTGACAAAGTAAAATTCTACATTATTTGTTTAAATTCTTCCTCTTCTTTTGCTTCATGGCAGAGTGTAGAGGGCTGTGGATAGGATGTCAGCTGGGGGGGGGGGCAGCGTCTCTGTACTGTATGCAGTCATTCTTTGTATACAGTCGGAATGACAACCCCCATCTTCTGAAATGCTGGCGAACTAGCCAACGTAGAACAATAAAGACTTGGTCTTATCAGCTACCGGATGTTTACATGTGTTGCGTGAATTGGGAAATTTAAAGAAAAACTGCTCAATCAACCATTTCTGGAGTATAAACACAATTTGTAAATGTTGCAAAGGTCTGGTTTGCTGACAAGGATCAGTGTAGGATATCCACAAATTATCCTGATTTCAAAGATGTGTTTGTGTTAATCTGTAGGTCATCAAAGACAGGTTGGTCCTGAGTTGTTTCGAGTTTTCTACACCATCTGGAAGGAGACGGAGGCTGAGGCACAGGAGGTGTGTATCCATGTCTTTATTGTAACGCCTGGCATATAGAGCGCTGTTCATACTCATGCAGGGATAGAACAGTTTTATTATATGAATGGGAAATCAATATCTGGCTTGTCAGTAACTTTCACCTTTGTTTACAACCATTTCTCATTTCACAGTCAAACATTTTCGATACAAAAACCAAATTAATAACTGTTGTAAGCTAAAATCTGAGCTCCAGGAAATAACACGAAGAACTGTGGACTTGGAAATAATCTGTTGACATGAATTTGGCGTGATTTTTCAGGTGTGCTTGCCCGCGTCTGTGCTGGAGCACATCGAACCCAGCGAGTGCGTCTTTAAACTGTCCTCCTCAGTCAAGACGAGCCGCGGGGTGGGTAAGATCGCCATGACTCAACGCCGTCTTTTCCTCCTTACTGATGGACGGCCAGGATACATGGAGGTGGCCCAGTACAGAGATTTAGAGGTGAGACAGGAAGGATGAAGATGGAAAAGCAAGGTGGTATTTTTAGTTGCATGATTTTCCTTTTAATCTGAGGGCAAAGATACAGTGCTTTTACCTACCTACTGTCTTCATCTGGTCCCCTCCAGGAGGTGAAGGTGTCTTCGGCTCCTTTCCTGCTTCTGCGAATCCCCAGCCTGAAATTACGGGTTCGGGGAAGAAAAGAGGCATTCGAGGCCAATTTGAAAACAGAGACTGAGCTCTGGAACTTGATGGTCAAAGAGATGTGGGCTGGACGCAATATGGCCGACCAACACAAGGTAAAGCTGTGAGTGAATGGTGTGCCAACATTTAGGTATGAAGGAGAATCAGAGGGCAGTTCAAAAGGGAACAAAGTTAGATCACCTGTTGTTCAGCATGTGCTTTTATTACTCATACTAGTGTTGTTTGCACATCTGTTTAGGAATGTGTGTGTGCGCCAGTCATTGTCAACTTCGTTGACCCTTGTGGGTGGGGTTAAAATTTCACAAGGTGATTGTGTATATAGATACATACACTTGAACAAAGACTTTAGGGTTTCCTTTGTGAAACCAGCCCATGTAACTGCACCACTTCTACCTCTGACTAATTTGTCTCTCTCTCTTTGTCTCTCTCTCTCTTCGTCTCTGTACACTTTCACTTCTCTCAATCTGCGGTCTGTACAGTAAATCAGTATATCATATGTCATACATTTATGCTTTGCGCATTAACAAGGTGGCTATGACTTCCTTTTGTATCTTTATCGCGCAATCAAACCAGCTTGCAAGCAAAAGAATGATGTAACAGCCAAATTGTTGACACTGCAATCAGATGACATTTTAATATAAATCGCATCTCTTCTTTAAAAAAAAAAACCAACATATTTTGTTAGCATATATGAAACCCTTTTGATTTGACTGTTGATGGCTTTGCTCCCCTGTCAGTTTTTTGATTGCACACCGATCATGTTTGAATGCACAATAAAAACACAAAAGTATCTCCATAAAACAGCATTATTGTCAGATATTCTTGAATTGATACCTGTAAAACCACAACATGTACTTGTTTTGGTTTTTTTTGTAATCAAACAAATACGATACAACCTGCTCAATATTTGGATTGTGATAACTTCACTTTGTTACATTTTATTTTTATGCTTGTTGTGGTATTGTATCTTCTGTACTGGTTGAGTCCTGAAAGCCAACCTTTGGTTTTAAACGCTGTCGATGTGTCCATCTGTCCAGGACCCCCAGTACATGCAGCAGGCTCTGACCAATGCCTTGTTAATGGATGCAGTAGTGGGCAGCCTTCAGAGCAATAAAGCCATTTACGCTGCTTCCAAGCTGGCTCACTTTGACCGTATCAAGATGGAAGGTAAAAAATGAAGGCAGTAAGGGTGTTTGCTGTAGATTTTGTCCAGTTTGCTTTAATTCTGTTGTACTTTTAAATCCAATTTTAAAAATTTGCTCTAATTCAACTTGGTTGCAAATGGAGCTTTTGTCAATCTCTTTTTTTTTTAATTAATTTGTCAAAGAAATGACCAATTGCACAAGTTAAGTGTGATTTGAGATGGTTAGTACATAATATTTATGTGTTTTCAGTGCCAATGATGGTTCCCAAGACAACTGCAGAGACACTGAAGCATAAAATTAACCCTTCACTGGAACTCACTGCACCTCAAGCAGTGGATGTGCTTCTATACACACCAGGTACCAACACACAGGTTAATAACTCCTGTAGCCAAGCAATCTTCCTCTTATAAACACTGGCAAGTCAAGTTTCAGGTTTCTCTTGTTCTGATTGGTCACTGTGGTATCCTGGGATCTGATAGGCTGTTTGCAGCAGCCCTTCACAACCCAGAGGATCAGCCGTCCAACAGACATCCACTGACGTTAACAGTCACTGACAGACACACAGAGTTAACCTGAGTCATCATGTCAGCGCTCACTCACTCAGGGGCCCTGCTTCACTCAAACGGAGAGAGTGTCGTAAAACTGCACATAAAGATTCTCAACAAAAAAAGAGTAAGTTAACCAGGAACTTGGCCAACACGAGGAGGAAAACCTCTCATCACGGCTGCTTTCACATGAGAGGCATGACAGCCTTTCCGTTGGAGCTGTGAAAACACAATACGGCTAACTTAGCAGGCGCGTGTACACTGTTTGTAACATTACACTAACAGTCACTATTATAAGTTCTGAATCAAGGATTTGCAGTGAAATGTGGCTGAGCGTGGTGCGGAAACGCTGCACAGGCGATGACATGTCTGCTCCAATCCTCCAGTGTGCAACCAAATTTGCATCGTTGTGACTCATCAGCACATCTAAGTCTTAATAATCTAGATTTCGTATCATTTGTGAAATCAAACCATTAAAACCTATTTTTGTATGCTCTGCATCAGCAGTTTTTCATACATAAGCACATTATTCTAAAAGGTTATTTGAAAAGAAATTTTGACCATCAAGCACTTCGTTTATTTCCTGTTGTTTAGCGTCTGCAGCATCCTTTTGCGTTTAGCATGCGTGACAGACACACAGCCACTTATGTGCCTGGAAGACAGCTTGAAACAAACAAACAAAAAAAACAACTGCAAAGCAGGTCCTTCAGTGTACATCTGGGGCCACTTGGACGCTCGGCTGGTGGCAGGCTGACTTCTAACACTTAGACATTTACACACATGCACAGTCGTACTCAGAGAGGCACTCATACACAGGCGCAGTTCTTCAGCGGCAGTTGGCTCTTTGGGATTTGTGCCGTGAAAGGAACAAATCTAGCTATTCAGATCCTCCCTCTCCAGGCCTTTATGTCGCTTCTCGCCCTTTGGTTTGAATATAGGTCACTGAAATTGAATTCCTGGCACATGGCCAGATCACTCCCACTTTTCTCCCCGTTCTCTCCTCTCCACTCCCTTCACTCACTCTCTGTCTCTCTCTCGCTCTCTCCCCCTTTCTCCCTCCTCCTCATGTCTCACTCTTCCCTCCTCCTATGACATGAAGAGTTGTTTTTTTACAACTGCAGTGTTTGAATACAGGACGTTGGACCGTTAGGTGAAGCCTGGGTGGAGTAAGGCTTCAGAAAATAGTTTGGTTGGATCATCGCTATGGGAATACATTCCTGAACTATTAGTAAATACTGATAATTCAAAAGTCATCAGGGCTTTTCTTGCTTCCCTTGTATATTCAAGTCATTATGGAGTTTATTCTCTTTGTGTAGTATTTTTAAAGTGAATAGAAGTTCGTATAGTAGTGGTTGAACAGCTACATTTCTGTTGGTGCTCATGTTCCTGTTGGTCTCCTGAAAGAGCAAACACCAAAGTATTGAGAAATAACTGAATGTGTGTGTGTGTGTGTGTGTGTGTGTGTGTGTGTGTGTGTGTGTGTTCCAGGTCAGTTATGGGTATCTGTGGGCGGTGGGAAAGTGATGGTGTATGATGCCTCCAGCTGGTCCCTCACACACACTTGTCACGTCGGGAATGCAAGACTGGTAAAACAAACACACACGCATGCATAATGTTGTTGTGAACTTTTTTTTTGTGGTGTTTAGTACGCACTCACAACCCCACATTGACTCTTCCATTAGTAGATGAAAACACTTGGTCAGACAGTCCAAACTCCAGGCTGCGTGTTTTTAGGGGTGTAAAGTATGTTTTCATTCTTCTAAAATCCTAAACTTTTTCTGAAGATTTTCTAGATAAGAGAAGGTTTGGCTTCTGGTGCTGCTTGAGGAAGAATGTTCTGGGTAAATGAAGTTAAGCATTAGCGTTAAGTTTTCAGGCACTTCTTGAGACTGTGTTAATTCATTGACCTCGACTCTAGACACGCAGGTCACAGTCACATGAAATATGTTAACTTATCTGTGTGAGGGAGAGAGGCAGCGTGTGTTTTCTCTAGTCACACACCCTCGTATCTGCACACAGTTAAACCAGGTAAACTTTTTTAGACCGAGTTTTCTCACGTTTGCGGTGCATACTCGATGTGTGACGGCTGATTAGAATAGTAACCGATAAGAACATAACGGCAACAGTTTGCAGACAGGCAGAGTTGAAATGGTCAGGCTATGACATTACATGTGCTGAGAGGAGGTTTGAGAGTTGCTCACAGCTGCTGTACTGCAAATTGCAGTGCAACGGTCGCACCATCTAGTGGAGAAGGATGGGAAGTACACGATGGGTTACCTCATTACAGTGATGTCTTAAACCTGAAGTATGCTCAACACTAATCGTACCCTGATTCACTCATATTTATAGATATTTGTTTTATTTAACTGACGGATTGAAAGAGAACGTTTGTGTGTAATATAGGAGCTGCAACTTTAGATTACATTTCATTCTTCCATGCACTTTTATCCATCCATCCATCCATTTTCCTCCGCTTATTCCTGTTAAGGGTCGCGGAGGGGTGGCTGGAGCCTATCCCAGCAGCTTTCGGGCAAGAGGCGGTATTCACCCTGGATGGGTCACCAGTCCATCCCAGGACCAACACATAGAGACAGACAACCACTCACACTCACAGTCACACCTACGGTCAATTTAGAGTATCAATCAGCCTCGTCCCCTCTTGATGTCTTTGGACTGTGGGAGGAAGCTGGAGTTCCAGAGAGAACCCACACAGGAACAGGGAGAACATGGAAACTCACACAGAAAGATCCCGTGCCCGAGCTGGGACTCAAACCCGGAACCTTCTTGCCGTGAGGCGACAGTGCTGACCACTGCACTGTGCCGCCTCACTTTTATTAAATTTTACCATTTTCAAACTACTTTAATGCGGTTTTATTTTTTTGCCAATATCTATTTCATGTGACCCATGACTCCAAACTGATACTGGATATAAATAATACACCAGACAAATAAGACACTCCTCTTTTTATTGCATTTTTTGCAGCTGTTTCTAGGGTTAGCTTTTAGGTCATGTAACCAGTGTCTTTAAATCATTACCAGATATTATTACTAGCCTGGACAAATAAGGCACACCTCTTTTTTAGTGTTTTACTCTAACTGTTTTATACAAATGTCTTCCACTGTGATGAGCATTGTCAAATCATCTCTGTTGGTCCAGAACTGCATGCTGGGAGTTGACAAAGACCAAGTCTGGATGGGCTCTGAAGACTCTGTTATCTATATCATCAGCATGGTGGCTATGGTCTGTAACAGACAGCTGACTGAACACAGGGCCGAGGTCACCGGACTGGCACTGGACACGGAAAAATACAGGTATGTACCGTTGATCTGATGTTGCTCATTTTATGAATTGTGTAACATGCTGTTTGTAAACTACTGGAAAAGTCACTTCAGTTGCCCTTCTGAATTCAACAAAACCTAAAGTGAAATAGTTTGTTCGTCAACACAGTGGTGCACAGCATCTTTGTGTACTGGTGCATTTTGTTTTTTCAGTCAGAAGGTGGCGTACTCTTGCAGTGCAGAGGGAACCGTCATGGTGTGGGACGTCTCAACTCTCCAGGTCAGCTTCAAAGTGAGATCATGTTCAACCAGAGATGGTGGAAACCCTCTGATCCGCTTTGTTCATAGACACTTCTCAGCTTGTTAGACATGTCCATAAAAATACCCTAAAATAATCTTTAACCTTTTACAGCATTAGAACTGACTCGATTTGGTTCAGTCCCACTCTTACTTGCCTTTTAAATATGGATTGCTGATTGCATTTGCGTCAACTCACTCAGGTAAAGAAGAACTTTCGCCTGTCTTGTGATCGTCTGCAGACCGTCTACAGCTGTAATGGAATGCTGTGGTGCTGTAAGTGTCTTCCTCGTACTGGTACATGAAACTGGTAAAGAATGACAGAGAGAAAGACACACACACTTTCTATCTCTCCAGGTTCCAGGGAAAGCATCATGGAGTTGTGGAGGAACGGTTCATTGAAACACCGTCTTAATCTTCCAGAGCAGCAAAAAGGATCCGCAACTACATTCAGCGCCATATTGCTGTTACCTGAGGTAACGTACGCACACACCCATGCACAAATCCAAAAGGTACGTTTTTGTGACACTATCATGTTAAGCAAAATATCGTCTCAGTAATATCTTTAGGGAGTCATGATGAAATACATTTTCAGTAAAAATAAACTTAAAAATTTTAGGTTTTCTTTTGAGTGTGCACATCTCCCAGTAGTTCAGGACACGTGTACTGCAGGTTGACAGAGGTAATCAACCTGGTGATGAATTGTTTCATAACCCTCCTTTTTGGCATGTTTGTCTGTGTGTTACAGAGGGAGGAGCTGTGGAGTGTGTGTGTGGACTCTGGAGAAGTGTGTATTTGGCATATTAAGGACACGGCAAAACCGTTCCAGCGTGTGGCGCTACAGGACTGCACCGGATGTTATTGCATGATTAAAGTGAAAAACCAGGTGAATTCATGAACACTGGAACTTGAAGGACTGTCATTCCATAACATCATGGAACAAAAAAAAACCCTCATCTGTCGCTTTTTAAACCTCTTTTCTCTCAGGTGTGGGTTGGTGGTGTAGGCCGCATTTCTACCAAAGGGAAGGTGTATATACTGGACACTGAGCGCCACCAGGTCCTGAAGGAGCTACACGGCCACAACGACAAGGTGACAACGCTGTGCTCTGCTGAGGATCGGTACATCCTCAGCGGCGCCGCCAAACATGACGGCAAGATTGCCATCTGGAAGGTGGAGTAGGATGGGAAAAGGCACTTTTGAGAATCTTTGTTGAGAAGGAAAATCTCATCTAAACTGCAGAAAAGGGATTGAAATAACAACTTTGACCTGCCTCTGTCAATATGAAGGAATCACATGACAGTAGTGTGACGCCACAACTGAAACTATTGTTTACATGAAGCGCCACCAACTGAGCAGCTTCTCTCTCCTGCTATGAAGTGGCGGGTCGCAGTTTGAACACTAACACGTGAAGGAATGAAGAATGACATAAGAGAAGACGCTGTTGTACTTTTGTTCTGTAATCTAAAGTGCTTCTCTTGACTTTATATTATTGTCACACCCTGTTCTACCTAAAGTTGAAACAGAAGAGTATTATGTGTGAGCTTTGGTAACTGAGCCCTGCCTCCAGCTGCGTTTCTGAGGTTAGTTCAAGGTCTCCAGAACACAAAACCCCCTGATTACATACTTCACCCTCCCTGAAGAGAAGCACATTGAAACTTTATTCTCCTGGAAGTTTTTTGCTCTAACAGACCATCTGCAGCGGAGAGCGGCGAGGAAAAGATGATACGAGCTCGGGAGAATCTGTCAGTGGTTTAAAAACACGTGAGGAGGACCAACATCACCGTATTTCACTCCACTACTTACCTCATTGTTAAATGAAGTTTCTACATATTTTTTTTCTATTTATTTCTGCACACACTTTTTTTTTTTAGTGTTACTTTAGCAGTTGAAGGACAGTATTTTCAGATAATAAAAAGAAATTTTGAAGCACAGCAAATGGATAATACAGACAAAAATGTCTTGACCAGCTCATAAGAGGCCTCACGCGTTAAAAATGTATTTATATTACTCATCTATCTTTTAAATCTATTTACTGTGTATCCCCTAAAGGCATTTGTAATCCTGTGCATGGTATTTTTACTTAAATACCTAGATAATATTACACTATGTGTTGCAGAGGGAGTAACAAGGTGAAATAGGAGAGATAAACTCCACATATGGAAAACGCTTTTTTGTATCATTTTCATTATTTTCTGTAGCATTCAGCCTCCAACACCGTTTGAAATGAATTTTTTTTTTTTTTTTGTATTTCATTTGTGAGAAAAACTGCAACAAGATAGATACATCATGATGATTATCGTTTTTATGAAAGTTTGTCAACACGATTGTGTAGTGAATACACTTTTTGATGGAAGTCTTGAGTGTTTGCGTGTATCTCCAGCCAGAGCACAATTTAATTTACCCTCTGTGAAAACCTGGAGCGGGTCAGGATTATGGCGCAGGAAATTACAGGATAAATCATTAAATATAAAAGGATAAGGAAATTGGGGAAAACAAAATTATTGTGGTTTTCTCTTGCGTATCATCAGACTGTTTTACCTCCAGAAGTGGCTCAAATGCAACTCGGGTCATGACTGGATAATATTTCACTGAAAAGGATCTCAGGGCATTTCACTCTTATAAACACAGTCATGGATCTCAACATTTTACTGCATGCCTTCATTACTGTTACCATCCTAGAGCTAATCATAGATTTTCTCTGGTTGATGGCATTAATACTGAGAGCATCTGCAGTGATGTGCACTTGTTCACCAGAAGAGGGGGGTGTTGAACACCGAGAGATGCACCAGGAACGAGCTTACCAGTTAATAAAAAGTGGATGAAAAATAAAAATTATTAAAAAAAAATAAATAACAGAAGCAATTATGTGAATGCTGTTATCCTGGAAACCTCCTCCCCCTGTGTGGACTGCTGGATGTTGTGGTGATAAGAAGGACATAACAAAGCTAAGACTGTTCACTGACCCCCCCCACCCCTTGCAGGGCTGCTGCTCTGTGGATGACCTCTGGCTTCCCTGTGGAGCTGATCAAGGTGTTTTTACATCAAAGCCAAGCTGAAATCTCCGTCACATACTGTTCCTGAAAGTGACGCGCACACCCGCGTTCATGCAGTTTTTGCTCTGGATATTGTTTTGTTACATAAAGCCATAAGCAGCTGTTAATCTCTCACCGTGCGGTTCCCACTCGTGCTTCAGCTGCAGTGGAGGATAAGTTGTTTTCTGCCTCTCGGTGAACTTTAATCCACACAAACCATTTACTCACATGAAGGGAGAAATAGAATTAGTAAGAAAAAAGGAAAAACGACAACAACAACAACAAAACAATTGCCGTGTTTGTCCTGCAACCTAAAACCTAACTTGGAAAAACTTCACAGTGTTGGAACAAAAAGCTAAGTCAATGTGTTTGTGGTGTATTGCTAACAGCAACGGGAGTCAGAAGGAATGTTTCTGTTTATTTCATAAGTGGTGAATCTGCCTCGTATAGACATTTAAAGGTCAATTTCAAACTGGCAATGCAAAAGACAAATGCAGTCTTCAGAGAGTTAACTACTGTGGTATTTAAGTTATTAAAAGAAAGCCTGACAACATTCTTTAAGTTTTGTTTTGTTTTGTTTTTTAACCGCTGTGCTATTTAAAGACTAGAACCAGCAATTCATTATTTGGTCTCAATACTTTCTTTCAACTCTTTATTTTTGTACAAGCAGGCTGTTCCAAATAAAAACCAGCAGCTCTTATATATAAAGTGTAATTGTTACAGTGCAATAAACAAAAACAATCCAGGGCACAGTTTTTCTTTAAGGGTAAATCTTCCTCAAAAAGGGGAAAACAGAACATTTGTGAGGTACTATTTTCAGCAGTGGATTAACATCTCGGGGGGGGGGGGGGATTCCTTATGAAATCTATTCTTAATTTTTAGCTGGACTTGGTTTTTTTGTTGTTGATTTTTTTTTTTCATGTTTGCACAGTTGGAGGAGGAAGAAGAGTTTCTATTCTGACCATTGCCAGTTTGAAATTGACCTGTATTCATTAATGCATGGCTATGTTGAGTGTCAACTAAATTAGTCCTTGATATATTAAAAAAAATGATGGGCGTTTTTAATAATTTTTCATAAGAGGTTGAAGCATAAGGCTTATTCCTGTCAGTTTGGTTGAAGAAATAGTTTAAAACCATTCGAAGGAAATATTTTTCAAGGAAAGAATTGTATAAAATAGTATAAAATACTAAATCAGAATAATTGTGTGTGCAAATATGCGCTTGAAACTCATTTATTATTCAAATGGCGGAGGAGTGGAGTTCTATGACTGATTCAAAGTCCAGAAATACATTGGCAATTTAATAATTTTTCATCATTGCTAATAATGCAAAAACTTATTATGTAAAACATTATGTTATCGTTTCATAAATGTTGGTCAGTTATTTCATTATTCTGTGACGGCTGGTGACCTGTCCAGGGTGTATTCCACTTCTTGTCTGATGAGAGCTGGGCCAGGCTCCAGCTTCCCGTGACCTTGAACAGGACAAATGGAAGAAATAATGGGTGAATATTACAAAACTCAACATTACAATATTATTCCATTAAGAATTGAAAACAATTCCTGTTATTGGCAGTTACTGACATCAGTTGTCAGCTTGATTTGTATGAAAAAGTTGCAATAAAGTACTCTGCATACACAAGTTATATATCTTGGAATGTGAAGAGAGAGAATAGAAGTGAGTTATATGTTTTTGGGTGTGGTTTTTAGTCTGCAAGAACCACATCAATCACACACTGTTTGAAAACTGTATTATTATTTAAGAATGTATTTATCTGTTTTTGTACTGTATATTCACTCATCCACTCTTAGCTTAACTACCTATATAACTTGAAAAACATGAAATATTTATGGGTGGTTATTATTATACCTTTGTGTTTATATACATTTACAGGATGGTTGGAAACGGACACACACACTGACAGTACACACACTAACAGTACTTGTTTCAGTGAGACTCCACATTTGAAGGAGGTCGGAAACTCGTCCTGTTAAATTCGTCATCTCCACTTGTTTGTATATCACCACCACGGCGCCGCCCATTTATGCAAATAAGCCGTGACGTCGACGGAAGCCAGCGTTACGTCCTTTCTTCCGACGTTACTTTAAAGGCGTATTTAAAGCCCTGGCGTCAGTTTCAGTCGCAGAGGATAACCTATGCAACAAAAGCCGCTGCAGAGCTGGGCGACTGTCCGAGCGCTCAGCGGACAAAAACACGGAGGCAGCGGCTGACACAACCCGGCGAGGTAAGACCGGGCTCCGGGTAAATCTCCCGCGACGATAGCGGACGAATATGGAACATTTTCTGGCCGCTGTTAGAGGCTCCGGCAGGCGGAATAGACAGCATCTCAGGTTGCTGCTGCAGCAAGAGAAGGAGGAGGAGGGGGAGGAGGAGGAGGAGGTGGAGGGGGAGGCATTTACAGTAGTTTGTGTAGGCCTGCGTTAAACACAAAAACATTGGGGAGGCTGAGGGTGCCCGGACAGGTCCCGTTGCATAATTAGGTTGCTCTTGTGTGTGTCTAAGTAGCATGGATGGATGGTGTTTAAGTTGAAAAGCGCTGCATCCTGAAAACAGAGAGGATTAGAGGGAGAATAAGCTTCATGAATACATCTTTGTGAGTAACTCGGAGGGAGGATAGCAGTCACACACCTGTGAGTGTGGGAAGAAAAACAAGGTTTGTGTTGACCAGTTATCAGAATTCAAAGTATGAGGAGTGTCCTGCTTTGTAATGCGGGTGCATTCAAGTGCCATCATCAGCTCTGGGTCTTTGACTTTGCTGCCTGATACCACCTGCAGTTTCATATGAATATTGATATAAATGTGTGACCATCACTATGCTACTCAAGTTCCAGAAAACCTCCTTCATTTCATGCTCTTTAAAAGTTTTATTGTTATAAATGTACTGTAAAGGCACACCAGTCTATTTCTATGAGAAATGCAGGTCAAAAGTGCTGCAGAGACCAAAGCTGCACAATTAATAGAGATTTATTGAAAATTTTGGTTTAGAGACCCATAAAATCCCCCAGGAATGCTTTTCCTTTGTTTTTCAGTTAAAGTAATGTAAACCATTGGCATTTCCTCTGATACTGCATATGGCATCCTAAGTGTGATATCAGTCAAAATCATCTAAAATAACACAGTTTTTCTGAAAAATCATGCAAATCTCGCATAGATACAAACGCTGGCGTGTGTGTGTGTTCAGGTGTATTGACATCAACAAGATTTATTTTGTTAGTGAGAGAGGGCATGCACCCTCTTCTGTTCGTTATTGATTTAATTCACGTTATGCTGACTTACTGCAAAATGTGTGTGTGTGTGTTTGTTTTTCTAGGTACAACTGCAGGGCCGACGTTAGATTGCATTCTGGTCTCGACGACATTTATGAAGCTTTCAAAGACTTTTTGGTAGGTCTGAAATGCACACATTCACAAAAACCGACATACACACAGATGCACAAACACTGCTGGGTCGCCAAACACATGTGCACTCGCTATTTTCTTTCAAGTGTGTCACACTCCCACCCAGCATCAGCAGCAGGGTGTTGGTGCGCAGGGAAGCTGTGGTGACCAGTCAGGGTCTCACTCTCCGTCAGTCTGACAGGCTCAGTGCGGTTTACCTTCTACATCGTGTGCTAGATTCCGTTTCAGCTGAAGTGAAAGCAGTCGACTTCCTCTTGACAGAATATTTGCTGACTGTCAACTGATGCTGAGTCAGCGTTTTTTTTTTTTTTTTTTTTGTACTCACGCAGACACACACAAGCACAGTCAGTCAGCCACACTAACACAGCTAGACACAGGCTGTCATGCGAGGTTGGTCACATGAACACAGTCATGAACTTTAATGTGCATCTGCACAGATGTCATGCAAACAAATCCTCGTATGCTCTCACATGCAGACGAAGGCGATTAGCGTCTTGGTTTCAGCAGCTTTGTTTGGTTCATTGTAAACAGACAAAGCCGTGTAATGACAGCAGTATGATGCAATGTCTGTAAAAAGATAAAGGATAAAGAGGCTCCGAACTCCATTTATTCACACATAAATGACCATATACTATATGTATGTGTATATATATATATATAAAATTATATTTTGATGGCCTACGCAGAGCAAACAAGGCTACTGCAGTAAAAACTATGCTTTGATTGAAAAAATAGATTGTCAAACAGAAACCAGACAAACTTTTTTTCTTTCCCTGCTTCAGGGTACACGCTGGAGGTGGGGATATGGGTTTAAAACTGTATCATGATATTTCATGGTATTTTTGTGGCTATGAAAAGCAATAAAACACTTTTTTTTTTTTTTTTGGTCACAAATCATAACAGCACACAGATTTGAGAGCCATGCAGACACAAATATTGATTCATTCGATGCTAAACCAATGAAATTGATATATTGAGAACTATATTCTATACTTAAATAAAGATTCCAGTGAGATTGCACACACCAGTACACACAGGATTTATAGCCTAACCCAGGAGAAACACGTGGAATTGTAAAACGTAATTGTGCAAACATAAGAATGACTGCAGAATATTTCCAGTATTAAAATTTTTTTTATCACAGCGAAGAACTGCACTGATGCAACGGAGGTGTAACAATATGAGATAGGCCTGGAAAAAAAAAAGACCTTTTGAGGTCAGTCTTGTTTTCCCTGTGGTTGAAGTGGAGGTCATACGAGTACCCTTCTTAAAAAAAAACAACAACAACAAAAAACACACATTTTGGGGGGTTTTATATGAGCACGACTGAGGACATATTGAAACCTCAAATTTGCCTTTTTATGTTTGATTAGTTGATACAGTCTCTCACATGTTAGGCTAAATTCAGATATTAACTCGATCAATTCAAAACGGATTTTTAAAAATACGCGCAGGACATGAGGGAGAGCGAGACCCACACAAAAATAACAGGACAAACCACGGAACAACGACCGAAATGAATTGGCAGTACACCACATGAAAGACAACAGAAATAAGCTTAATACACAATCCTTAATAACTTATTTGGCATTTGATGCAAAAGATCAACAGGTTCTGGTTGGAACGTACAGCAGCCTAACAGTTCTGGAAGCTGACGTACTCCTGTCAGTCCGTGTATCCCTCCCCTGGTTCTTGTACACAAGGACAAAGACAGTAGTCTTATTAAGTGACTCGACGGACCCATGACTACAGCTTGATTACAACCGAGCACCTAATTAGTGATGCGTGTTTTAGTTTGTCGTTTCATGTTTGTCACCCGCTCCTTTGAAAAGAATACTGCATTTATCACTTTCAATTTACTTCAGCGTATTACAGCCTGTCTGAAAAAATGTTGTCTCTTTCATCACGTGTAGACACACACACACACACACACACACACATACACACACACACACACACAGGCAGCAGATCTAGCTCTGTATCCTGACTGCTGATCCTGTGTGTAGATAACCCATTTCCTACTGCTGAGGAGGTTTTGTACTCAGACCCGAGTAGAGAACCATCGAGTGAGCATGTTTTCCCGCCTCTGATCAAAACACAACAGTGTGCGTTCATGCGTGTGTGTGCATGTTTGTCATCTCACTTACTTCAGTGCCATTGGTAGCCCAGCTTATCTACTCTAGATCTCACACACACACAAACACATGCGCACACACACACACACACACACACACACACACATGCAGCAGCTATAAATGCTGCTGTTTGAAACAAACTGCAGTCACAATTTTGAGCAGCTGAGGGTGAAGCAGGTCTGTTTACTGTTTCTGTTGTTTTGCATTTTTGGTTCAGCAGTCAATGTCATTGTGGTAGGACACTACCAGCCGCGTGTGTGTGTGTGTGTGTGTGTGTGTGTGTGTGTGTGTGTGTGTGTGTGTGTGTGTGTCTGTCAAAGCTGTGTGCAAACTAGAGATAATGAAAAAACACTTTGCATGGAGGGGCGGTTTTCTAGTTGTGGGATACAGTTATCAAAGTCAATATCCGGCTGTACTGGATGGATTTGCACTCCGGTTTTGAGTTTGAGGACACACACACACACACACACACACACACACACACACACACACACACACACACACACACACACACACACACACACATATATATACACACACACGGATAGTCTCTACAGCCAGAAACATAATCAATAATACAAAATGTCTTCTATGAATAGAGACTTGTTTGCTGCCTTTTCTCCCTGTCCTTATGTTTTCCTTTCTTTTTTCCCTTTTTGCACATATAAAAAAAGAAAAAGGAAAAAAAGCGGGTGATTTAAACCCACCATATAAAGTCACAAAGTGTGTGTGTGTGTGTGTGTGTGTGTGTGTGTGTGTGTGTGTGTGTGTTTGCCTAAACACTGTGAACTCTGAAGAGGAACAAGCTGATTTTCATGTTTCCACTTGTGCAACCATTTAGAGGCATTTTAAAGCCTTTGGTCATGAACCTAAAAAAGCTCGGTAGGGTCTGGTTTGACCTGTTTTTTTCCCTCTTTGACCATATTGACCATGTTGACCATGTTGACCATGTTGACCATGTTGACCATGTTACGATTCCTAAAGTCGAGAGCACTGAGGGAGCACATACCCCTGCCGAGGAGAACCAGATCATCTCTGAAAGGATGGTCTTGTTAACCCCCCTCCTAAGTTTTGGTGCTATCCTTCCAAAAGTGATTAAAAAGATTCTGGATCCACTTCTTTATTTGGATCCACACTGAAGACTAATCTTCCTCGGCTCATGTCCCATCCTCCCACCAAGTTTTTTAAGTAATTTGGTCCTTGCCAACAGAACACTCTGAGCATCCTGAGGGCACATCAAATGAATTTGGTGATGTTTGCGATACAAAAAAAACAAACCAAAAATAAATAAATAAATGAAGAGGGTCATTGATAACTGAGACATTGTTCTTTGAGCTCTGGAAGTGATTATCCCCGTCGCATTCTCAGTGGAGGAGGTGACTATCGGCCTCAGTGTCGTAAGCACCTCAGGTCTGCAGGCTATGAAGTGATGCTCCCGGAGAAGCTTCAAGTCTGTAGGATGTCAACTTTGTTTAAAGACCAGAGGTTGTATTAGCAATTACACAGATAAGCACTACACTACCCAGAATCCTAGAATGCATCGCTGTCGTCTCTGATTGGTGGAGTGCGCTGTTACTGAGGAAATGTTTACTGACTGAATGCTTTGGCCATTTTTACTTCTCCTGATTGTTTGAGAGGAACCTACAGAAACATGATTTCCCTTTTGACGAGAAAGGTTGGATATTTTGATTTTAAATATTCAGTGTCATCAGTGTCTAATTTGCTGGTCAGCTGGTCTCTTATGCTGAATCAAACATGGTCACGATTCATCTGCTTGCTAGAGGGTTTAGTTCCAGGCGTAGAAGTTTAGAGCATCATTTTCTGAAATGTCAGTCGAGAAACAGGACATATGCTTGAGGAACCAGGGTGGACGGTCACTGTTGAGCTCGCATCGACCCAGTTTCAGCAGCCACAATTCATTTTTGTGTCATCCTTCTGACAGCAACGAACACCCCAAACAGACGTTGGTGACAAATAACCTCCGTATTGGACGAGCCCTCCCGTTCATACCCAGCAGCTTTTGCAGAAGAAAGTACTTACCAAAGGGTCGTATACTTACTTGCCTTGAGCCAGTAGGGTTTGAAATCCTTGACCAGAACCTGTGAGAGACAAATCATCATGACATTTAGAATTTGATGTAAGCACCTATAAAAGGAGCAGCACTCTTTTATCTCTGCTGGATCTTAATTCAGCATTTTTGTTTTTTTGTTTTTGCTCACGTTAGAGGCACAATTTGATTTCAGAACTCATAAAATTACTTCAACTGCACTTTTTGAAATGACTAAAATGCACCCAAAGTTATGGGTGAAGGTCATAATTTTCCCTCCAGGCAGAGTAAGTGTGAATTTGGAAAGCATGAAAAGCTCGCCGTCACCACACATCTGAGCCCCTTTGGCCTCACCACACTGTGGTCGACTTTAATACTTCATCAGTGAGCTGTGTTGTGCTTCGAGACATCTGCACCCAGAGCACTTTCAGTGTTCGGGCCGCAGCAAGTCATTGGAGTCTCTCCCTCTCGAGGTTTTGTTTTTTTTTGTTTTTTTTTCATCCCATGCTGCGGTTAAAAGGTCCACTTTAAATCAAAACATTAAACCCAGCTCCTCAGACGTCTTCTTGGGCACTTTCCAGTGGCTGTTCCCATCCTTTCTCGCTCATTCCAATAACAAAACATCCCAGGACTGAGTGTGAGATTTGCAGACAACTGACCGGATGCCAGAAATGATTGGCAGGAAGTGAGCTTTGTGCGGTTCATCTTCCGTGCTTTTACGTCTTCCCTCACCTTGTTCTCACTCACTTCTCTCTCTGTGAAACGCTGTGTCATGTCAACAAAAGCACTCTGGCAGATTTACTGCGGCTGCCTGGAACAAATTTCTCTGTTGAATAGCTTTGGACTTAAGAAACATAGGAAAATGTAATGTAATAATCGGCATCTCGGAATTGTATTATTAGCTATGTGGTTCATTCAGTAAGTGAAAATAAATAATAATAATTCCCAACACTGAGTGAAGATAATCCAGTTACTTGATCTGTAATAACAATAAATGTGTGTTTTAGTTTTAAAATAAGCCCAAACTTCTCGAATTCCAGGCGTTCTACCCAGGCTCCTGTGTTCTGACCTTGTGTTTCCTCAGGTCCGATGTGTTGCTGCGGCCAACGTTGCATTAAACATCACAAATATATAATACAGAGCGTTGTCGGCGTGAAGTTTGCTAAGTGTAACCACATATAAGGTCGAATTCAGGGTTTATGTGGTCATTAAAAACCTTGAAAAGTCATGAAAATATAAGGATTCACTTCTATTAAAAATGTTAACAAAAAAACTCTCAAATATCAACATTTCACTGCTTAAATGGTTAATCTTGTAAGTGCTGAAGCGCCTGCAGGGCGACAGGAAGCATTCAGACAGGTAGTGGAGTATCTTGGCAGAAAGAGGAGAGAGGATAGCTGGACGTCTGCCAGTAATGTCATTAGCACTCTCAGCAGTTCACCACTCACAGTAATGGACACACACACACACACACACACAGTGTATAAAGTGGTCACCTGAAAACTCTGTAGCTTTTACACCTTTTTACCAAGTGGATTTACCAAAGCTAACCTGGTAGTACGGCACAAAGTCAAGTCAGCGTCTCTCACCAGCTAAACGGGTCAGCTGTCTCCGCTTGATAAGACACTGTCCTCGCGTTTATCGTGTTTCTTTTGTCACACGTAGTTGTTTTGAGAGTAAAGCCAGAATGACTGGTTTTTAAAAAAAAAAGTACGACAATTACTCACATTCATAGTGCTTCAAAGCAGATTTCACCTCTGAATGGCTGTGTGTGTGTGTGTGTGTGTGTGTGTGTGTGTGTGTGTGTGCGTGCGTGTGCGTGTGTGTATGTGACCCAGTCATTGATTTGCAGTGCGATATCTCAATTGTTTTCATATACAAAGGCTCATTTTTTTTCAGGTTTCTGAAAATGTGTGTTGTTGAAGTATAAAGGATAAAAAAAAGAATGAATACCATTTGAATAAAAGTGCATTAAGTGTAAGATTTGAATCTTCTAAAAAAAAATAAGTAAACAAAACAACTCCTAAAGCGTGTGTGTATATATCGACTATGTTTGTTTTGGGTTTTTTTAAAATTAACATGAAAGTGTCTCCGGCAGGCTTCCTCTGAACCGAACAAAGGAAAAACCTTTTTTTTTTCAAGTTTTACTTAGAAAAATGTGTGTTTTTTTGGGGGGGGGGGGATAAATTGTGGAGTGAAATTGCTCGTAAACGATGACTATAACCCACCAAACCAATAACTGGTAATAAAAAACTTATTGAATTAACGGCGGAGCAGAAACTAGCGTCAGCTGGCAGGTCAAGTAGCAGTCAGACTGAAGATTTCTCTGAATATTTCTACCAGTTTCCTGATGCCACTGTGTTCTTGGAGAAGCAACAGTGAGTCACTGTAGCACCGTGAAGCTGTGGTTGCACCAGAGAGTTCATGCTCTCAGGTTAACATGGAGGCACACGTTTACTGACACAGTGACTCTTTGCTTTTTTCCAGACAAACTCTTTTTGTTCGCAGCATAAAGCCATTACTCACTGATAGCGTAGCGCCACAGTTTTGGTTGAGATATTTAAAACACAGCTCAGTTTGTATGCAACCAGCCAAACTCAAATTTGTTCCATGTGCCAATCCTAATTCCTCTCTGGCTCTGACACGGAAACAACATTTTAGTCAAGAAAGACAACAACATCTCATCCTGTCATTACAACTCCGTGTGTAATAGCTTTTTTTCCTGAGTTGTCAGAGGGGTTGTCACCAGCTAGACAACAGGATATAAGAAGTAGCTGTGTGTTAAAAGTCAGGCATGCATAGGTGGTTTTAATCATTTGACTTTGATTTGAAAACAAGCAAGTGTCATGCAGCTTGAAAAGTTGGGTACTGTTGATTCAGTTTGCCTTATCTACACCCAGGGTGTGCACGCACGCACACACACACACACACACACACACACACACACACACACGCACGCACACACACACACACACATTTATAAGTGGGAGTTTAAGTGTGCACATATCATGTCTTTCTCTATAAGGACACATTTGAGCTTGTCACCATCTGGGTGATGTAAATTCTACAGTCCTCGCAACTTCAAAGGGAATCTGGAAGCTTCAGAGTTGGTTTCAGACTTGAGGTTCAGAAATGCATTATGCGAATGTCCTCATTACAATAGCAAGACCATCGTGCCAGTGTGTGTCTGCTGTGCAGTGGAATATTCCATTAGATGTGTGGGTGGGGGTAAAATGAGCATCTTGAGGGCTGGTATGATTCTGAGCAGATCTGTGCAGGCAGTAAAGCTGCTTTTCAAGTCGGCTGGTGTGGAACAGTTTTAATGGGTGCAGGACAAAAACAAGCTATTTACTGGTTCATTGGATTTGAGCAGAAAGTAGTAGCTGAGGGGCTTGATGTGTGTTATTGAGTGGGATAAAGGCATTGTTTCACACATCAGGGAGACCATAATGGACAGTGCTGGGTCACACTGATGGCTGGAAATCAAATACACACAGATGGGGGAAGTACATAAAGTAGATCCATAACACCCACTCATAGATTATCGTTGCTCCGTCTCCTGTGACGGTCTCCTGTAGGTAAAGATCTTTGAAAGGCCAGGCTGCTGGGTTCAGAGATGCAGGTGGGGGCTGCAGTAATGTGATGTTGGGTGAGGGGTACAGTAGTCAGGTGGGGGCACAGTGTGTGTTCGCGTCTGGTTAAAGGGGGAAGATGATCAGTAACGTGACTCCGTTGTGGAAGTAGGCCAAGGCTGTTGTCAACAACTTGTCAGGCTTGCAGCTTCAAACCATTCAGACCTGCTGAGGTTGTGCATGTGGTGAACATGCAGAACTGCAAACACGACTGAAGCAAACGGATGTAGTCAAGTCATGCTGATTAATATCCACCTGTTCATGAGGTTGGTTTCATTCGATGCTATGAAAATGGGGGCGTGACATGGTGATTGACAGCGGTGAACTTTTTTTTTTTTTTTTTTTTAGGTCAAGAGAGACTATGGTCCTACAACCCAGTCAGACAAAAACAGTTTTTTTTTATGTCCCCCTTATTATTATTGATGTATTACACCCAGAGGGGCAACCGGGTCCACCTCAGAAGCCTGAAGAACTTGGTGATGGTTTACTGAGGGCTGAGAGTTTAACCATAGAATGGGAAACTGCTTTAACTGGACGCCACATGGTCAGATCTTCAATTTAGAGACTGGGTTTCAGTTTTCGCGCCACCTAGTGGTTACAGGAAGTAAGTCTGACGTATAAAACATCATTGGAATTGCATCAGAAATACACTGTGTTGTATTCACATGATGTACAGCAGTGTATTATAAAGCATGTTGCTCTCATCAAATCTGCTACAACAAGCAACTTTAGTCTGTTACACAGTGTCTCTTGAACAGAATTGCCTTTACGCTATTTGGTTGCTCCATGAAAGTGCTCTGGTGTCTCTACGCCAGAAGATGATGATCATATCTGTGCTGTTTTGATAAATCTGATAACTTTTGGTTTATTCTTCTCGGTCGTGCTGCTTATTTTAATGTGTCAACTGGTCTCGAAAGCATCACTGTCCAGTTTGTAATTCAAAGTAACCGTAATTCTGAGTGTTGGCTATCTCTGACATGTTTCAATGACAGCAGTGTTAAAATAACAGAAAAATCATTTATGCATTTTCCAAAGAAAGTTCCCACCATCATTAATCTTTTAGTCATAGCATTTAAATCTTAAGAATAATAATAAAAAGTTGTTCAGTGCGTTCCACGACAGCAGATACAAACAGTTGACTGTCTTTGTGTTAGACGGATACGAAGGCGATGTCACTGCGAGCCAGTTCGCTTCTATCTCGGTGACGGTTCTTTTTTCAGGGTTGAGGTGCAGACATCAGTATTAGCTTTTCGCTTCCTCGTGATGTTTGCAGTTGTGTTATCCGTCCTTCCGTCACATTCTTGTGAACACAATGTCTCAGTGAGGAATTTGCTCAAATTGAGCAAAAACTCAAAAGGACTTCAGGATGAACTGATTTGATTTTGCTGGTTAAAGCTTTCAGTCATCAACTCCTGGAGGGAATTGTGATTAGATTCAATCACGTAATTAAAAAAAAAACAAAAACAAACCTGCATTGTTTTTAAACTGCACAAATTATTTATTGTTATTTTACTTTAATGTACTTTTTTTTTGGGCACATTTGAGAAATACACAGCATGCTTATCAATCAGTTGGGTGCATTTGTCTTGATAACCAAGCAAGTGAACTCATGACATCATTTGTTTATCATGTTTCAATTTCAGTGTTGTACACAGCACTGGCAACATGATGTCTTCCCCCGGTGGTGCAGCACGAGCCTGTTTTCAC
>NC_141341.1:8975000-9145000 GCF_037954235.1 Aulostomus chinensis
GACAGCTGTCAGTCAGACAACTCCTACTGGACAGATTCCTCAGAAGCTTTTAGCTTAAATGTGTGTTATTGTGGAGGAACGAGCCCTGGCTTGTGCTTCCATATATCTGCATGCGTGCAAGCATTCCTGCAGCAGACTGATGTTTTCTTCCAGATCATTCTGCTGGGATTTCCACCCATTTATGGTTAATTATCTTTTTGGCATTGAGGGTACACTGTCAGGCACAAACAAGGACGAGCCGAGAGCCTGGTCACAACGCGGTTGGGACTCTTTTTTTATTTCTACAGTCAAATCAGCGTAGAAAGCTTTTCAAATACAGTTAAAGTCAAGAGCTTGATTTCGGCTTCCTCTTCTTGTTGTTGTTGTTGTTGTAAGCACGTTGTGACGCATCCTGCCAGATTGGCTGCTTTGTGGCTCGATGTTCTCTCTCGCGGCGGTTGTGGTGTTCTCTTGGTAGTCGTTCACTAATTTGTAGAGAAATTTGGAGATAATTAGAGAGCGAGAGTCTGCGTGTGTGCGCATGCACGTGTGTGTGTATGTAAACATGTATGCCTCTAAAGGAGAAGGACTGTTATGTAATCTGCTGCAGTCTGTGAGGTCAGGTAAGGAGGGGGCTCTGAGTGTGTGAGGATGAAATATTCATGACCATGAATCATGAATGTTAAAGGCGACATGTGAGAGCTCTAAAAATGGAAAAGAAGGAACCAACAAAAGTAAGAATCAGGTGGAGGATAAATATTTTTGTTCATCTGTCTGTTGCATCCTCGCTCCTCCTCATTCCTGCTTCTCCTCCATTTTTCCTCAGTCTCCCACTAAGAGGCTTGATGAGGGTCTTAGCACCATTTTGAAGTGCGTGTGCCGCTCACGAGGCATGCATTAGTGTGTGTTGCAGGTGACGAAAACATGCCAACTCCATTGGTGATAATGCTGTGGCGCACTGTGGACAAACACTCACGTTGGAATTAAACTTTGCGAGTGACCGTGATTCCCATCCACACAGTGTTTTTGTTTCTCTGGAGGACGCACGTTATGAAGAGAAAGTTTTGGATCCCTGTACTCCCCTCTGTTTCTCGACATATCTACATCTCCATGGTTTCGTCTCACAACCCACACAAGCTCTCTGTTTGTTCGCTCTGTAACAGTAGCGCAGTTTGAAAGTGTCTCAGCTCCTAAAAGACATTGCATGCTTTCATCTTTGCCCGTCCAGTCTGAGACTGTCCGAGTGTCTGCGAGGATGAATCATGTGCTCAAACCAATTACACTGTTTAAAAATGGACTCTTTTCATACAAGAGAATACATGCCTGTTTGTGTGTATTGGCTGGAACATGTGGTATCAGCCGGTAGTTTTAAACACTCAGCAATTCAAACACATGTTAAAGGGGTAGTTCACCCAAATTAGAAAAATAAATATTTTTACTGCAGGGAGTTGTTTTGTTTTGTTTTGTTTTTTTGCTAGACAGCCTTGAGGTGTGAGATATTTCTGCTGCAGAGTAGAGGAAGCAGGATGGCAATCTCTCTGGATGTTCATTGAAATTACTTCTACTGAAAGTAGTTCTCTGTAAAATCATGGATGAACAGGGCAAAAAAATTGATTTACAGCAAATTCAGATTCAACTTGTGACTGTCTCTGCCTACAATGGGGAACTATTAAAGCAATACTTAACCTTTTACTATTTAACTTAATACTTAACTTTTTTTTGTTTTCTCACAACTAGATGCCTTGAACTCACGAAGGAAGTTTCTCACGAAAGTTTCTTCCTCTTGCATAGCTTTTTGTGACTTAAGAATATAAGAAGAGCCAGCCATATACAGTATGCATTTAGCTCGAAGTTAATGCCGACAAGTGGCTAACTACAGCAAAACTGTCCAAAAACATGTGTTTACAAACTCTCAAGCGGAAAAACAGCCTTATTGAGCTCAAGACCCCTTTTGTGAGTGCTTTAAAGGCAAAATGGTCTTTTAGAAATCGTAATAAGTATCGCTTTAAGGCATCAGTATACTTCAGAAGAAATGCTGGTTAAGTGGTTGCACTGCCTTTGACACGCCTTTCCCCCACTGCAGTTTCTTTCCCAATCAAAAATATCAGGCAGTTTGGTACTTTTTGAACCTTTTTCTCTCTTTTTCATGCTTTGTAAAGCTAATTTTGTGTGTGTGTGTTTGTGTGTGTGTGTGTGTGTGTGTGTGTCACTGCATACAACTTCAAAATGCAGTGTATGAAGGGAGTGTTCTCAGCCATAAGTAGCCATCATCATTTTGATGATTTAGACGTGCAAACACAAGCTATTGTTTGTTTTTGTCTTTCCGAGAATGGGAGGAGGCAGCGGCACAGTGGTGGTAAGCACTGTCGCCTCATAGCAAGAAGGTTCCGGGTTCAAGTCCTGGCACGGGCACGGGATCTTTCTGTGTGGAGTCTCCGTGGTCTCCCTGTTCCTGTGTGGGTTCTCTCTGGTACTCCAGCTTCCTCCCACAGTCCAAAAACATCAAGAGAGGACGAGGCTGATTGATACTCTAATTGACCGTAGGTGTGGCTGTGAGTGTGAATGGTTGTCTGTCTCTATGTGTTGGCCCTGGGATGGACTGGTGACCTATCCAGGGTGAACCCCGCCTCTCGCCTGAAAGCCGCTGGGATAGGCTCCAGCCTCCTCACTTAACCACAGTGTTGTCACAACTAGCTTTTTTCAAGTTTGCAATTTCCACTGAGAACAAAAGGAATGTGCAGCGTTTATAGCTTGAGGTCGCCTGCTTGTGTGACTGAACATTTGTAGGATTATGCATGAAAAGTTGTGTGAAACTGTTGTTAAATATCAGAGGAATGTTTCATGAGAATACGTTCCCTGATGATGTCAGATAAAAATCCAAGCCTGCCAGTGAGGAAAAAGAAAGAAGAACTTTGATGCAGACATTTAATTGGCCTGTAGAATTACATTGCAGCTGTTTCATGGTTTCGTGTCACTTAATGCTGGAATATTTTCGGCCCCAAAAATGTTCTGTCTACCGCTGCGTCCGCATGACTCATTTGGTGTAGGGTTGCAGTCCTCCGCCTTCATCTAGAAAGTTCCTCATGTTTACAGGCTGGACACTGGAGATACTGGTATGACAAGGAAAATGCGGCAGTGTGTTTTCTGTGCAGCAAAGCACTCATGCTTTAATGTTGAAAGTCGAATTTCGGTGACTAACTGTATTTTTCATTGTTCTTCTCTCCTGCCGTCAAACGGATCCTGCCTCCATCCCTCCTCACCTTCTGCTGGTGACCTGCCGCTGCCGCTCCCCTAACTTCAGATTAATCAGCCAATCGATGGGGATTTTACAAGGAGCTCCGCCCACCTTCGCCGCCTGCCCATCTCCTCCCCCCACCACCTGCGGCCTCTCCCTCACCCCCACCCACTCTGATATCCAGCCCTCCATCCAGCCCTCCATACACAAAATGACTCTGGAATTTACTGAATGGTCTTCTATATGGATTTTTACTGCTTGTAATAGACAGTGAAAAAAGAGGGAGGAACCTCAATGACAAATAAGCCATAAACACGCACTCACACACACACACACACACACACACACACACGAACACGCACGCACACACACACACACACACGCACACACATGCATGTAAACAACACTGACACAGCTAATAAAGCTTACAGAGGTTTTCACGCAGGACCTCACACACCTGACATACACAAGAAAACGCACAAAATCACTGAATGTTCCTCACACTCTTCCTCTAAAAATTCAGCCGCTTCCTTTTATTTTTGGGATTTTCTACAAGTCTTTGGAAAGCTGATTTTCTTTTGTTTTTTCTACTCTGGGGGAAAAAACAAGGAGGCGTGAAAAGGATTAGAACCTGTTGAAATAGAAGCTGCAGTGTTTTTGGAGGAGAACTTGTTTTTGGATGACTTTTTAAGCGGACAACATCTGAAATATAGATCTATGCTAGATCTACAGATAAGAGATCCATTTTAGTATCCAGATTCTATAGTTTTAGGAAGGGTGGGACACTATTTTATTTTATTTTTTATTCTATTTTGTTTTTGCTGGATTACTGGATTAGCATCATTTGTGGGATAGCGTTGACATAACCATTGTGTGACCAGAAAATTCTTCTAAAAAGTTACATTTCTAGGCTTTGTCCTTTGTCATCACACTACTTCTTGGAAGTTGCCTCTAGTTTTAAGGAATTTGATACCAGTCGTTAGCATTTAGTTACAGGGTATTATTCTCAGTGTGTTAGGAGGAGCACGTTGTTTTCTCATCGCGTGCATGCCCTCCATCATGCCTCCCCAGAACACGGAGGCTGACGCCATGCAGGTCGGATCTCTGGTGAGCGGGGTTAAAGCCAAAAACTCCACGGCATCGGGCTCAGATGAGGAGAAAGGAGGAGCAGGCGGCGAAACGGATGGATCGGGAGGTGGAGGTCGAGGAGGGGAGGAGTCTGTGAGCGAAGGATCGGTGGAAGGCATTTCTGTGAAGAGATGGGTGATGCACGGGGCCGTGATGTTCGGCAGGGAGTTCTGCTACGCCATGGAGACGGCGCTGGTGACGCCCGTGCTGCTGCAGATAGGTGAGCAAACACATGCTGCTGCGTTCTTGCATTCAGTTAAATTACAGGCAGATAAAGACACTCAGCAACTCTGCTGCTGCACCCCATGTGACTTCAGAAACACTGTCAAAGGCACATCAAGAGATTCTTACCCAGATGAAATCAGCTAGCCGATGTCCCAAATGAGCACAAGTCAGCAAGGTTTGTTGCAGACTTCCAAGAGTGAAATGTTTCAGTCAGCTCAGCTAAAACTCACCAATGTTGGTTTTGTTTTGAAGCCAACGGTGTAAAGCAAATAGACCTGAAAGCTTTTACTGTTGACATACACGAGGATATTTTTGAAGACCCGAATGCAAATGGGTCAATATTTACATGCACATTAACATTATCAGAGAAAATTCAATTTCTAATGTTTTTATTCAGAATTTCTCACTGACATAAGAAGAATAATCTTTTAGATATATTTTAGTCATCAATTCATTGTTTTGTTTATGGATATGAGGAAAAAAGAAGCCATCCCAGATAGGGGACGTTTACTTATGTCTCACTTTGAAGTTCTGGAGAACAGACTTCTGGACTAATGTTGTTTTTTTTCACAACCATCCTGAAAACCAATTTTGACATTGAAAACAAAATGAAAAAGGAAAACACAGCCAAGTCAAATTGAACAAAATAGCATCTGTTCAAACCTTGACCCTGCATGGACATTGAACGAGGTGTCTGGTGTTTTTTTTGTACTCCATTTTATTTGGAAAAACTGAATTAAATGGTAATGCACCGTAAGAATGAAGTGGTTTAATATTTTATTTGAAGCCTTTTTCTTTATTTACCCCAAATAAAGAGTTATAGTGTAACTAACAGAAGGCTGTTTACCCTAAATGTACCAGTGTGAAGCTATTACCTATTATTGAAGTGTTTTCAGTGTTGTACTTTGTTGACAGTCCCTACACTCTCACACCCGGCTGGTCCATCCGGGTGGGTGATGGGCTCGATGAAAACAAGGTTTTAGTCAAGTCTAGAAAGGAGTTTGTGTTTATTTCACTAAGAAGTAACTAATCTTGGAAGTTAAACTGTGAATTTATTTCACACTTCTCAGGAGTTTGACGGTAGAGTTTCTCAGAGCGAGGTAACAGACGGCTGCCTGTTGTGCCCTGAATCTGTGTCAGCGACTGCAGAATATTGTCATCAGTTTTCAATTATGCGGAGTAAATGAAATGACGAGTTCATGAAATCATCGCCTAAGATGCAGCCAGAATGGGTTTTTTATCTTGTGAGTGTTTACAGCGTTCTGAATCTGTGCACAAACATATCAAACATGGAGCTGCTTATTTTTCGTTCACTATATTTTATGTGCAGATTCAGATTCAAAAGTATACTAGATTTATTTATTTATTTTTTTACTTTTTGTGTCAATGAGGAGAGATTAAGAGAGAGAGAACATCACAGCGTGTCTCTTAAGGGTGGCTTTTAAAAGTTGTGAAACTTTATACTCAATGCTGTAATCACTTCTCATATGCGTGCTGAACAAGCGGAGGTCAGTTAGAAGTGGAGGTCATGAGTATCCAGGTCTTCTCCTTCGGTCGTGACGTAGGAACACACACCAACAGATGCCTCCTGTATTACATGAGATGATTAGTAACTGAAGACATATTGAGGTTTAGTACTTTGCCTCTCGCCTGTTCTGTCATTTGAGGGGAGACCTGGCAGCTAGATGTCTGAATGTCAGAGCACACTATCCTCCAGTTCACCTTGCTCACATGGACTTTGGTGGCTCTACCAGGAGATTAGCTGGCTTTCACTCTCACTCTCACACACGCGCGCACACACACACACACACACACACACGCACACACACATGCTGAACTGCACTTGTACCTTGTGTACTGTCATTTGCGCCCAGAGCCATATTTGAAAGACTGTTAGAACATGCCAAGTCCAGTTTTATCTGGGACACACTGGAGCCCCGAGGGAGGGCCAAGGTGTGAAGAGTTAAGAGAAGGAGGGGAGTGAAGCAGCATCGCCTTGTTTATATTTTAAAGTCACTTCCATTGCAATCCCTCATCGCTCTTGCCTCCTTCTTCTCAAACTCCCCCCTCTCCCCCAGTGACGTAGAGTGATCTCCTTGCTCACTAATCAGGGTAACCTGGTTGCCCGGCAGCCACCATGACTCCTGACTGGCTGAAGGAACCTGCCTGAGAAACACTGGCTGCCAATGTTTGTTACTTCACCAGACCACTGTTTAGATCCCTCCTGAATAAAACAGATGTTGGTGTTCATGAAAAACAACTCATCTTTTATTAGCAACGACAATTCATCATGTTGTCAGAATATTCTCTTTTTAAAAGGAGCTGCATTCTCTTCATGCCTCTGTACATGTTGGACCCTGCAGCTGTGACCAGAGGTACATACATGTTTATGGTTGGCCGTCTGGCCGTACGTCTCACTCTCTTTAATATCTCAGGAGCAAACATCCATGTTACATGTTAGGGTGACTGGATTAGATTATCGTATGACTCTGGAACGTCACGAAACAAGGGGTTTTTTTCCCAAAAAGGAGAAAATAGAGTGATGAAAATGTATAACATAGAGGCCACAGTTCAAATTCACAGTGACGTGGTGATCAGTTCAGTAGTCATTCGCTAATCAGTGCATATACACAGTCTCTATCTGTAGTTTAAGAAACCAGGGCACAGACAATAATTAGCTGGTTTTAACTAACATGTTGTCTGTGTAAAAATAAATTTCAGTTAACTTCATGGCTTAAAAAGCACGTAGCAGGTAAACCATTAATGATCCTCAATTACTAAAACTAATAAGGCATTTACATGTCAAAGCACCAGTCTAAAAATGAATGAAAAATTTAAGTAGAAACATATGCATGTGGATTCATTAGTACAGTGTGAACAGAATTCAGAGTAACAGGTATAAAAGTCCAGCTGGTCACTTCTAGATGTCATGACTCAGGAACAGATGGTATAGACTCAAAGGAACATGACGCCCCACTGTCACCTTAAACGGTTTTCAACGTGTGGAGGGTGGCGCCTCCTCTGAGCCCTGAATGTCAGTTTCTGAGCTAACTTTTGCCAACAGGCCATTCAATTCCTGCTAGCTTGTGATGCTACTTTCAGGTACTAGAAGCTTCTTCAGAATTGTCAAGACACATATGAATATGTTTGAAAGGAAGCTAAGCTAAATTGCTAGTCACTCATGCAGCCTAATGCTAAATGTTAGCATTTCCATTTACCTGTTGTGGGTCCAAATTGAAAGTTACGGTAAATAGATTAACCCTGGGCATGAAGTTTATCCCATATTAGAATGAAAAGTCTTTATTTTAAGCCTGATGTTTCTTCAGTCAGTTGTTTCACCTCATATATGTGCTACTCTGCCAGTTCTCAAGTCCTTCATTTTACCACTTTGCATCAGCAGAGGCTGCTGCTGCTTGGTAAACTCAACACGGCTTTTAATATCTGGGTTTTTTTTTAATTAAAGTCTTTGCTTTTTATTGAGTGAGCACAAAGGTGGATGTAAAGTACCACTGGACTTGTTGCTGGAGGCTACAAATCTGAGGCGGTAATTCTAGTTTGTCCTAATTTTAGCCCTGATTTAGCTGCCCTAACCTATTTTTCAGATCAGGATGTGTCTGAGCTCCTCTTAATAGATTTTAGAGCCGCAGGGAGGTACAACCGTACAGATTAGTCAGCTGAAATTAATAAAACCGAAGCGGCCAGAACAGTAGCTTTAGTGTGGAGCTGAAATCCATCACTGATGTAGAAAGTTAATCTTGTGGGATTGATTGTTACATGTAAAACTAATCTGGCCTTTTATACTAATCTCAGGTGCAGTTCATCCAAATGTTAGATTGATCGGAGCCAGGTTTGACAAAAAAATTACCTTTTTCTTCAAGCATGCAGGCGATTTAAACACCTAGCAGATTCAGAGGAGCGTTAGAAGTCATTCTACACGTGATCTTGGGAAACGCCTCGTGTTCTTTAGCATGTTAGAGAGCTCGTTTTATGTCTCAGGTCTTTACTGATTGTTGATGTAGCGAAACACAGTGGGTTGGAAAACCTGCCTGAGATGGGACACAAAAAACAAATACATGGAAATAAAGAAGTAGGTATAATTTGATAAATCATCAGCAGTGTGGTGTGGATTTAGTTATTTGGCAGCTGCTTCAATTGGAATACAGATACTGTAGCTGAGAGTGGCATTTGTTTAGAAAATGTAATCAACAGCAATGTAACTCCAGATTTCCGCAACCGTTGCCCACCTGTCTGCTTCACGGTCCCACAGCCTTGTCGCCAATATTTCCCAGCAGTCAACTGCAATATTGCATGAATAAAAATTCATTGAGGCCCCATAATACGATATTGTAAAAGCGTTGACAGGGCCATTGTAACGGTGATGAGAAACTGTTGGTAGGTTGTTCTTGAGGGCAAACAAGGTGAAATAACATCAGGATGAAAAAAAATGTGCTGGCTGAGTGTTTGTATTGTACTTTGCACGATCAGCTCACAAGCTTGGAGGTTGTCATGTGAGTCTTTTGAGAAAATGAGTGAAGCAGTCGTCCAGGACAACTCAAGTCATGGCGTGGTGTACTGTGAAAAGAAGCATACACTTGGAATTTAAAGCAAGCCAGTCAGTTGAATGATCTCGACAGTATATTATATTCAACTAACAGAGCTCTCTGTCTTCAGAAACAACTTCTGGGAGGAAAGCTTCTGTAGTCTGAGTGATTCGATTTGGTTTTTTTATTTCAACGGTCATGCATTTTGTAAATTATACACTCCAGTATCTTTAAATGACCCAATTATTTGCAGCATTGCTTTACATGTCTGTGGCCCTGGGGCTTTAAGTCATTTTAAGATGCCTATATTTGCCTTGACCTATCGTGACTTCATCAAATCATTGTTCCACAGTGGTTGGCTTTGTGTGGAGTTTATGTTTTGAGGCTGCTGGCTTTCAAACAAACAGACAAACCCGCATCCAACTGTGTTGGCAGAGCTCAGCGTTAATGCGTGGTTAATGCTTCACGCATGCAGTGGACGGACTGTAGCTACTGGAATTAGCTGGATAGCTAGTAAGCTGGTTGGTTGGCTCAGTCTGAGGGAAACCATTGTGAGTGTAACCCAACAACATTGGGGTCAGTGAAGGGAGTGCGAGTGCAGGGGTCTGTGTTTGTGTGTGTGTGCAGCAGACACTGTTTGGTTAAGGAGCCCATATTTACACAACCCACAGAAACGATAAGAAAGGTCTACCTTACAAGGTCTGGTCTAGGAGGCATGCAGAGCTGGTTTCAGCCCTGTGGGCTCTCAGCCTGAAGCTAGGGACATACATGACTGTTGCTGGAGCGATTATAATTTTGGTTATAAGTTAAAACTTGGTAGATGAAGTCGTTCCTCTCCTGCACAGTTCACTGTCCTTGTTGGTTCTGTTCTATCTTTTGATTTGCTCTAATTTTAGCTTGTTCTTTTTCCAGTTACTTTTTTTTTTTTTTTTTTTTAATTTAGACAAAGAACGAAGTCAAACAGTTTAAAACTAAAAGCAATTTCCAGCTAACCTGGTACATCAGAGTCATCAACCCAATTTGAGCTCTTTGCTGATTCTAAGTATTCTGTTGTGCTCATTGGTGGTTGTGCAAATGAATGTACAGTAGTGCCTATGGACAAAGTACACACAGTGTTTATGACAACATAAACATTGATATGTTGTTTCCCCAGCACATACATGCATACATGTATACATGCAGGTTTTAAAACCCATTGAAATTGCTGATTGAACCCTTTTCCGTGAGTTAGATGCCTTTTTTTGCCAGTGCGTCATGTTCACTGTCATGGATGTTCTTTTTGTGTAACTAAGATCGAGATGCTTTTTAACGCTTAACGCCAGGCTCTAGTTTCATACTGGTATCAATCTTTTCACCTTACAAAAAAGCTAAATATATTTAGCTAAATGTTAAAGTTAAAAATAGGGAGGTCGTCTTCCTATGCAGCTGACCAGCAAGCTACCCTCAACCACCAAAAATAAAGAAAATGGCCGTGTAATAGGCAGCAGCCATGCAGATTATTTTAACGTGATTTGCAGAAAACATCTCACTTTCTATCATTAAGAAAATTGTAGCGGCAACCACTGCCACAGCTGCTGTGCTGGCTGAATGAATGTGCCGTTTGTCAATTCAAGGACACAGAGTGAGATCTTTTAAAAAAGTGAGCAGAGTGAAGTGAAATAAATGGCAGTTCAGTGTGTTTATCAGCCCTTTTAGTCGATTGGTGAAGAACCAGGTGATGGTTGCATTTGCTGGCTACTCATACAGTAGGATTCTGCCCCGACTAAAGGCTTTTTAATCAGTGGGAAAAGTCGTATGTGTGATGTTATTGGAGTTATTATCTTTTGGCATCTCCAGATTAAGTTGCCTCTGGAAACTCTTTTAAAGAGATTTCGCCTCCTGTGCTTTGGCGTTGACGTAACTGTCCTCCATGTCCTTATTGAACATCATCCTGAGTAAAGAGCATCACTTAATGACTTAATGCGGTTGAAAGCGAGATAAAAGGGGGAGTGAATTAATGATGCGGGGTTGAGGGGGATAATGGGGAGGGAATGGAAGGAGGGAACAGAGCTGAGATGAGAGAGGCGAATGTCTGATCGGAGGGATTTGGAAGAAGGACGGCGGGGAGGTGAAGCGTGCAGCTGACAGAAGAGCGAGAGAGAGAGAGAGAGAGAGGAGAGAGATTACATAACCTGATCAAAGTGACACAGAGAAACTTGTTAAAATATACTTAAGTTCATTCATGACAAGTCCAACAAAAGATTTACTTTATTAATGCTCAGCAATGACATCAACAATAGGAAACTTAGAATGATTTAGTATGGGACTAACCACTGAGGACATCCACTGGTCTCAGATTTGAGATGTTGGTGGACACAAGAACTGTAGAAGGTTGAAATGATTGGCACAGATGTATGTAAATCTTTAATAGCATAAATTAGGGAAAACTGAGCCCAAAACAATTTGTTTTTGATTATTATTGCAAATGAATATTGAAGTATTCCATAACCTTAATGTAATGTAATGCTATTCATTCATGCAACTGCAAACCAGCCTTCAAGACATATTCCCACTATGGCATGAGATTTTCAGGTGGGAAATTCCAAATGCAGAATTCCCAGAAAAATATTTCTAGCTCTCATTCATACATGGGCTATTCTTGGGAAAATGCTGGTGCACTTTTGGGAAAAGCTGCATGTGTTAATAAGTCCTTAGTTCAATAGATATAATCACCCTCTTTGTCTATGTTTTATATTGATATTCAATATTTGATATTGATTGTTCATTTATGTCTTGATGAGTTATTTTGGTGAGATGATGATAATACGTATTGAAATTACCTATTTTGTCGTGCATGTCATTTTAAAGTTTTCGATACTGTTTCTTTGGTGCAACTGAATAAATCTTGGCTTGTGATTTGCAGATGTCTGTTTCCTCCAGCATGTATCTCTCATCCATCCGTCAACGACGTCCCTCAGGGTCATTGGTAGTCGTCTCAGTCACTTCTGTTCTAGTTGAGATTGTGTGGTACCCGTCTGCTTGCCAGTTATTTCACCTGTCATCACTATAAATTGCCATAAATCTAAATGACATTCCACCGGTCTCTGGTTGCTGCTTTGCTGCGTGTCTCTGCATGCAGCTTAAATGTGAAAGTGACCCAAAGGATTCGTTCGGCCACTTGTCTTGTTTCTTCCTAATCTCTTTATTTGCTTTATTGATTAACTAGCTGTGCACACAGCGGCAGCTCTGCTACAATGTGGTTCACAAATCAGTCCAGACCTGGCAGCTCTGCAACATTGTTATCCTGCTTTGCAAGCCTTCTTGGCTTTACTAAAGGAGATTATTGCAATCCAACAGGAAATGTCTTTCTATTCATTCAGGTACTCTGGCTGAAAACCGTGACTCACTGTATTAGTGCCTCCACCTTCTTGTTTTCATGGTGTTAGCTCACTCTCCTGAGTGCTGTATAATGTCCTCTACTCCTAATTTTGAGAGGTCTCTCTAATCATTCACTCATCATCATCATTTCAGTGACGCACAAATGTGCAAGAACTCTGTATCAGACTGAATTTGAGCTGTAATTGAAGTGACAATGAATCAGGAGCAGCCCTTCCACACTGCAGACTCCTGATTGGACCTGCTCGTGTGTCACGTGGCTTTGTGGCAAATTATGACATGTTAGCATACAGCCTCTGCTAGTTGCTGGTCTGTGCAATCAAAATACCAATCATGACAGTAAAATCGTTATAAACCTTAGTACCACAAGTTTTCATGGTTTTGTTAGGATGCTTATTATCGTTATAAATGTATTGCTTTGCATTTTTTCCTCCACATGCTGTTGCTGCAATGTGCTGTTTACTGAAGAGTGAGTCAGCTTGATCTTGCACCGCTCATGCTAGCATGCCAGGTAGCCTAATCCTCCAAATGATCCTATCATGTTAATCTAGCAGATGACCTTGCAGACGGTGGAACGCAGGGTTACATAAATGACTTTCTTGATGTCACTCAGTGACTAATCACCATAATCTGACCCAGTCACTCATGGGACAGAGTGGAGGACGGCAGAGGTGGACTGAAGGATAGAATGCGCTGTAGAGATGTTGCCTGGCTTATGCAGCTTCAAGACGGGAGTGTTTATCAGGGGTGGGATGGAATGGACATGTGTAGATGCTTTTAGTACAAAAGCCCTCTGGCAGTGGGAATTGTGATCTTGCCAGGTAGCGAAGCCTTGTAACCGCAATCTTTATCTTTTTATACCTCCGCCTGTGCCCACACAGAGGGAGGCAGACACCAGTCTGGAAGGTTATTTAAAGCCCTCCTATTTATAACCTTTTATATAATCACGGCAGTAACACTGTTCTTCTATGAATGCCATCATTAGATAAACGCTGAAGAGTAATAGAGGGGGTTGTTTGCTAACATCACCAGCGTTGCAGGGCAAGGTTTCGGCTGGGATGCACTGAAAGACAAGACAAACAGCAACACTGGTATTTGTTGATGGATGCCAAATGTGGTGTGCGAAGCATGAAGGGTCATAGAGAAAGTTCTACCATCATAAACACTGTGGAAGTTATGTGCACTTGTGTTTGCAGTGTTAAGTAAATGCCGAGTCAGCAGATACTTCAGTCAAAGCCATATTATGTGTGTTCATATGGCCGCGCATGTTTTTCCATGCAACAGGCGATAAGGCAGGTATGTGTTTGCTATTAGTGTTAGATATGTGAGGAATGCAGTACTGGATGTGGGATTGTGTGTGTGTGTGTGTGTGTGTGTGTGTGTGTGTGTGTGTGTGTGTGTGTGTGTGTGTGTATTTGTTTGTCAGCACATTGCTCCCACTCCACCACCCCCCCCCCCCCCCCCCCCGGTCCAGGAAGGTGAAGTCATCAAAAATAAACCCCCACCGAGCTCTCTCAGGTGGTGACATGACGGACAAAGAAACATTGGTGAAAGCAAATTCTGTAAGTGAGGGCTTTAACTAAATATGATTATTCTCAGTTGTTCTGATCGTCGTTTCATCAATAAGCCACTGATTTTCTTTTTTCTTTTTTTTTTTACAAGTGTAAAAAACATGACATGACATGTTCCTGTCAATAAAATATTTTAAAAAATTAATAAAAAACAAAACAAAACACACACACACACACACAGTATTGAAATAAATGTCAGAGTTGAGTTGAGACAAAGCAGAGGGTTAAAATGTCCTGACACAACTTCCACATGCTCATCATAGCAGCAAACTGTCATTTTAGCCAACAGCGAATCAGCCAGTTTGCCAACATGAACAAACACAAGCTGATTCAGGGGCAAAAATAGCACGAGCTATACTTTGATGGCACACTAAGTTGAATATTTTATGCACACATATCATATCATATTGTACAGTAGTCAATCCTTGTGTGTTTTGGCATGATAGTTATTGGCCGTGGAGGTTGAGATGTACCCACCTACACGGTATTAACACTTCACCTACAGAAGATCGCAGCCGTTGAGCTCATCCCAAGTCAACAGGACATGAAGCTCTTTTGAATTGGAATCATACTTCAGGGTGTGTGTGTGTATTTCTGTGTGTGTATATGTGCTTCACCTTTGAGTACGGTTACAGTTTTACAACACACACATTATTAAATGATTAATCATAATCACACCCTCCACGTCAACGCTTTGGATGGAAATCTAATATTAACGTCCAGCTGCTGACATTTTTACTGGTACTGTTTAGGCTGACGTGGACGCAGTATATGAATCATTCCAAGTCATTTTTCCAAATGACATCTGTAAAAAATTTTCATAGAATGCAGCGTGATTTCAACTTGGGTTTATAGATTTTCATATGGACCACTGCACTAAACAGCATGACACGCACACACCGTCTAATAGCAGCCAGCATGAGAGGCAGTAGCTGGCCTCATGGGTATTTTACGTGTGTGTGTGTGTGTGTGTGTGTGTGTGTGTGTGTGTGTGTGTGTGTGTGTGTGTGTGTGTCATTTTAAAAGGGGAATAGAAAAACATCTGCTCTCCCTCACTGGCACTCATCGACTTTGACAGTACATAACTCGATACTGGCGGTAGACGTGTTTATGAAGGCTGCAGAAACACACACGCTCTGGTTCGTCAGACACAAAGTAGCAATGCCAGTTTGAGAAGTCTGACCTGTGCTGCATGAGTGGGTGTTACCGCGCACTCGCCTTACTTTTGTGACGCGCGGTCTCTTTCGGAGATTAAAAAAAAAAAAACACCTTTTGTGTGTCTGAGTGTTCACCATCATTATGATGAAACACGCGCTGTCGTAGAGCTCAGCGGAGGTGTGCAGGGCCGATGAAAGAATGAAGAAGATCAGATACGTCACACAACAAACCAGAAGCAAAAATAAGAAGCCCTTACAGAACTGGCAGCAGGTACTACGAACGCTGGTCAGTCAGGAAACTTAAGGCTGAATTTGATCACTTGTGAGTAACCGTGGACCTCACCTGCCCTGGGGCAGGTAATGTCTGAGATAAAAGACCATAATGTATAATGTGCTTTCAAACTACTTATCTTGGACGACCCTCTTCAGTTTTCCTTAATTCGTTTTTTTTTTTTTCCTTTTTGCTGCTGAAGTTAATTCAAAGCCGCTGCTTCATTGTTCAATATGCCTTTGTACCCATGATCTAAGTCTACTAAAGACTGATCAAGGCCCTAACGCCATATCTAAACCACATCCCCTTATCTGAGGTCCTTCATTGGTCTTGTGCTGCCAACAAGCTCTTAGTGATACTCGGAAAACCTGTTGACTTCGTGAGTTGATAATCACTGTTGAGACACTGGATAGAATGCGATGTTCTACTCTTCTCGAGGAGGGAGAACTATTTTTCAGATGTCTTGATGTGGTCAAGACAGTTGGTCTTGCATTGGTACAAAAAAAAAAATCCCTTTTCATCAGGGTCAGCTGAGCAACAGCTTAAAAAAAAATAACCAGTGAGGTTCACCTACAATGAGCGTCCTTATGTAAAAATGATTTAATGAAAGGCTTTGATATGAATTGATCATTTTTCTCATGAGGTAGGTTGTTTTTCATCAGGGGGGAATAAAAGTACTTTTCAAGTTTTGATCCTGCTAGAGAACATACAGGAAGAATCGATGGACCGCTCAAATGCTCGCAACTTCAGAACACGTCTTTGCACACTCAAAATTTCATGCACGGGAAGCGTTGTTACAGAGGAAAGCTGGCAAATTAACCCCTGTCCGATGTGTGTTTACAGAAAATATCAGAACTCGGAGCATCGATACAGCTGCAGTGGTTTTGGAAAGATCACCATAACAAGTGTTTTTTGCTGCCCGACTGTACTTGCAGTTACGTAAGATCACCGAACGATCGCTTTTGATTGACTCTTTCGATCACCTCTGGCTAGTGAAAGGGCAGCGAGGAGCTTCCTGTGTATGCGAGGTCAGACACAGTCAGAAGCCTGCCCCCACCCCATGCTGTTAAACGCATGTGGTTGTGTGTGATTGACAAATGGTGCAGTCACGACAGTACAGAAGGAACACATTTGGACATTTGCTGTGTTCACTGGGAGATTCTCTCTCTGTCTCTCTCTCCCTCTGTCTGTCTGGCTCTCAGTGGGACGTTGCTGCTTTACTGCAGTGGTGTTACATAACTCAGCTGACTCGAAGCAGCTGGGTGTTGCATACATGTAGGAATTTTGCAATTTTAAGGCGTCCTTTTTTTTCTCCTCAATGAGTATTCACTTTCAAATTCATATGAACAATAGCTGGTTGTCTTCATCTTAATTAAGCATTTCTTGTTTTGTTTTTTTCTTCCTCTGGCTTTGATTGGATTAGCAGTTTGCTGTCGTCAGCACTCATACATCACTCAGTAGCTCACTCTGTCTTTTTAGCTCCAGTGCCTCGTGTCTGCTTCTGCGTGTGTGTGTGTGTGTTTATCAGCACGGGAGCGTTTGTGTTCCTCTTTCATGATTAATTTTCTCACCATCCCTTCCTGCTGGAAAGCACTATGACTCACACTTTTTCTGTCTCTATCAGCGTGTCTACATTGTGAAGTCAGGTCACCGACTTCTTGCTTCTTCTGATCAGGCAGGTACGATGAATTAGAGGAATATTTTTTTCCAGAATAAAGATGTTTAATGTTCTAACAGAAAACACAGAATTCAAATGATCAGCCAGGGCGGCACGGTGGTGCAGTGGTCAGCACAGTCGCCTCACAGCAAGAAGGTTCTGGGTTTGAGTCCCAGCTCCAACACAGGATCTTTCTGTGTGGAGTCTCCATGTTCTCCCTGTTCCTGTGTGGGTTCTCTCTGGTACTCCAGCTTCCTCCCACAGTCCAAAGACATCAAGAGGGGACGAGGCTGATTGATACTCTAAACTGACCGTAGGTGTGACTGTGAGAGTGAATGGTTGTCTGTATCTATGTGTTGGCCCTGGGATGGACTGGTGACGCGTCCAGGGTGAACCCCTAGAAAAAAGCTGGTGGGATAGGCTCCAGCCCCCCCGGGAACCTTAACAGGATAAGTGGAAAAAAAATGGATGGGTGAATGCAACAGCGCTGCAATAAATCTTTCACTCATGGTGAGTTTTTATTGCCTTAATTAGTGAGACTAATTTGTAGTGCAGTATTCTGACTTATGGAGGGCGCTATTCTGAATGTTTTTTCACCTGGATTCATGTAAATTGGATTAACAAAATTTTTGATATACCTTTTGGAAAATGTATCCAGAGGTTAAAGAAAAATGGTAAAACAAAAAGCAAATTTTATTTTTGAGTTTGCATTTATTAAAGACATTAAGAAAGTTCATCATATCACCTTTAAAAAGATAGTAGAATGACTATTTTGTTTAAAAATGTTTTTAGCTGCCACCTAGTGACCAGAAAAAAACAACAACTATTTATTGCTTTTATTAGCTTGCAAGATGAAGTTCATATTTTTTTTTGGCCCAACAACTGGTACTGCAGCCTTTTGAGACCAGGGGGGAAAAAATTGAATGGGTATCAAGGTCAGCATCCGTCCACCTCTTCCTCAGGCACACAGGCACACAGAATCAAGAATCAATAACTTTCTTTGGGTCAAAACCTGGTCAATCCTTTTGTTAATAGTGCAGGTTCTACATATGTGTTGTTTTTTGTTTAGTGGTGGCTCATTTACATTTATTTACACCATTTTGGATTTTATGCCATGGATTGTTGTACTTAAGAAGAGAGAGAGAGAGAGAGAGAGAGTGTGTGCGTTCGTGTGTGTGTGTGTGTGTGCGTGCAAGAGAAGTTGTGTGTGGAAGTCACCCACATGAAAGGGCCTGCAGCCTACAGTGCTGGCTTGAAACCACAGCCAGACAAGAGTTATCAATAATAAATTCTTGGTGTTAATATTATAAATCTGTTCCCAAAAACCATCTGTCACCAACCACGTTTCCCTTTCTTCTTACTCGCACTGAATGCTACACCTGACACATGTTTTTTTTCTTACAAAAGCACCTGCTTCCCATTTTCTTTTCCTTGTGCTCTCTCCTTCCTTCCTCCTTCCTTCCTGCCTGCTTTCTCCTGCCTACTTTCTCCCCTCATGACCTCTGCTCTACTCTCTCTCTCTCTCTCTCTCTCTCTCTCTCTCTCTCTCTCTCTTTCTCTCCCTCACTCACAACACTTCCCTGGCTCTTTTCAGGACGCTTGTCATTTTCCTGGCCATTTTCTCACGCCAGCGCAGGGTTTGAAAGGATTTTTTTTTCATGTTTATAGGAGAATGGGAAAGCAGAGGGGTGGGAACAGATGGAGGTGAAGGGAAAACAGGAGAGTGATGTTAACATTTGTTGTTTGTTTCGGAAAGAATAAAGGGTTTAATGACAGTTTGGCAATTATCAAGCTTGAAAGGGACAAGTTCTAAAGAGGAGGAGTAAGAGGAAAGGGGGAAGTGAGCGGAAGAGATGAAGCAGGTCTGTTTCCTGGATGATTGATCAGTGCAGGAAAAGCTAATAGCCGATAATTTAAAATAACTATATGAACATAGGGCTGCACAGTGGTGCAGTGGTCAGCACTGTCCCCTCACAGCAAGAAGGTTCTAGTTTCGAGCCCTGGCTCGAACACAGGATCTTTCTGTGTGAGTGTGCATGTTCTCCCTGTTCCTGTGTGGGTTCTCTCTGGTACTCCAGCTTCCTCCCACAGTCCAAAGACATCAAGAGGGGACGAGGCTGATTGATACTCTAAATTGACTGTAGGTGTGACTGTGAGTGTGAATGGTTGTCTGTCTCTACGTGTTGGCCCTGTGATGGACTGGTGACCCGTCCAAGGTGAACCCCACTTCATGCCCGAAGGCTGCTGGGATAGGCTCCAGCCCCCCCGTGACCTTTAACAGGATAAGCGGAAGAAAATGGATGGAAGCTATTAATTTAGGTGTGAAGATTGTTACCTTGATAAGATTGTGGAATAAGAATTTGACACCCCCCCCCCCCCATGTCCATGTTTAGGATTTTTGGTAGATACAGTACTGAATACTGTGTATTCTACATTTCTGTAGTTTTATTTTATACTATGGTATCTGGAGACTACCATCATGCCAAAACTAAACTGGTCTGAACTGACAGTTGACCCACGCTGACACACTGCACCTTTGAATGAACAAACAAGTGGAGGAAGAAAAAAGATTGCAGTCTTTCATGAGATATTAGAAACGGAATACACGGGTGCATTTTACAGTGTCATGTAGCTGCAGGAAACAGTTTTGAAACAAACCATCAACTTTAAAACAGACATACAGTAATCCTTGTTCGGGCCCCTCCTGATAACAAGTGGAGGACTGTTTGGAGAAATTGCAGCTTAGGTGGGACTTCCAGACTTCATATTAACTGATGAGAACATCTGAAAGAAAAAGAGTGGGAAGTGTTGGTTTACAACTGTTTCCTAAAAAAGATTTTACAGGTAAATGGGGGTAGAAAAAGCTCAAGTCAGGCTGTTGCCAGGGAAGAAAACCTGTTCTGTGTTTCATGTGATTTTAGAAAGTTCTTGTTCTTCTCTCGTTTAAGTGGTCGAGTAAATCGATAGCTCAAAGTCTCGCCGCAGTTGAGATGAGCGACGTCTTATATTCATCATTTACAATAAAAGTTACAAAGTTTTCCTGTCTGCAAATTTTTTGGTGCAGGGATGATGAAGACACACGCACGCACGCGCGTGCGCACACACACACACACACACACACACACACACACACACACACAAAGTCTTCAGTGAAGTTGTGATGAATGGGCAGTCTGTGTTCAAGCAGTCACACATTTAGCTCCATTTTTAGTGTGTGTGTGTGTAGGAAATGTGCATAGTCAAATGAGTGCTTTGATGATAGATGGAGTAGATTGTACATGTTTCTTTCCCACGATCAATCAGCAGCACAGCCAGTGAACTTTTCCTGTCTCCATCCTTCCCGTTATCTTCGTCTTTGCCCTTCTGATTCCCTGCTCTCGCATTTTCTCTCTGTCCTCCGTCTCTGAAACCTTAATCCTTTCTCATACTCCTTCTCTGCCCGTTTCTTCCTTCCTTGCCTCTTACTGCTCTCTTTTCTGTTTCTTTCTTTCTAAAAACTTCCTGCTTCTTGATTCTCTCAGTATTGTTTCGTGTGTGTGTGTTTGTGTGTGTGCGTGCGCGTGCATGCACGTGTGTGTGTGTGTGTGTGTGTGTGTGTGTGTGTGTGGGAACTCAGCTGGGTTTTTTTTAGTCAGTGTGTCTGCGTTTGTGGGGGGGTGGGAACAGAGACGTGTCTATCTTTTATTTACTAGGTGTTTTTCTACATCGTGTGTGTGTGTGTGTGTGTGTATGTGTGGGGTGTGGTGTCATGTGGGGGGACACAACTGTTTATTAGAAAGCGTTTTCCTGTTTTGATGTTGACAAACTGGCAGACAGACAGATTGTTATCTACCAATTTGTCTGCGACTTTTATGGCTGTGCCACTGTTTTCATCTTCACAGGTATTGTATATGTGTGTGCATTTCAGAATGTGACTGTGTGTGTGTGTGTGTGTGTGTGTGTGTGTGTGTGTGTGTGTGTGTGTGTGTGTGTGTGTGTGTGTGTGTGTGTGTGTGTGTGTCCAGAGGCAAGTCCTGTCTCTGTGTGTGCATATTCAACGTCCTATTTTCCGGGTATGTATGCACACAAATGTGTTTGTGTGTGAGAGAAACAAAGACAGAATGGGGGGAGAAAAAAATAAATGTGAGAAAAATGGAGAGAAACTTTCCTCAGTCTGGACAAACCCCACAACAGGAAGCACCGTGTGAATTACATTGCTGTATTAGGAGCCAGGAAACGAAGGTGATGGAGTCTCCGTGGTGACAGGGTTCCCAAGACCTGCTTGCTGCGCCGACAGGGGTCAAGCCCTGTTTATGACTCTCTCATGAGAAAGACAGAGGTCGACAGTTGTACAGGACAACAGGAACATGGTCTGTAATGTGCGAATGTAACCTTCCTGTGTCAGCCTTCGGTTCAGTCGAAAGAAAATGCAACTCGCCAGCGACGCTGCTAAGATTGTCGCTGCTATGTCCCACAAACAGCAACACATTCTCATCATTCTCCAGCAATCTATTGTTGTTAAGTGCAACGAAGGGTTGTGGGAAAAACAAGCTGTTCTTGTGGTCTACAGCACTTCCAGAATCTCATACTGAGGTGTATCTGCGGTGTCTGCAGTTTATTTCCCTGCTGTATCTTCAAATTTGCAAAGTGGAATGAAGGGAGCCTCCTGATGAAATGAACTTGTAGCGTCACATTAAAGTTGCTTCATAAAGGTGTCACAGGCAGGCACACTGTCAAACAATTAGATGAGCAGGAAAAGCATGTGCCAGATATGTCTGATTAGTTGTGTACCTGTCTAAATATGAATTATTCAGCTCATGTAATGATGTTGGTTTTCAACTTTACACAAAGTTTACACAAGGCCGATTTTTATTTAACTTGGTGGCGCATGAGCCAAGGACCATATTACATTTTGGGGGTAATCCAGGAATAATAATTTTTTTTCCCATTTTTTTTTTTTTTTTAGATATTGCATCATTTATGTAAGATTTAGTGCAGAGAAAACAGACTAGAAAACCTCCAACAACATGTTTCTGACACAAGGATTCAGTTGCGCACAAGCCCGCAGAAAAGTGGGCTGTTGGCCTCCATACCCTTCTAGCTGTAAATTATGTTGTTGACTTTTTGGCTTGGTATTACCCATCCCCCAAGCTGACACTGCACAAAAAAAAAAAAAACAATAAAAAAATTACATGTTATTCTACAGCAGGAATGTTTTAACGACAGTAAAACACGAGAAATGTCCAGAATTGCTTCAGGGAGGTTTTTCAAATGACAGAAGCAGACAAACAACTCCCCGTTCTCCAATAAACCCACAATACCAACTCTTAGACGCTGACATGTGGTCCAGCTGCAGTCAGGAGGTCCAACTATCCAGACTGGATCACACCTCGGTGCTCTTGAATAAGACTCTGCAGGAGGTGGGGACATTTCAGACACGCTCTTGATAATTTGATATCATGGCACTCGGCTGTTGATGTTTCCATTCGTTGAAGAGGTCTGTGGGAGATGGAAGACCCTGCATTATACAGCAACAAGAGCCTAATGCCCAAATATCAGAGGCATCATCCTCATCCTGCGTTGCCAGGGTCTCTATTGTCTGGTCCTCTTTTGAAATTTATTAAGTTAAAAAAAAAGAAAAAAAAGAAGTTGGAAAGGATTATGGATTTTCATTTTAAACTTCGTGTTGGCTATAATTCCCGTTCCTGGCATCAGTAATGGCTCTCTGTAACGATAGATTAGTTTAATAAAGCACAACTTTTTATTAGCTCAGCTCAGATACGATCTAATTTCTCAGAGTCTTCAAGTTCTGTCCGTTTCCTAAACTTGAAGTTTGAGTTGTGGATTTTATTTTTGAGTCAAGTTCATGCTGAGATATTAAAAAAGCGAGAGGAGCAGATCCATGATAGATACCTGCAGTGTTTGCGGGAGGATTGCGTGGCAGCCAGATTTAATATATTCTCAGTGAGCCGCATTAAACAACACAATGAGACACTTTTGATCGAATTATTGTCATCTCAGCTGACTTCACTTAGCTGAAAGACTGTCAGGAGTCTTCCTCCAGGCAGCTCGGTGGCGTCATTGCTCTGTGTCCCAGGACATTGTCTGATTAAATTCTGTTATTGATGGGTCTTTCATGACTCTGGCGTGGCGTGACTTTAAGCAAGATGCCAATCCTCTTAATTACAAGTTTGACACCCTGTGTGGCAGCCTCCTCCATCAGTGTACGAATGCGTGAATGAAGCAGCACGAAAGCTTTTTGATGGTTGCTGAGGGAGAAAAGATTTGATATGATATCAACCAACTGTGAATAATAAAAAACAAAAACATGCCAACGTCTACAGTATGTGAGTAATGTTCTTATGAGTTCAATGAACAAGAATAGACAGGGAAACCCATTCAAACCCTTTAAGACCAGATGTCTATGTAGTATTAAATGAACAGTGCCTTGAAGTCATTCTACGAAGAAGTCAGAGGTGTTTTAGGGAGGGTTTTATGTCATGTTTCTACCTGCCAAAGAGGCTGGGAAATAAAGACCTTGACAATTCAATCATTTTTTTCTGGTTCTTCTTTGTTAAGCGTTAGGTTTTATTGGGTGCACATCAAACTAGATGCCAGAGTGAATACCACCTTTTCATCAGTCACTATTGCGAATTAATCAAATGGATTAATAAGTCAGGCGGCACAGTCGTGCAGTGGTCAGCACTGTCACCTCACTGGGTTCGAGCCCCGGCTCGAGCACGAGATCTTTCTGTGTGAGTCTCCACGTTCTCCCTGTTCCTTTGTGGGTTCTCTCTGGTACTCCAGCTTCCTCCCACAGTCCAAAAACTTCAAGAGGGGACGAGGCTGATTGATACTCTAAACTGACCATAGGTGTGGCTGTGAGTGTGAATGGTTGCCACTCAATATGTGTTGGCCCTGTGATGGACTGGAGACCCATCCAGGGTGAACCCTGCCTCTTGCCTGAAACCTGCTGGGATAGGCTCCAGCCCCCCAGCAATCCTTAACAGGATGAGCGGAAGAAATTGGATGGATGGATGGATTAATAAGTCTGCACAGGCCAGTTGGTGTGGTTTCCCAGCTGTCATTAACACATCTCTCTTGTTGACGCTGGGAGAAAGAAAATACAACAGTTAAATCAACACATTCAAGACTGGGTTTGGATCTGTGAGAACATTTTCGATGGTGAAGCTGCATTTGAAATCCCCCAAAAAAAGACCTGGCACAGGGAGCACAAGAGGGATAGAAAAATCACCCAGCCTTTGTTCACTTGTTTTTACAAGCTTGTCTTTTCAGTTTTGTGAGTTTGAAGAAGTTTTCCAGTGGTTGCAATAGTTAGACATATATATCTATATATCTATATCTATATCTATATCTATATCTATATCTATCTATATATATGCATATGTATATGAATGTATATATGTTTGTAATAACACAATTACAGCACTTTTGCCAGACAAAACACTGTCTGTCCTGTGTCTGCAGATTGTTTCTCACAAAAGCCTGAGAAACCTGATCAGCCAGGCGTCACTCCTCTGCTCATTTTCTCAGCATTTATCAGGACACAGGAGTCAGTGTTGTGGCCCTTTGTGTGATAAACCAGCATGAATGTTCACAGTTGCTCAATAGACCTTAGATGAATCCTCCTCCGCAGTGTGTAGTCGTCTTCCTTTACCTTTGTCTCAGGTGTTGAAAGTAGTTTGGCACAGGTCAGCTAACCAGGGTGGCTTTGTGTTGCTTTATGTTTTGCGAAACTCCACTCCTATCACGTGACTTGTTTAACTGCTTAATAGACGCTGTTTTAAAATTGAGAATCATCATAATCGTCATGATAGAGAACACATGAGGTGTCACTGTGCAATTGAGGTTTCTGATGAAGTGCAGCAATGTAAAATGTGCCTTCATTGGAATAAGAAGAAGCACAAGTGGTGTAATCCTGTTAGCTCTAATGGAAATATCACAGATAAATGTTTTAGGTTGCATATCTTAAAATTAGTCAGCTCACTTCAAACTGACCACGTTAGTACGGTGACTCTCACTCCTGCTATTCAGATGTTACTTGCTCCCCCTAGTGGATGCATGAAAAAGCTTAACGGGAAATTGTACTTTGTGACCCACCAGAATGAACCTGTCATCTGTCTTTCTGCATATCTGTCTGTGTGTGTGTGTCCAGGTCTTCCAGAGCAGTACTACAGTCTGACATGGTTCCTCAGTCCCGTCCTCGGCCTCATGTTCACCCCTCTGATCGGCTCGGCCAGCGACCGCTGCACTCTGCGCTGGGGCCGGAGGAGACCCTTCATCCTGGCTCTCTGTATAGGAACGCTGATAGGAGTAGCTCTGTTTCTGAACGGGTCGCTGATAGGTGAGAACATTCATGTTCAGTCCCCCCATGTAAGGTTCGATACTTTAAATGTCACTAGAAGCCTTCCTGTTAAGACCTTACAACTCCTTGATATGTATGAATGTATGAAACTCTAAAACAGCCACAAGAGATCATTACCATGAAACATTTAGGATTAGATACATAATCTGGTGTGATGAGGTGGTGAAATTTTATGTGTAAGTGCTTCATTATCAAGATTTGATCAGCCAGTGGAAGGGCTCAACAATTCACTGTGTACATTGAATTTCACGTTGCTTTACAAATTATATGGACCGATGATTAATTTGCATTACATTGCCATCGGCTCGCGTTCACAAAGAAGTGTTGTGTTTAAGAAATAAGAATATATCTGATATAGGGAACCAATTCTTAGTTGATGAGTGTTGCCATTAAAAATTTGTGCGAGAAGCAGAGGATTCTTGAATATGGGAATAACTGCATGGAGGACGCTATCACTCCAAAAAAAAGTGGCATTTAAGTGATTTCTACAGTAGGGGCATGTTTTTAGATAAGGTATCTGACGTCAAGAGACGTATTCCAACCTTGTTTTGTTTATTATACGTTTGTAGATTATTAATGAGTACATCTAAAAGCGTAAGAATAGAAAATAAATAAAAACATGTTTTACTTAATTACTGCACAAATGCACAGGAAAAAGCTACAGCTGCACTGAAGAAGTGTATGTAAGTGTAACTACTACAAGTGTTCCTGAGTAAAAGAAGCACACCATTACAAGTGTTTTTCGATTGTAATTAGCATAGAACATTATTGACTGAGTATAATATCTCCCTGTGAGATATGTTTTGCCTCATCCCTTGTTATTTTATGCCTTCACCGTTTTCCCCTGTCCGGGTCATGCGACTGCCTCTCAGTGGCAGTAAAACTCTGCTGAATCCCGTCAGTTGGAAGCACAAAGACAACTTCCGAGATGTGACCCTCAAGAAGCGCAGCGTGACCATGGACATAATATGTGCGCTGTTGCTTTATCCAGCATGCACTTGCCTCACAGTGGAGCTAAGAGAGCTCATTCTCCTGGAGGCGACACTGCCTCCCTTTCTGAAAACTGAGTAATATCTGACTCTGCACAGAGCACTGCGTCAGAGCAGCGCAGTTCAACTCACGGTCTACTGCATCACTAAGAGGTCATGTCAAGGTCATACACATTCAGTCAATGATCAGCTGTTATTGCGCTGCACAGATATCGATCGCTGAGCTAAACATGACATTGTTGTTCCGTTTGTATCTGTTGGTGCACGTTACACACACATGGATGTAGATGAAGAAGCCAACTTGAGAGGTTAGGTTTTATCTGTGTATCAGACATTTAGCAGTGTTTGCAATGAATGCACCGTAGCACTGCATGCTACTTGTGACTGATGTCAAACCAAGGCATTTACATCATAGAAAGGTGCCTTCAGATAAGGTTGTTTTTTTTCCCCGGTTCTGTTGGTTTTGACTAATCTCTATCCATCAAAGCTAATGCTAATGCTAATCATTGTAGACTTAAAAAAGAAAAGAACTTGGACACAAGTTCTCAATGGACTCAATGGAAAAATATTTCTGCTGATCTTCCCTTCACTTCCAGACACTGAAAGTGGTTTTTCACTTTACAGTATTGATACTATTATTTTTAACTTTAAAGATGCCGAATGATGGCGCAGGCACGGTGGCACCCCTGGTGCTTCTTTGATATATTTGTTGTGTGGTTCATCCATCGCAAGGAGCTTTCAGATTTTATTTATTGAAAGCTACACAATAATAACGAAGGCTTTTTATTGTGAACTCCATGTATTCATAAAGGAACAAACTGTAAATGGGAATTAGCTTGGTGGTAATCGATTGATGAATTGATTGATTGACCTACAACACTGTGTGTACCCTGCGCTTTTGTTCCGTCAAAGTGTTCATAAAGTGAACAAATGGAATGAGTCATCAAAGGAATTATAAATAACTGTAACAAGTGTGTGTGAAGTGTTCTCCATCAGCACATTCAATTCAATGCTGTTTTGTTCTCCGTTCTCCTGCCCAGACATTGGCACTCAGGTCATTTAGGGGCACCAGGGAAGTGTGTGTGTGTGGGTGTGTGTGTGTGTGTGTGTGTGTGTGTGTGTGTGTGTGTGTGTGTGTGTGTGTGTGTGTGTGTGTGTGTTTTAACATGGGAACACAGGAGCAGGCAGTTCACAAGAAAATGCTTCCTGTTTGCTTCCTCCTCTCCACCAATCACAGTTCACTTCCTGTCTGCCTGGGTATTGAGGAGTGACACACACACACACACACACACAGTATGAACATTTATTTCCTTGACATGAATGGATTTCAGTTTGTCATGCTGTGTCAGACCGCCTGTGATGTTGCTCACGCTGCTCACATGCGCATGCACACGTACACACACATTTAACTGCGCATGGAAAAAAACGTCCCCTCGTCGCCTCGTGCTGTTCATGTTTCACACAAATGTTAACAGATGTAATAAGCCACACAAGGTCACACACGTCATGCAAAGCAGTTGAGGCAATGTGCAGTGACCTGTGTTTTGTGTGCGTGCGTGCGTGCGTGTGCGCGCGCATGCTATTCAGCTCATTAGCCAACTATTGATCACATGTGCAGCTCTTATTTACATCATCCTCGTTATCCTCCTCTTGTGTGATTGATTGTGATATACTTTCTCATTTCATGTGGTTATTACCATGATTCATTAATTGTTATATCTGCTCATTTTTTTCCATTTCCAACACAAATATACTGTATGATCTGAAAAAATCCAATCTAGTTTGATGCGAAAACACTTCTTTGGGATGATTTACCTCCAGATAATAATACAAATGAACAATAATAATTGTAAATACATATATAATAATAACATGAGTCAATGTTGTGCTGTCCATCTGTCCATCTCTGTCTCCATCAGGTCTATCATTGGGTGACGAACAGGGGAGACAACCAATAGGAATTGTTCTCACAGTGCTGGGGGTGGTGGTGTTGGACTTCTGTGCAGACGCAACAGAGGGACCAATCAGAGCTTACCTGTTAGATGTGGCGGATGCAGAAGATCAAGACATGGCGCTCAACATCCACGCAGCCTCAGCAGGTTCTGACTTAACTGCTGACACCCATGTTTTGTTCAGAACACTTGTTACCATATTTTAGCGTCAACACATTTGACACTAAGAGAAAAAAACATCAACTGATTGTTGTCAGTTTCAACTTGTTCCTGTGTCCGTGCGTTCAGGTCTGGGTGGTGCGGTCGGCTACGCTCTCGGAGGTCTTGACTGGACACACACCTTCTTGGGAAAAGCTTTTAAGTCTCAGGAACAGATCCTGTTCTTCTTTGCGGCCATCCTCTTCTCTGTGTCTGTGGTGCTGCATCTGCTGAGCATCGAGGAGCAGCAGTACATACCCCAACACGACAGGCTGGACCAGGTACTCTGTTCCTGGCTCTTATGGTGTATTAAAATGATTCAGTTTTACTTTAAAAACACCTGACGCTTAACATAATGTTCATTGAAAAACATATTTCTTCTTTATAGGAGAGTCCAGATCCCACCCACCCACAACCTTCTGCCAATGGCAGGACGGGACTCCTCGCTCCTAAGCTGGAAATGATTGGAGAGGATGAAACGATGGACAGCTACGACCTTTATGACCCCTATGGAGACGAGCAGTCAGAGCATGGGGACATGGACATGGACTTCCTAGAGGTGGAACTTGTGAGGAGTAAGTTTTACACATTTAGGTTTGAACGCCAAAACAACTCAAAAACAAACAAAAATTGTCCCCCTCTTTTTGTTTATTTTTTCTCTAATTCCCTTTCATTCCAGGTAAAAGTGACAGCGTCCTCGCCATGGCAGATGCCACCCTCGACCACCTCGACCATGAAGCCTTGTTCCTGTGCCACATAGAGCCATCCATCTTCACGGATCGCCTCTCACCTTACCACAGCTCCCCTCCTCGAACAGCTTCCTTCTTGAATGCCAATCACAACACTCCCCCTCCCCGGCTCGCCAACATCCGACGCAGCAGCAGCGCAGGAAGTCAGGATCTGCTCCGCCCCCAAAACAGCACCCACCAAACACACACCGGCACCACCAGGATTTGCCGCCTCTCTGCGTTCTTGCAGGAGATGGAGAATGATGAGGGGCAGGAGGCTTTGCTGAACAACCAGCTGAACGAGCAACGGACGCTGAACGGCCGACTGTTGGCCGGCGTGGACACAAGTGATAGAATTGGTACCAACGCTAACAGGCTAAGCGCTAAAGGACAGGCCCATCGTGCTGGCATGGTCAAAGGTTGGTGTTTAATTTCATGTACAGTAACACTCCTGTAGATAAATACATCTTGAAACTCAGAAATTTTACTTGTTATGTTCTGACATAATATTTCCTTAAAGATGAAAAGAACACTCAATTAATTAAGGTCATTATTTTCTGTTCAAGTAAAAGTAAATCAAATGACAACAATTAAAGTAATTAACACCTCTTAACATGTCAAACTGAGTAATTGGAGTAATTGCAAACTTTACTTCACAACATGACATCTTTTTTGAATCTTTGCAACTTCTTGTAACCTGAGTAATTAAGAAATTCATGTTGCCTCCTAATAAGAAGGACAAGTAAAGGAAAAGAACCAGAATTTGAAAACAACAACAACAACAAAACGAACATGGAAATACAAAACTTGATAACAAATAAAAGAACATGGATTTAATCAAACTAATTTAGCAAATTTAAAATGTTTTAAAAAGATTTTCAGGCAAGATGCCTTCCTGTTGTATAGAGCAACAGGGGTAAATTTAACTGCATTTGTCCTGAATTTATCAAACCTGATGCAGCAGACTGATGAGTCAGCAGGCTGATTAGCCTTATCTTAAGTGCTTTTTCCCGGACAAGAAGAAAAGGATGGATCAATTAAGAAAATGCATCTGTAGGCACAATCTCCTGGCAGGTGGACATAATTTGTTAAAAAAAGCAAGAGAAGGACAAAACCAAGAGACGTCCCCCACTACCCTTGGTCTCTTTACAATATGTGACCAGTAAATCATTATGACAAATGTCCTCTCATTCCAGCTGCCAGTACAGGAGCTCCCATGCGGCAGTCGCGTCACCATCACACCTTTTACCGCCAGCCGTCCTGCACCTTCTCCTACTATGGCAGAGTAGGGAGCCACCGTTATCGCTATCGCCGAGCCGATGCCGCTTTTCTCATCAAACCGTCCCGCAGCATGAACGACCTGTACGAAGTGGAGGCCAGACACAGGAGGAGGAGCAGACAGAGGAACAGACACCGCAGTGGAAACACAAACTCCTCCAGTGGCGATGCCGAGAGTGAAGAGGGCGAGGTGATGAGAAGATTCGTTATTCTGATGATATTAATTAACTATAAGAAAAACTATTTTACCCAAGGAAGAGTTTCAAGCACTAGCTATGTTGGTTCAAGGGAATCACATTTTGGCTCAGTAACCATGGCGATAAGTTAACCTCGTATCTTCTGTCTGGTATTTTGTGACGTCTCAGTAATCATCCTCCTCTTCTGGTCAGGTGGAGACCACCGTGCGACTGCTGTGGCTGTCCATGCTGAAGATGCCCCCGGAGCTGCTGCGTCTGTGTGTCTGTCACCTGCTCACCTGGTTCTCCATCATCGCCGAAGCCTTATTCTTCACGGACTTCATGGGACAAGTCATCTACCACGGAAACCCGGCTGTACGAAGGCTGTCCTTAAATATTAAGCTCCAGACTAATGGAAAAAAATTGATTTTATGATGTGTATGAATACACTTTGGGTACCATTTAGCTAGATGGGTGCTATGTAAATTTGGCCAACTCCCATAATAAAATAAAAGCAAGAACAAACAAATCAGACTATTTTTGTAACTATTTTGTAAATGTGCTATGAAGAATCAAAATTCTGATTAATTTATTGTTCTGTAAATTTTCCACTTAAACTTCATCTCCTCTTACAGGCTCCTGATAACTCTACCGCGCTGGATAACTACCACCGAGGAGTTCAGATGGGATGTTGGGGACTGGTGATCTATGCCATGACTGCTGCTACATGCTCAGGTAACAAACATGCACACACACACACACACACACACACACACACGCACACACGCACGCACGCACACACTTTTTTTCATCTGCATTGACACCCCTTCTCCTACTTGCGTCACCCAGCTGTCCTTCAGAAGTACCTGGATAACTTTGACCTGAGCATCAAGATCATCTACATCCTGGGAACGCTGGGATTCTCCATCGGTATGAATCTTCGCACCAGTAGCCCCAAAGACAATAAGCTTGTTCTTGAAAAAAATTACTAACAATTAACTCCATTTTCCTTTCCTTAGGAACTGCAATCATGGCAATCTTCCCCAATGTTTATGTTGCCATGGTGATGATAAGCAGTATGGGCATCATCTCCATGAGCATCTCCTACTGTCCTTACGCTTTGCTAGGACAATATCACGAAATGAAAGAGGTACATTCAGCCTAATCTATGACTCAGTCATCATCACATGGTTGTATGAGTGTTAATTCACAATTGAAAATATTCATTTTTAAATTAGAAATAAAAAAAGGTTTTAAAATGTCTTTCATGTACTTGAACCTCGCTGTAAGTGAGTGTTGATTGGATGGCTGTGATATAAAACCACAAGTGCTGTAAATGTTGTTAGTTATGTCTTTGATTCTCCAGCAGAAACACATTTAGATCGTTTTCTCTACTAACAATAATCTCTCCACCTCCTGCAGTACATCCAGCACAGTCCTGGTAACTCCCGGAGAGGATTCGGCATCGACTGTGCCATCTTATCCTGCCAAGTGAGTGTTTGCAATGTCTCAAAATATTCAGCCTCAAATGGACTTCTGTATTATGACTGTGCTCATATATTTCATATTTCACGTTGCAGGTGTACATCAGTCAGATCTTAGCAGCATCAGCTTTGGGTGTTGTTGTGGAGGCTTTTGGCAGTGTCCGTGTTATCCCCATGTTGGCCTCTGGAGGCTCTCTTCTGGGATTCTTCACTGCCTGCTTCTTGGTCATTTATCCCACGCCACACAACGGGTGAGAGGACCGCCTGTTTTAAATATGTTGCTTCTGTTATAGAGCCTAAAATGTTTTAGTCAATGTTTCTATTCAGCACCTTTGTAGTACCGGTGAGGCTGTATTGTAAATAAACTAAACTACAATGCGAATGCGGCTAACAGTTGTGTATTGACTTGTGGTTGGCAGGGAAGGGGTATCAGCTAAAGCCTCAGAGAAACGAGCTTTGACAACATTGGAAAATCCCAATGGCAAAGAAGCAGCGGTTACCATGGTGAAAGAGAAACCCAGTTTCTGGAAACTGAACAAGGAGGGCAAAGCCACCACAACCACCACCACCTCCACTTCCTGCCACATGGAGAACGAGTCTGCTCTGTGATTGGTCGGCCTGAAAGGAAAGAATCGTAGAAGTGACGGGACAAGTCACTTTCTTCTTCATCATCATCATCATCATCATCATCATCACCGCCATCATCATCATCATCATCACCGCCATCATCATCATCGTCATCATCATCATCATCGTCATCATCATCATCATTGCTTTTGCTGGAATCAGGGGGGTCCTGACGTTGCTGGTGTTCATAGACACAAAGAAGAGACAAGAGGGTGGTTGGTGTTGTGATTTGCTGAAGAAAACTCAATCTGCTGCGGGACCAGAGTTCCACCAGACCAACCTACCCGACTAAAAGCATTCTGGTCCTGATGCTACTTCCGCCCACAGCGAATATCCTTCCACTTTGTCCTCACAGATAATTGATTGATCTGTTTGGGTGTTCCAGTCCAGAAGTGGTTTGACGAAGAGGTTGTTTCTGTCTCTCAGGGGCTCAAGGAGGTGCTACTGAGCAGCTGCCTGGACAGGAATCTTCAGGGGACTCGCCTACTGACGAATGAACACATGAATACTGAACATTAGTCCTCAAAGCTGCAATCATTTGAAAAAAAAAATCCTGAAAATAGTTCTTCCTCGTTGTGGATTGAATCTTTGCGAAGCTGATTGACGAGAGCGTGTTTGTCTGCTGTCTTGACGTCTCCAGCGGAGGCGGCGTGAACACCAAAATAAGCCAGAGACGCTCGACTTTGCAGGACTTTTCCAGCACTCTGCAATGGTAGCTTTAAGACTCTATAGATGTTCAGACTTTCTGAAACCAGGAGCCCAAAGCTTCTTTTTTTTTCCTGAGTTTGAGCCCCCAAATTGACTTGAATGAGTGATCTTAAAAAAAAAAAAAATTGACTAATTAGCCTTCATTCCAGGACAACCATTTTTAAGCAGCTCTGCTAAACAAAAGTAGCGCATGAGCATAAATCTACCTGTATATTGATGGTAAAAAAAAAAAATACAAAAAAAACAATTCCAGGAAAGAAAGAGCATGGATGCAATACATGCAGCATACAGGGCATTACTATCCCAAATATTATTTTCATGATCTATCGAGGGCCCAGAGTAATGTTGTAAAAAGAATGACGTGTCTGTCAAACTAACTGAAATGCTGCATGTTAGAGGAGCTGAGAGGAGACCAACCAAACACGTGGAGTCCTTCTCGATAGCTTCTGTTTAGAAAATGCTGTTGTCACTAACTGCACATTAGCTGAGCCACTGTTGACAGACAGGCTGAACGGTGTCGAGTTGCTTGAAATCCTCTTTGAGGGTCTTGAATTTGTATGTGTTTGGATACCAGCTGAATGGCAACCAGTAATGAATGGAAATGGGAAACAAGAATATAGGAACGCATTGTAGATATTTTTGCTGGAGAGAAAATAATGCAGGAACTCATCGGAACACGAATATAATAGAGGAGAGGTGAACTATAGCAGGCTAGTGTGGAGCCTAGCGACCCACAGGGTAGTTTGGTGCATCGACAGTTTTGGTTCCATGTAAGTGGGCCAAAATGTAGTTAGTAGAGATTGATGTGAATTACTAATATATGTGGTTCACTTAATGTTTGGATGAGGAGCATCGCTGATGGAGACCTGGAAAAATATTTTAAGAAACTGTTACAATGTATGATTCAGAGGTCAGTTAGCTTCGCTTAGCTTAGCCAGTTAGCCTGGTTTGCTGTTAAGGCAGCAGAATCCTCCGCCAGATCTCGCTAGCCAGCTCAAACAAACAACATGTGACGTGATCAATTTGAGAGCTTTTGAGCTTCGAGACAGAATCAGACTTGGTACTCCCATCTGCTTCTAGCCATTGTTGCTAAGCTAAGCTAACTAGCATCCTATTAAACAGAAATGAGGGTTGCAGAAGAGAAGAAGCATTTACAGATATATATTTTGAAAAAAAAAAACTTTTATGCTAGATTAAGCTAAGCAATGTTTGAATTGTTACAAATGTGGAAATGTGTCTTAAGTTAAGATTTATCCAAAATATAACAATTGAGGTATCAAATTTAGATCCCTTATAGACCCAGAAAAAGCAATTTTTTAAGTGTTTTTGAGTTTTGAACCCTTGAACTTAATGAATAGCCTTCTGTGAAACTTTCTTTTCAGATAACCTTTGAAAAACACAAAAACAAAGAATTTCCAGAACCCAACACGTATGCATTTAATAGTGCATTTTCACACTTTGCTCCACCTTGACAAGATGGAATCACAATGGCAGCATCTTGTAGACTGGGGACACGAGGTGCCGGCTGCATGAGGAAGTAAAACTCGTTCTTCCATCCTGTTATGTGCTCATGAGATGCTAATGCATCTCTCTGGGGTAGACTGTTCGGTCGCAAACACAGATGGGAAACGTGCAAGTTGCAAAGCTGAAAACAAATCAAGAGTACAGGACGGGAAGGTGAAGCGGTCGAGTGAAGACAACGTTGGAAATGTGTAAGAAGTTAATTGGTGATATAAAAGCATCAAGACTTTATTGTGTTAGACAAATCAGGTCAGTTGCAGTAGAGGCGTCTGTTAATCAGCGGGTAGACGGCAGTGAGCAGGGTTGATGGGGGTTTCTTTCTGCATCCATTAGGCTTTTGATTTGGGTTAGTTTCCTGTCAGCTCTGTCTGCTGAAACACCTCAAATTGAAAGGAATAAAAATGTAAATGCAAGCGGGTTAATTTCTTCACAAAAAAGGATTTGATTGAGCGTGCGTTGTAATATTTCAGAGGATTCACTCTCTGATAGTGTGGGTTTTTTTTCACTTGTGTGTGCACTGGTGATGAGTTTTTCTTTTTTTTTTCCGATTAAATTTGATTCCTTCCATAATTTCAGGTACATTCAGTTCCAGAGCAAAATGGAGAAATTAGTTCTCTAGGTTGATCTGCTACTCTGGCTGTCTGGATGAAAATTAAAAAAAAACAACACACACACAAACAAAAACAAGCAGGGATGGTGACAAAACACATGCCAGAAAAGTTTGAAATTATTTTTGAAACCACTGTGGCAATACAACATTTCCAGATTTAAAAAAAAAAAAAAAAAAAAAATGGACACCATTTTAGTTTGAGAACACATTTGGTTTTGGGAGGTTTGCATGTGACATCGATATGCATGTGTGGAACACCAAAGTATGACTTTGTACAAATCACTCGAGCTCTTTTTCTTTATCATCCTACAATAAGTCAGGGATGTGTTTTCTAATGCATGTCTGGGTGTTTGTGTCTTTTGTTTGAACTTAAATGTGTAAAAGAAAAAACACGACATGTACTCTTTTAGCTGAAGCACTGCGCTCAGTCTGGGTCAGTACACTCTTAACAAGCATGTGACTTTTCAAAACTTTTTAAAAACTTTTTTATTTTATTTTTTTTGCACATTTATGAGTACAATTTGCGATAACGCACATCCTGTTGCTTTTCAGCATAACTTTCACCCGGATGGTGAAATGTTGTGTTAAAAGTCGAGATGGCTGTCGTTCCGAGCGACACTCTTTGTTAACAGTGTAGGCGAAAAAAACTCCAGGCCGCGAATACTTGAAGTGCAACTTGAGTGTTTTCTGTTCCAATGCAGTGTGAAGTCTATGATATTTTTGGGAGGTTTTGTTCTACATGTCCCGCGCCTTTTACCGCTGACTCTGGAATGTTCTGAAAGCAGCAAGGCCTGCTGGGAGATTGGGTTCATACTTCTGATTCCATCTGGTGACTTAAATGTTATAAAGTCAATGAATGTGAAGGGATTTCAGCTGAAATCCTTTTTGTTTCGATGTTTGACAAGCCGCGGGGGCTGACATTGCACAAATCTTGCACATAAGTTGGAAAAAAAAAACAACAAAACAAACTACAAATAGTCTCGAAAATGGAAAAAAAATAACTGTGGATATTTATTTTTTTTAGCTTTCTTGTCTGTAGAAGACACTTTTCACTTAGTTTCCAAATTGAAATCTATTTGCTGTGACGGAGAGATGTTACAGAAGCGGACTGGAATGTGTGTGAGCACAATTATGTAAATGTGTGTGTGAAGGTTCCCAGCTGCTCACGTGTAAAGAGAGAGGGCAAGAGTGTGTTTTAAAAATGTCATCTCAGTGTTTTTTGGTTCTCTGTTCTTTGCAATCACCTGGTTTACATTTAACTCTGGAATCGATGGCTGTTATACTGGGGGTTACTTACTAGTTGTTTCTGTTCTGATGTTTTCATTCAACTAGAAATTGTCTCGTTTTTTTCCCCCCTCTCCTTGTTTTTAATCTGAGTTTTAGGCAGAGCCACACATAAACAGTTGGCCTTTGCACTTTCCGTGGCAGCCATGTTGGCTCCACCGTCCTACCTGGTGCCCCCGCGCCAGCTGATCATTGAATGAATGTGGCGACGTCATGATGCTGTTTCATATTTCCAGCCTGGTGGCCATGCAGAGTCTAACCTGGCCGACCTCTGCCGGCGCGTGTATATGTGTGTTTGTGTGTGTGCGTGTGTGTGAGTGTGTGTGGCTCTGCCTCAAGTATAAACTTTGTTGACGACAGAGGAGAAAGATGCCTATATACTTTGATCTTCATAGAGATTAAATCAAGACGAATACTTAAAGAATGGGAAAGCAAGTATGCGCAGTGTACTATATAATATGCCTTGTTATTTGAAGAAAAAAGTTGTAAATATACATATTTCACTTTTAGTTTCCTCTTTTTTGCTGCTATAAAAAGATGATTATTTTTGTTAGTAGTTTTGTTTTCTATATAAAGACTGTATATATCTTTATGTTCTGTAAATATGCTTGAGCCTTCATATGTAGGACTCTGGATGAACACTGTATGGAACGCACCTTTAAAATCTGTTCAGAGGCAAACCAACATTGACTCCGCTCTTTATTTGTTCAACTGAACATGTATGTAGATGTGGCACATATTCTTTATTGAATACAAATATAAAAACTCCGGTCAAAATAGAAGTATTGATGACACTTGTTTTTTTTTCGCTGTTCGGTGAAATGAAAAGGTTCTTGCAGGCCGTGTCTACGGACTGAACCTCGTGTTATTTAAGTCATCGACTACTAAACATTCTACCACTGAGTAAATTCAAATTGAAAAAATAATGAACTGAACATAATGAGTGCTGGCTGCAATGTGAAAGTCAGAGCAAAGTTTTGAGCCTGTTTTGAAAATGTGAGGACAAGAAATAACTCAAAAATAAAGGTGGAGAGAACACACTCAAAAACTCACCCTGGGTCTAGTCGTGAAGTATTTGTTACTTCCTGCCTCTGTATGTATGCGTATATGGGAAGTATTGTGAGACAGATAGCAAATATTTAATGTACTTTATAATTTAAACATTCTCCACCAGCACTATTGGAGGTTCGACTGCAGAAACACAAACATGACCTGAAACTTCACAAACAACCTCATAAATGTTTTTCTCCTCACGGGTCTGGTCAACTTCGCCGTTTTTCAGCTTTACTGATGTAACGGCGATCTGTTGGTTCCTTGGCACTGCAGGTACTGTGGCACAGGAAAGGAAGGACGTTAGATGAGAAGAACCTTGTTCATATAACACATGGTTCGAGGACTTGGGTGTCTCTCAGTACTTTGTCAGCCAGAAAAGTCAGTAAAGTGATGATTTATTGGACTGACGTTGTTATTTCACTGTATTGAACAAGGTTATCCAGACTCTCTGCATGTTAGAAATCTTTGCCTTCGCTTTTTTGCAACAGTTGCTTTTCATTTAGAGTGAGTTTACCTCAACAAATACATGCTTTTAGACCGAGATCTGAGGGGGGGAAACAAAAGAACAGTTGTTGGTCTTAATAGTACAAAGACCAGAGATTCATCTTTCCATGTAAGCTGTATGAATGCATGTCTGAGGAAAATCCTCCATGTGACTGCTGGTGAAGCAACCTGCTTGTCTGCAGTTTCAGGGCTGCTTCTACATTTCCTTTCTCTCAATATCATGGCTGGTTTGGTCAGAGAAGAGAGGAAGATAAGGAAGTGCCATCTGCAGAATCTAGTTTCTCCTTCTCATGAGCAAACACTCATGCACTCACACACACTCAAACACTCACACACACACACACACACACACACACACGCGCACACACGCAAACACACTCAGGGTCACTGCCTCTCCTTTTACACACAGAGAAACCAGAGAAGGAACTTGAAACTGATGCGTGACTGCATGTCTTACCCATACTCATCATGTGACAGCAAGACAAGCTGACGATGCGTGTGTGTGCGTGTGTGTGTGCGTGTGAGGTGTAGTTATGCAGGGGTATAAAGTTATTGGCCTGGAACATTATGTCAGTGAACAGTGGTGACCCCCTCTGGAGGGATTAAAGGCAAATATCACTCAATACAGCGACTCACAGTCCCGCTGCAACTGTCACGTAACCACGGTGAACCTGCTCTTCCTTTGATATTTGCAGTTTATTGAATGAGCATTTTGAGAGAAGGCCTTTGTCACAAAAACTGATCATTTTTTAATCTGTTATACATTCTGGATAGAAATGTTCATCAGAAAAGGAGGTACAGAGCCTTAAAGCGCTCCAAGATAAATAAGTTCAAGTCAGTTAAATAGATTTATAAAAATTCATTTATTATGAAAGTTGCAAAGACAGACATCAATCATTTAGAGACTACATCAGTCTAAGCGGAATAGCATTTCTTTATTTTATGCTTTGTTGTCTAATAAGTACAAGGGATTTTACACCAAAATACCTAAAACCTAAAAGGGTCAGACTTGTGATCAGGTACATGTTTGCTTTGTCAACCGTCATCATCTGTTTCCACATCCGCCGCTGCAGCTCATGAGACCCGTGCGGCCCCACCTACTTCTACAACACACTGAGGCTGTGGGGAGATACTGTCCTCTGCTGGAACACGAGTCCCACCCAGTTGTACCGGTGCAAAATAAACGACGGGTGTCTGAGGAGGTCTGAAACATGTTGTCACTGATGTTAGTATTCAACGTGTTAATGAATAGGAAATAAATTATACATAATCATTAGATAAAAACAAGCAATGCAATAAAATATATCCCCTATGTGTAGAAGGGATAGTTACTTTTTTTACACAGTAAAAATCAAATGCAAAACAAAAATCTGCCGATGTCCCAACTAATTATCTTTTATATATATAAAAACGTCCAATTTTGAATTTGAAACACTATGAATAGAAGTAAATGAAAGAAGTAAATGAACAAAAGATAAATAGTTGGAACAACTTTTTACCAAACTAGCCTCCAAACTCATATTCAAGTGCAGCAAGTTACCATTCGTCATTTTTTGTGACTGAGCTCTTTATAGCCAAAGTAGAGGAAATGGAATAAAAGAGTAACGTTAGGGGCGGCATGGTGGTGCAGTGGTTAGGACTGTCGCCTGTCACAGCAAGAAGGTTCTGGGTTTGAGCCCCGGCTCCAGCACAGGATCTTTCTGTGTGAGTCTCCATGTTCTCCCTGTTCCTGTGTGGGTTCTCTCTGGTACTCCAGCTTCCTCCCACTGTCCAAAGACATCAAGAGGGGACGAGGCTGATTGATACTCTAAATTGACCGTAGGTGTGACTGTGAGTGTGAATGGTTGTCTGTCTCTATGTGTTGGTCCTGTGATGGACTGGTGACCTGTCCAGGGTGAACCCTGACTTTGCCCCCACCCAAAAAAAACATACAGACACAAAAATGATTCAACATAGACAATAATTAAAGTAATAGGTTTGAAAAAAGACAAAGAGCTACAGTGTTTACACTTGTGAACAGACCCTTTTAAAGCTAAACTGTCTCTTCTTCTCTCACATCTTCTCTGAATGCATCCACTTTGTCTTTATGCAGCTTCATGCGTCCAAAAAATAGAAGGAACCGGACCACCAGCACAGCAGTGTTTCTTTTATGTTCCTAATCATGAGGGTCTAGACTAAAAGGCTAACGCTGTATTTTTTTGGGGGGGGGGGGGGGGGGGTCCTTGTAGTTGTTTGTCATCTCTCTTCTCCTTTTAATGATGGTGGTAAAACTCGTGGGTTTGTGTGGATGTTAGTTAGTGAGCTGAGATGTTTGGTGCTTGGAGAAGAGGAGAGTCAAAGCCAACACAGTGTTTCAATGCTACGAATACATCCCATTTACGTAATAATGCACATTTTTTTAATATCACCTTTGATCTCTCAGTACAGCTTCATCAGTTTCACAGTAAAGTCGTAGCTTTGTGATCCAGTCTTTGTTGTCAGTGGTCCAACAGAGCAACACCCAAGGCTGCATGTTATTAATCCTTTTAACTAGTTTCTTCCATTTGTTCATAACTTTGGCACGTTCTCTATCAGCCTCTCCACCATGGCTTGTGTCCTGGATCCAGCGCTCAGGCTCAAGCAGTCTGCTCCATGTTGGCTACAGAGATGGGCGTACTGGCGAAGGTGAGCGTAGCCACACTATGAGCTATCGCCAGCGCCGTGCCCGAGCACTTGTTCATCGAATGCCCCTCCCCTTCTCCCCCACTGTGCCCCTCCTCCCCTCCCCCCTCCCTCACTCCCCTCCACCTGGTCCTCCACAGCCGCTTGAAACTGTCCGTCACAAAGCAGTAAACCACTGGATCCAGACAGCTGTTCAGGCTGCTCAGGGTCACTGTTATGTGATAGGCCAACACTTGCCCTGCCCCCTGAACTAGCCCCTCCCCTCTAACCTTAACCCGGAAGTAAACAAGGATCTGCCGGATGTGGAATGGTGTGAAGCAAATAGTGAAGACGAGCAGAACGGTGGCCAGCAGCCTGACAGCACGAGCCCTCCTCGCCCTGCTCTGCTGGGGCATCAGGCCGTGTCCGGAGGACAGGAAACAGGCGACGCGCAGCGTGAAACCCACCACGGCCAGCAGGGGGAGGAGGAACTCCAGGATGGTGAGATAGAAGAGGGCAGGGAGGAGCACACAGGAGGATTGGAACTCCAGAGCTGTGGTCTAGAATGAGAAGAGGAGAAGTTGCCAACAAAGTCTAAAGGTGCTTCATCTACCTTAAAGCCACAGTGCAACACTTTTGTCTCAACACTTTTGAAAGTAGATCAGGGTTTTTTTCACACACACCCTACAAACTGACTCATTACACTATCAGAATTTATCCATTCGGTCTGAGAACATTTTGAAAGTCTAGCAGAGCTACATTATGAAATAATTTATCCACGTTAAGGTTTGCAGAAGGCTAAGTGGAGGCAGCTGCCCTGACAGAGCATGTGCAGGATGGGTCGTCCTGGAAGTGTGGGAATTTTGCCACAGAGAAACTTCATGCAATGTGAAAAATAGAGAAATTGACCCAATGCCCATGAGATGAATGAGCAGTGTGTGAACTTTTGTCAGGGGCCGTTCATCTATGTACAAGTGATCATACCCACCATTTACAATAAACTAAAGCAGGCAAACAGCTCGCTAACTCAAGAGTTTATGGCCTCAAGGTGTGGACGTGAGTTATCAGCAGTTCAGGTATGTTACCGATTTTTCATTATGGAAGCACTGAGTGATAAAGAAATTAAAATAGAGAAAAGTCAAAAGTTGAACATAAGTTCCGGTGTGAACTGAGGATTTGACTAATTTGACTAATGATTAACAATTTAACAAACGGCAATCTTTTCTCCTAAATGCTCTTTGCCTGCATTAATCGAAAAACTGAAAAAATTCAAATAAGAATTGAAAATGGCAAGAAGACACTACTTTCCTGACGAAACCACAAAAATAACTTTGACCAACAAATGAAAACATTTGTTGACAACTGGAAGAGTTCATCTGCTCATGGCTGACTTTCTAAGAGAGGATGATTACTTCTGCTTACTAAGCCTAAAGCTAAACTTAAGATCCTAAACCTGATCGAACTGATGACTTTTGACTGAGATATGCTAACACTTCCCATCCACTGCCATTGATTGTGCTAAGCTAACTAGCAGTCAACAGGTTTCTGTAGGTCTCAGCTCTCTACTGAGAGGAGTCGGGTATCTAGCTAGTTCCTTTAACCCACATTTAACCGTTCATATTTTGTGTTTTTGTTGTGTTTGTAGTGGACGTGTCTTCACCTGGAAAGAGTAGGTGACCACAACTGCTATAAGCCACACTGTTGCACTGACACACCTGGCTGCTCCTGCGGTCCTCCATCGATGCAGGGTACTGGATGCATGGACAACAGCAAGGTAGCGATCTATACAGATACTGAGAGAGAGAGGGAGGGTGGACGAGGAGGCGTAAAACACCTCAAACGATGGGAGCGTTTTTATCGAAGCAGGATCGGCCCACCCACCTGGTGAGAAAGAGTATGCTACAGTACATGTTGACGAAGTAGCTGAAGGTGTGAACGTAGGAGCAGGCCACGCAGCTTCCAGCACTGTGGTACAGGGCGATGCGAGCGGGTAGTGACAGCGCCACCAGCAGGTCAGCTACCGCCAGGTTCATGGTGTAAACCACTGAGGCTGACGGGTGGACAGCGGTCCCACAGAAGACATAGAGAGCCAGACTGTTGAGGACCACCCCGACCACCAGCATCAGACAGTTACACACCTGCAGGAACAGGCTGTTAGTACGCAAATGACTCCGACAACATTTTATATTCATGTAATTTCTAAATGTCCAGATGGTCTAAATCCTGGTAGAGTCGCATGACAACCTAAAGATCTATTACTCTTTTTAAAAAAATTTTTTACTAATGAATATTTTTATTCTCATAAAGAAAAATTTATTGTTTATGTGTTCTTTATCTTGCCCAGTGTATGTGGGCATAACATCCACGCTAGCCTGAAAAAGTTTGAAAAATAGAAAAAAAAAAACCCTTATCAAATCAAATCAAAGATAATACTGTGTGTTCTAACAAATGGTGTAATTACATGAATCCTGTGTTTTGGAAAGAATCACTTTGCATCCGCTTACCATGAGAGCGATCCAGACAGCGTAGAAGTCTTGATACAGCTGCATGTCCAGGTGAGCTAACCTGTGCAGGTACGGCGCCCCCCACCGTTGGTCCCATGTGCTGCAATTCGAGGGGTCAGGGGTCACGAGGGCTCCAGCAGCAGAGGTGGTGTTATTGAGAAGGTTCTCCATTGAGGTTCAGAAAGATGAATAAGAGACTGGTCCGCTTCTGACTGGCAGTGGAAGTGAGGAGGCGACAAGACAAAAAAAGGTATCAATCTTTGTTGAAAGACAATTTTAAAGCATTTAAAACATAAAATGTCATGGAAAAAAAGCAGCGCACACCTCACTTTAGGTCACGGAGAGTTTCTTCCTGGAAAGAGACCAAAAAAAGACTTTATTTTTTCATTTTACTGTGAAATTATATGTGAGTGATGCTGACAAACTATTGGTTTCAAATACAAATTTATTTCATTAATTCTTAATAAATGGAAGTAGAGGAGTGTGTCTGAAAATGACTTTTTCGTCTAAAGAGAAACAACAGAGGTAAAGGTGCTGTTGGAACACTAAGGTGTCGTCTGCATACTGGAGATTATGTGTGTATTACCAAGCTGTAATTCTTTGATGTCATTAGTAACTTGCTACTAAACTCACCTTAAAGACAGAATGTTCTGGAATGTATCGTCACATCATTTGTGTCTTTGGTATCGTGAATAGTGACGTATCGTGTAAACACCCTGACTCCGTTGCTGTAGTTCCTTGGCTGCAAGCCGATCAGGATTAGTCCCAACTATGTTCCTCTCTGATTTTTTTGCTGGAACGATGGTATAATATTTCGGTTTCGCTTGACGGAATTATAAACTAATAACAGGAACATCCAAAATGTTTGCTGGAAATAAATTCATCAACTATTTTTTTTTTTATCCTGGAATCACTCGAAGAAACATGATTCTAGACATAAATGAGGGTGTGTGTGTGTGTGTGTGTGTGTGTGTGTGCTCCGACCGACTTCATATTCAAGCATAGTGAAGATACTAGAAACTAAAAGAATGAGCAATAACCCTTCCCGGGAATGAAAAGTCGCCAACATCAGCGAGAGTTAATCCAGACAGAGACTGTGGAAATTCTGCTCTTATAAACAACATCCCCTTGTCCTGCAGAAATGAGCGCATCAGTCTTCATAAGCTCGCTCAAAGGATGTGACACTTTAAACAATGTTAAGTATCTGGACTTGTGTTAAGGCTTTCAACACTACATATTAATATGAACCACGTCCCTGCGCGCTGCCATTTAACACGCCGCTGGCATGTTGTGTAGAACAAGGGACGCTGATCGTCTCCGAGTCGCAGCAATTTGATGAATGTGACACGTCCTGTTGAAAGGACGGAGGTTTTTCAAAAACTCATCGATCATAGTTGTTCTCTTATCAAAGTTTTCGGGTAACAAGAAGCTAAAAAATAGACCAAAATGTTAAAGGGACACTGTATTTGAAGAAACTTTATTGTCATAGGACAGAATACAAGTGTCTCAAGAGATGCTGCGGTGTTGCAGGAGGCCACTAACATTAACATACGGACACTTTTGGGTGACATTGCTCTTGAAATTAACAATACGATGTAGTTTATACAGTCATCTGACAGTAAGTAAGTAAGTAATCTCAGCTCAAGAACTGCTTAAGTTTTTTTTTGGTGTAATCTGCATGAATTTTAGGAACTCTTGTCCATTTGAAGTGGGATTGAAGATAGCATCTTAACGGACCTCTGCTGTCTCGTTTGGCCGCTTGTCAGCAACCACAATTTTTAAGACAAGTAAAAGCTTCACATTTCACAAGTGTGGTATTTTACTGGTGTTTTTTTTATGCCGTGGAACAGATATCTTGAGCTAATGTGAACCACAGACCTTATTTTAGGCATTTCACAGAAAACCCATTGACTCTGAGAGCAGGGGAGCAGACGTTCAATAATACTAACTTGTTTCCAGGCCTTTCCCTTTCGAAGAACAAATCGATGCTGATACAGTAGTTAAAAACATTCCAGTCAATTTGGCTTTCTAGATATAATTTGCAATTCATCTTCTTGTTTAATTCTTACCGCTTCTCTCTGAATATGTCAGTCAATCTTTATAGGAAAACAAAATTGTGCTGTTTATGAAAAAAGAAACAATAACCCTTTCTATCCTTTAATGGCATTTTAAAATCAATAAATGCATGTTGTTAAGGTCTTTTAACCTCCCAAAAAAGAACGTAACACTCCTGAACCCTAACCAGTGTTTTTGTGTCTATTAACACTTTAATCAGAGTAATAAAGCAAAAATTATATATCATTACCCTTCAAGAATGTATTTCATTTAAAGTTTCATTGAATTCTTTTGCAACAGGCTGTGGTGTCAAAGCGTCCAGCTCATCTGTGGGATGCAGAGGCTGAATTGTGAAATTTTATGACAGCGGAACGAAAAACCACAGCAGCACATCATATTTTATTAACCAAGGCAGAAAACTACTTCATTACATCTGATCGTATGAAGTATTTCAATAAAAATGTGCTGGTTTTGGCCAAAAAAACATCTTTATAACACGCCGGAGGGGGAAGAGCATTCCACGCTTCATCGTCAGACACTTGGATAAAACGTGGCTAGAGGACTGGATTTTGGACTATGATGGAGAAACTGGATCAATGCAGAGCACAAGGCAAGTTTGTGAAGGGACAAACACTTTTCTTTCCTTCACTTACGATCTCCACTCAATTGATATTAAAAATATCTGGTCTGAGATACATAAATGCATCCTTAGCTTATGAGTTGTTGTTTTTTTTTTCAATCACATGATCTGTCCTAAAAAAAACCCACACACTTCAATCGACGGTAATCAAACAGACCTCTGAGAATTTAACTTACCTGGTTGCAGAAGAATGGAAAAAGATCCCGTGTGCAGAATTCTCTCACAGCTTTTTGGACTTTTGATGCTATTCAGAGTTCTTTTGCTCGTACAGTATTTGTGCTGCGATGTGTTTGTGTAGTCGGTCAGTGAAGGACGACAGGAGTGGGTTTGGATGTGGATCCATGTGGGCGGGTCGACCCAGGCAGCCGGACCGCCTCATCGCTTTTCATGTGGCCTCCTCCTCACATAGGTGCAATATTGGAATGGACACAGCTGAGAGTGGAATTTTGTTACCTTCCATCTTCACTCTCTCTGCTGCTACCAGATGACTCCTCATGAACGCTTCATCCCACTCCTAGTCTCTCTCTAACGCAGTGACTTGGAAAGGATAGAAAAAGAGAAGAGGGATTAAATGTTTGTAAAATAAGCAGCACAAGTGTGTAAGTGATTGACAAGGGACAAAATACCACCCCCCCCCCCCAAAAAAAAACAAACAAGTTTACTTGGGTGTTGAGGCAAAAAGGTTGGCAGCAGCTCACATAACACACACCACATACTACAACAGGACATTTGGCAGAGGCATACAAGCCGTGAGGTGGTTATTCTAATGGATCCTTACTGTTAAATAGACCTTAACTGTATCAAGATGGCATAAAATATTGAGTTAATCTGTTCACTGTCATCTGGGAATATTAATAAAGTTTCCTGAACTACAAGACATCAACTTCTTACCTGTAGAGCAACATTGCTGAACCTTGACTTTCTACTGTCAGTGCTAATTTTGTGGTCGTATCCTTTATTTCTATGAGTCTGGGTTTGCAGTCAAAGCAAGCGACCCATACGGTAACTTAGGACTCTAAAATGATAGCGATAGGAGGACGATGCACTGATGGCAAGCGTTTGAAAATAGCAGGATCTGAAGTGACGTGTTAGACGTACCAAAACCCAAGTTAGAAGGAATAAGAGACTGGAACAGACTCTCATAGTTGCCCTAAAATAACATTTATTTAAAGTTCTCTCTGGGGTGGTCCAACACCCAGCGAGACACTGGTCCACCTCTTGTTTGTCTCTGACTCAATTAGGGAAGAGGAGGGAGCGAGGAAGGACAGAAAAAAGAGACGGCAACAAAGAAATATAAACAGTGTCCGTCGATGTTTTCATGAAGCTGCTAGCCCATGAAACAGACTCATCAAATTTACACACACACACACACACACACACACACACACACACACACACACACACACACACACACACACACTTCTTAGAATAAAGTGAATGTAGACAGAGAAAAGGGTCTTTTTAGCATGTATTTCAACATCAATACACCATTTGAAGTGAAAGAACATCACATAAATCACACTGACGTAAATACCCAGAGGCGGCCACCACTCAAGCGTGTGTATGTTGTATTGTATATCCAGGTGAGTGTGTGTATGTGTGTGGGTGTGTGTGTGTGTAGTACATGCCAGAAAGTCAAACAAACCACTGGAGCACAGACCTACGCTGAATCCTTGTGAATTTATTAGCCTGTTACATCGAGGAAGTTGAATTTATGTTGCACGGCTGGTGCCGTCACCTCGTAAAGTGCCTGGCTAATGTTTGATCGAATGTTTCTTGGCTTGTTCAAATATTTGAAATCATTTTGAGAAATATCCTGTCCGAGCTTGTTTAAAGTGCTGGAGACAGAACGTTCGGATGTCCCTCTGGATGGTTCAGTGGGATTTAGTGTGTTGAAGAAATATACTGTGAGTAGTGTGTAGGAAGTCTATTTCTGGAGACGGCTGACACAGACAGATTTGAATGTGAAAACACAATCAGATGACAGGTTTTTTTTAATTGTGCTCCTGACTTTCATTGCACAGTAGACATTGATGCTTAATTGACAGAGGGATCTGGAAAGGTACCTTTTGTCCTCTGTTGAGGTGTGAAGCAACAACACGCTTCAATTTAGGGGACATCGCCGAAGAAGACACAAATCTGGACAAAATTACAACCCTGCAGAATAAAAGAAAATCAATATACTGCCTCTAGTGCGCTTCTTTTCTTTACTTCCTGCTTTTGGGTGTTTCTCACCTTGTGTGTGATCAATGAAGCCCTGGGCAGAAGGGAGAGTACTGGCAGATGAATTAAAATCAAGGAAAATAATAAAATGCTCCATTGACATCTTTTAATTTGTTAAAAAAAACAATATTTTTATCTGTAGCATCTATTTCTGGGGGAATGCTAAAATAAGTCTGAAGTCACTAAAATGATTCCTTGCCTGATTCATGGTGGGAAGTCTGGATCTCCACACATGTACAGCCTCAACCACTTCTCTTTCCGGCATCTGAAAAGTCATCAAGAATCCAGTCCATCATCCCAGACGGTAAAACACTCGAAGCTCTGCACTTCCTGGAGGTGCCAGCGAAACCCTTACTGACTGAGTCAGAGACAAACCTGCAGACAGAGACTTCTTGCATTTATAGTGTGAGGATGGTTTCCCTCTGCTCTTATTGAACAAACAAAAGAAAGCCAATTCAACCTGTAAACAATCTTTATTAAACACAAAGAATTTCACGTGAAAGCCGACGAAAACTGATTTGCATTCTCAAAACATCTTCGTCTCACTTTGGATTTCTTCTGTATGAACAAAATGAATTGTACATTCAACTTAAACTTTCTATGATGCAATCAGCAGTCAGTCACAAGATTTACTCTTTAAAAAGGCAGTTCAGCCACGTTCTGGCCTTTTATACATCGTATTAAAGAGCAGTATGGTGCAGTAATACTATGACAACAGGGAGTGCTGAGACATGTTGAGACATGTTTGATTGCCCGGTGTCAAGCATCACTGCCGATTCATATTCAGAAATGGCACAAAAACAGGGCAGTATTACAAGTAAAATGCAGGAAAAAAATAAACAAATGTGCATCATTCACAGTTTTATATCGATCATTCGAATCCTCTTCAGTCTTTAAATGTGACCTGAACATAAAGTTCTCATACAAGTTGAGAAGGAAATGCAATGTCTTAGTGTTTCCAGCAAAAGACGCTGCAGAGACAGTGGTTGTCATCGGAGTGTGTCCAAGTGCTGCTACTTTGGGACTCTTTATCACATGGTTCACACTCTGGGGCAGGTTACAGGTTTCACCCGGCACGGAAAACGTTATAAAACAACGACTTGGTCACAAAGCTGCCGTTAATGTCATTGTCACTACAAATAAAGATATATTCAATACTCTCAAATCAGGATCGCCTTCCAAATCAGAATTCAAGACAATGCTTTTAAAAGGTAAATACTTGTTTTAAAGGTTTCACACCGGTGAGGGCAGGAGTCACAACCATGAAAATACTGAGTCAATTGGCTACGAATAAGAACATATTCTTGTATTTGCATAGCAGGCACTTCTGTTAATTCTCTCTGACGAGTGGTTTTCTTTAGACAAGAATTTTCCCTGAAACTGGATTGATGAGGAGGATTTTAACAAAGAAAACGCTCCAAATTAACATCTCTACTCAGCTTGTTGTTGGGATCTGGAAAAAAAAGGGAGCAAACAAATCTTCTGCCTACATTTATTATAATATGGCATGAATGGCTTCAGTCTCCGACAAATTCATAATTAGACTCTGAAAATATTTTGGCATGAAAAGGCTCTTTGAAACTATATTTCCTATTTTAGCAGCACATGAAACAAAGCCAAACATATAGAATAAAATATCTCCAAGCAAATTAAAAAAAAAAAAAAAGTACAATAATTAAAACAAAAAACAAACTTATTTGTGCAACCACAATGAGAAAACATTCATAGAAATATATTGCTTTAGTCAACAGCATGCATCTCTTTAAAGTGCAATAAACATTCATTGGTTCAAATCAGTAAATCAATTACTGCATTAAATCAGTGATTTAAATATGTCAAGATATTGTGACATTACTGTAGAGACATACCAACAAATGAAAATATATCGAGTATAAAATAAAATATCTGATTACTCCAATGCAACACAATATACAAACAGCCGGCACTGATCATTTGGGAGGGTCTGGATAAATAAACAACAACAAAAAAACAACAACTTTCTCTTTCACGTTCTCCCTCGATCCCTCACGTTCAAACCGTCATACATTTTTCTTATGATCTTTTAACTGTGGCTTGGAGGAGAACAAGAGAAGCACATCTCCAGGCATTTCGAGGTGATCTGTGGAGGCAGGCTCCACCTTCTGATATGCGCTCGCTCACTCGGCAGTGTTTCACATTTGTTTGTGACGTAAATGCGTGTTTTTTTCTTTTATTAATTTCAGGTTGGATTGTTTGGTTACGAGCAGTGTTTTTCACATTCAAATGCACTGTTGTGTGTGTAAACTCCACCTGAACCTCTCCTTGGCTCATCAGTTATTGATCAGTATTATTGGCTGATCAAAAAACAAACAAACAAACAAACCACTTGGGCATCACACTGATGGAATGAGTCAAACATTAGTTTTTAGCCGCATGACGAGGCGCTGAATGTCTCTGCTGGCTGTCAGAGTTGAAAAATGCCGAGTTAAAAAACGCTTCGCTCGTCACTGTCACTTTTTACACAGCCGCCCAATCACAGTGAAGAGGGGGTGGACCAACTTCTTTCATGGATGAGTGGAAGGACTCTTCCTTTGTTAGAGTTAATTAGTCAAAACATTTTCCTCATATTTTTTGCATTTTTTTTTTAGGTTTGTTTTCTCTTTATGGCCATAGATGAATTGCCCTGTCAATGATTATTGCAGAATCACTGTACTGTGATACTACAGCTATCAGGGGCAAAGTATTTGTGATAGTATTGTGAGTGACTGCGATTCCAACCCCAAGTGCTGACATTTTTATCTCCCGCTGATATTCCCGATCAAAGCGACTAAAAGCACTCCCAGTGTTTTTGGAGGAGAGCCTGGTGCAGGACAGTGTCCAGACCTCATGTTGGAAGTTGAAATGACCAGTGATGGATATAATGAGTGACTGGCGACTGCGGAGCCCCAGGAGTGCTAATGCTGCCTGACTTCTCCTGCTGTTCACATAGCCGAGGTCATTTCCTGACAAATGATAGTCCGTCTCTCTGGCGTTCAGGGAAAAAAAAAAAAAAAAAAAAAAAAAACGGAGTCGCAAATGGTTTCCTGGCTGCTGCTGCGGCTTCCTGACAGCTCTGTACTGGCAGCACTTTTCTATCATTGTTGCTTTTACATTCACTCATTGAGTTGGTGTGTGTGTGTGTGTGTCTGTGTGAGCATGTGTGTGCTTGTCCAGCACTATGTGGAGCTCCCATAATGTATGACATAGTAGTCATGCACATACATCAACACAGCAACAGGCTGGCCTATGATGAGTGACATCCACACAGCGGCGTTGCCATAGTTTCCGTTCAGGAAGCGACCTACGAACAACGCCAGAGGAACCTGGAGGGATTGAAGAGTGTGAGATTAAGGAGAAGAGAGGAAAACAGAGAAGAGGAAAGACCACAAGAAGAGAGGAGAGGAGAAGAGGAGAGAAGAGAGGTGACAAGAAGGGAGGAGAGGAGCAGCACACAGAAACAGGAGGGAAGGGTTTGTCTTACCTGAGCCATCATACCCATGAACGCCCACAGTCTGAACATCTTCAGCGGGACACTCACCAGGTACTTAAATAAAACATTCATCACATCAAAGAACAAACTTTAGCATGTAGAAAACAGAAAAACCTCATCTCATGTAATTTTAACGCATTCTTTGAATTTGTTGCTGCAGGACAAGCACCTCACTACAGTATTCTCTCTCTGTTGTCACTGCTTCCTAAGTGATAAGGTTACTGAAACAGACGAGGACTCCACGTTCTTGGTTTACCTCGTGGAAAAAGGCAGACACCAAGAAGACGGCGGTTTGAGCCAGTATCTTGTTCACCCCCCTCCTCAGCATCGGCTTGTAGAAGTGTCTGTAACCGACACGTGTACAGGAGATATTTGACATTTCATGGTCACAGTACTTCATCAAGTAATTGTTCCGTTCTCACCTCAGACACCACTTGTGAACTGGGATGTTCCAGTTGGACCAAAAATATGTGACACTCTCAGAGTTCCTGAAAAGAACAAGCAGTGAGCAGGAGATGATTTTTAAATGATGATGATATATTTTGATAATTAAGTATTTTAAAGCATTTGGAATGTGTCACAGGCATCTCTCTTGCTTTGGACAAAAGTGTCTGCTGAATAAAATTGTAGAATCTTTCAGCTCGCATCATCAAACAACAGTGAATCAGAACTGAAAACACAGGGACTTACAATGAACCATCTTAGCTTACTAGTAACGTTAGCATGCAGTTAACCAACAGCCTGCTTAGCAGCGGGCATTTTCAAGAGTCAGTATCATCAGATGTGTAATCATCTCTGTTACTCACCACCAGTCCCTGTAGAACTCTCGGTCTCCAAACTGCAGCAGCTCTGCTACAAAGTTCAAAGAGGAATGGAAAAACCAATAGAAGAATATTAACCATATCAGATGGTTAGGGACCTAGGAGAGGAGGAGGAGGAGGAGGAGGAGGAGAGGAGAGGATAGGAGAGGAGAGAAGAGGAGAGAAGAGGAGAGTAGGAGGAGGAGGAGGAGGAGGAGAGGAGAGGAGAGGAGAGGAGAGGAGAGGGGACTCAGGGTTGGTAAGGTTTCACGATGGCTGCTCATCCTAAGCTTTGTCTCAAGTGCAGCTACACTCACTGCCAGCTTCAGCAGACGTTCCACCATCCTAGAAAAGTCCATTTCCTGTGAGAGGAACGAAGATCGTTAATCACCTGTTCTGTGGACGATCCAAATTACAATCAAAGGAGTTTTGTTGTTGCATAATACAGTAAATATGTATTAATATCTACCAACCTGGAATGGTTTCATAGAGTTCTGTATGGTAGGAACCATCCACTGAAAGGCACAAATGAGATTGACTTCAGCTGGCTTTGTTTGAGGTGTGAATGTGAAAAGACATTCATTTAAAAACAAATCCTTGTTCATGCATTTACTGTGTGTGTGTGTGTGTGTGTGTGTGCGTGTGTGTGTGTGTGTGTGTGCGTGTGTAATATTCAAAACACCTGTTGTATCAATCCCACCAACAGTTGCATGAAGAAAAGCTGAATGAAAAAAACAAAGACATTTGTCACCATAATGTAAGTATCTCTCTCTCTCTCTCTCCCTCACCAGCATTACAGAGTCTGTGCATGTACCCATGTGACGTTTGCTCACCATTTCAAAAAGCCTCCTCATCAGGAATCTTTTGCGTATACGAGGTGAGCGCGGGAAGTTGAGCTGGTAGCAGAGAGTTGGGGCAAATATATAGTAGTACATGTCTAAAGATGAGGAAAGAGACAAGCACATCAATCTCAAAATACTAATGTTGTGTATCAAAACAGTCCCGACTTTTTTCAGTAAATTAATAATAGGCTTTGTTCTAAGGTTTTATAGGGAGCAGTTTGGTCCTCAGTTCCTGTTGATAATTCAAAATAACTGAAAGTTTGTCTTCATGGAAACATGGCAGTACCTCTGTGGGTCAGATTGCCTGGGTAGGACACATTAGTATGAACTGCTGAACCATTGGACTGAGCCACGGACGGGCCTGAGAGAGAGAGATAGAGACACACACACACACACACACACACACACACACATACACAAACGTACACACAATCAACATTCATACATGTTGTCAGTCTATCTGCTTTGCTCCAAATCAGCGGATGTGTTCAACCATTTGTAAAGGAACGAAACACAGTCCTGCAAGTGATTGTCATGTGACTGATTTATTAGCCTTATTAGTTTAAATAATATCACATTACATTGTATGATATAAACTCCATTAAATGACAAAATAGACAGAAGGGATGAGAAAAATGAATGAATTGTTTGTTTGTTTTTTTGCCTGGATCTGATATCTGATGTTATAAGCTCTATCATCAGTATCTTTTGATGTTATGGTGTAATTTATCACCATTTAATTAAGCTACCCTCCCCCCCCCATCTTGTTATTTTTCATTTCCTGTATTAGGTTTCAGTTTACTAAACTACCACTAGATGGCACTAACATCCCAGTGACATGAAAGAAAAGCTATCATCCTGATTTGGTGTGCACTGGTATTTGTGTGTGTGTGTGTGTGTGTGTGTGTGTGTGTGTGTGTGGCCATACTTACACGAGTAGGAGCGTGTTAGTCTCTTGGCTTTAGCTTGTCTGATTTCTCGACACCACCTGTTGGTGTCTTGGTAAGAGTACAGCTTGAGAATCAGCACTGTGTAGGTTAATAAGGAGAGGACACTACCCACTGACACACACACACGAGCACACACACACACACACACACACACACACACACACACACACACACAGATTATGAACTAAACATCATAATTCTCCCATTTGTGATGCTGTGTAAATATACACGTCAAGCAGACCTACCTGGGGTAATGGAGGTCAGAATGAGTACTGTGGTGGTGGGAAAGATGAACATGGCTGTCAGATTAAATACATGAAGCATCAGTCCAACAGATTCTGAGATGGTACCCTAGAAATAATAACAGAAAAAAGAATGGACTCTTCATTATGTGCAGTAATGTAATCCCACATTTATATTCAACTACAAATATTCTTACACTCATGAATGTGAATGGTAGTAGCTGGGTATTCCTTTTAAGTATTTTCTTTATGTTGGTTCTCTGTATTTTATTTTTACTTGTATGCTTTAAGTCATCCAAGCCTATTTATTTCATCTATGTCTTATCTATCTTTTTGAGCTGCTGTTTCCATGTCCCTCTTGTGGGATCAAAAAAACTTTCATCTTTTAACACATTTGTGAATCCAGAAAAAAACCTTGATCAATATTTCATACAGCGATCAACCCTTACTATAAGTGTTAGGACTACACGTTACCTTTTATACACCTCGTTAGAAATGACATACAACACAGCAACTCTGCATTAGATCCAGTGAGGCAGTCATTTCTAGGTATGACTGAGTGTTCAGTATAATCTAATCTGGATGAGAAGTGGCTTTGTTATCAACAGGCATGATGAGGAGTGGTGCTGGGACACTGAATCTACTGTGCCAGGAAAAGTGAAGCACATGTTCTGAGCAAACATCCTTCTCAGGAGATGGCTGAGTGATAAATTAAAAATCCTGACACTCCTTGGAAAAAAAACAACAACAACTACAGGATTGAAATATTATAAAGCCAAAGGTCGCAGCAAATTTTTCAAACAGATGTTGAATTGTGGAGTCACGGTGTATAAACGAAAGTGTGTATTGTTGTCCAGGAAAACACACGTCAGTGACGGTGGGGACTCACCACAGCCAGGCGCCTCTCTGTGTACAAGGCTGCTAAAATGAACACGTTAGACGCTGAAAAACAGAACAGATTATAGATGTAAACCTCAGCAGGATTACTGCATTACTTTGTGTACAGCAATTTTGATGAAAATCCAAAAATATAAAAAAAACAACAACCATAAAACATACGTTGTTAAAATCCAAATATCTGTCTAAGATAAGTCTGATGAAAAGACAGAAATAGAGGGTCTGCTAGCGGTGAATACTGACTGTGTTGAGGATGCTGATGAAGGGGTTAATTGACGGTGGTCAGTACAACTGTCTCCATGCACCTTTTGCATTACTGCAAATATGTAATGTTCCAGCACGATAGACACAGCTGTGTCAAGTCATTCATGACTGAACATGACGAGTCTTTGGAGGATGGAACTCATTATTTTTGGACAGTTAAGAAGACACAGAGGCAGTCAAATAAAGGCGTTGTACCAATGATGAGGCAAGCAGCTGGCCAACTATAGGGGTCCTTCAAGAAGAGTGACACTACTTGGATAGGGTCCACCAGGATACCATACCTGGAGGGGAGAGAGAGGAGAAATCATCACTTCAAGGGTAGCACGACGGCAAGCACTACACTAAAGAGGACTTTCAAAAATCCACTGAGTGCACATTGATCATCTGATTTAATCTGTGGTTTCAAATTTGTGAATTACACCTGAACGCCCTCCATCAAATATCTTTGAAAACAATAACTCCTCAGCACTCCTGGAGCACTGCATATGTCAGTATTTTTCAGCACACTAAAAGGGATGTTTTGTTCCGTGCGACTGTCTGCCTGATGGAACACACGCTGAACAGGAGAATCAGCTCGTGTATAATAAGTGACAAAAGTGTAAGAGTGTGTGCAAGCTCACTTTATAATGTTCTCCAAGAAGAGTCGTGCATTACTCAGCACCTGCAAGAACACAGAACATCCAGAGGAGGATTGTGAGCAGGGTTCAAATATATTTAGTCAGCAGGAGCTTGTGACAATGGGTGCATGATATGAAACTGACTGTGATTGTTTTAACCGATACCTCAGTTGTGATACTTGCGAGATTAGAGGGAATATTTATATCAATTTAAAAACCTTCCAAAATGATCAGTTATTTTTTTCGCAGTGAATTTTATCCCGATGTCAATATGTAGGCAGGGCATCTCTGCAGCGCCACAATATTTAATAGAACACAGCATTTTATGATACTGGCAAACTTGCATCGTCCAGCAATTTGAAAATTTCACGAGGTCGTATTGTGACTGATTAAATTGTGATTAATTGTGCAGCAAGAGCTTATGACAAACTTCCTTCTTCGGACCCTAAAACTGTCTCTCAATGTTCCCTCTGATTTTTCATGTGTCTGGGCACACACACAAACTCCCTGACAACACTGAGGATCAATGTGAGCAACATCAATTGTGCACGCTGTGGGCACACCCCAGTACCATATCTGTTCAACAAATGGGACAAAAGCAAGGTACATGGCTTATTAAAACAATCAAATTACAGTACAGCAGCATTTTCTATTAGTTTACTTTTAATATTTTCAAAGGATTACAACTCAGGGCTGCACGGTGGTGCAGTGGTCAGCACTGTCGCCTCACAGCAAGAAGGTTCCGGGTTTGAGTACCGGCTCGGGCACGGGGTCTTTCTGTGTGGAGTCTGCACGTTCTCCCTGTTCCTGTGTGGGTTCTCTCTGGTACTCTGGCTTCCTCCCACAGTCCAAAGACATCAAGAGGGGACGAGGCTGATTGATACTCTAAATTGACCGTAGGTGTGACTGTGAGTGTGACTGGTTGTTTGTCTTTGTATGTTGGCCCTGCGATGGACTGGCGACCTGTCCCGGGTGAACCCAGCCTCTCGCCCGTTGACGCTGGGATAGGCTCCAGCCCCCCCGCGACCCTTACTGTAGGAATAAGCGGAAGACAGTGGATGGGATAACAACTCAACCGCTGAGCTCCCATCGCCGTCTCTTATCTCTGCCGCACGGTTGTTAGCAAGCTAACCTGCACGGTGCCACGGCGCGTATGGGCAGGGCACACACGCAAGCACTGTTAATGCTATGATTGGTTGCGTAGCCTAAGTGAACCATATTGTATCATTGGCTGGACACCTGTCACTCACTGAGTCTATGCGCTGCACAGATTTTCTTGTGCACTGAGAATGTGCGAGCGGGGCTCGATTGCGCTGGCGTGCAGCTTAGAGGGACCATTGCTGTCTCTCATACGCCCACCCCGCCTCTGTCTTGATCAAGTGCAGCACTGACAGTGATGAGACTATTTGCTTTGAGGAAAACATCTCATTAAAATGTTTTCCCAAATTAGTCCCCCCCCCCCCCTTTGCTGAAAGCTACTGGTTTCTGACATACAAGGTTTCCACTCAACAGATTATGTTTATATCAGCAAAAACTTGAAACTTGTCTTGTTCCCATCCTGCAACTTTAATGGGTTTGTCATGTTGAGTGAGATATTATTTTCTGTCAGGTGACAATTTAAGGGATTAAAGCTGTACACACACACACACACACACACACACACACACACACACACACACACACACACACACACACACACACACACACACACACACACACACACACACACACACACCTCTCCTGTCAAATAGCTGTATTCTGCACATGTGAAACCAGACCTTGACAACTATCACACCCTGACGCCCTGCTCACTCTTAAAAAGTGTCAAATAAAATAAAATATTTTTATCATGATATTATGCATTAAAGCTCAAGGTTCACATCCTGCTTTATCACGGTCATCTGAGCTTCTCTGAGATAAAACTCACTGGCCTCCCAAACACTGACGGGCAAACTATGCATACATACATATCATTTTTCAGATAATATTTATGGCACCCATGTCCAGTACACACATTAGAGTTGCAACAGTGAACATCAGTGAGGGTTTGACACATGATACGGCTGATCTTACCACGGTGATTATGTGTTGCACCTCAGCCACCCCCCCCAGCCAAGACTCTGTGCGGCCAGACTGGTGACCTTTGCTTTCGCGACCTTTAGCATGGATGTGAGAGGACACCACTTGTAACGCGTTTACTACAGCTGTATGAAGCATTTATTAAGGAACAAAGTTTTGTAATGTGTCTGCCGTAGTAAAATAAAGTTGTTGAGTGTGCAAAGTAAGTCACAGAGCAAATCAAGTGATTTCACAGGAATTCACAATCTTGCTTAAGACTTCTTTTTGGCTATGTTTTTCTTTTGCTTTACCACATTTCACTCTCTAAACTATTGACGCCAAACTTCTTATCTAGTAATGATTACCGTTTACAATTGGAAAGTAATAAAGACAGAAGAGAAAAGAAGTTCAAACGGCAGATTCTTTTGGATCCCAGTGTTGCAGTAACACTTCATCACAATCTATCAGCACGTATGTGTGGTTGTAGTTTTGATAAAGTTAATTTTGCATGTTTTCTGTCTTGTGAACAGAATAAATGGCTGCTTTGGAAGATGGCTTTAAAATAGATCAAACTCCTTGTGATGGATGACCCTCAAGACCCTGACCCTTCAGGCCCGAGATGATCCCACTGAGTTGGTGCTAACAGACCCTGAAAGATAAAATGACACATACAAAGAACCCTGGCTTTTTCTCTTGAAAAAACAGCACCTTAAAATCATGGAGTTCATGAGATTTCAATTTGTTATCCCAGAGAATATGAAAATTGAAAATAATCTTCTCTAAACCAAAAAAATTTGATTATTGCGTGATTTGGTTCGATCATTTGTAATATCAGAATAATTTTCCTTTGACAAGTCAAGGTCTTTATTTATTTATTTTTTTTAAGAGAAGAAATACATTTTTGGATAAAATGTATCTAATTTTTTCATGACGTAATGCCTGGAACCCTTGAGGTTGTTCAAGGGTTACTGATGTTGGGGAGGAAAAAAACTAAGATGGACTGTAAATACATCTGTAAGAGAATCTGTCAGATGATTGACAGCTGTCTGTCACTGAGGCATTTTTATGAAATCATGTCAAGTTCCTTTTTCCATGGAGACTGGGAGTGATGTCATACCAACAGTCCTGCGTGTACGACTGCTTTAATGTAACACAATTAAGTGTTCTAACCACTGATGCACAGAGCAGCCATTTTGAGTTGTGGTCTCGTACTTTCTACAATCTACAATTTCATTTAGCAGACGCTTTTGTCCAAAGCGACGTACAACACAAGCAAGAATTTAGACTTAATTAAGGAAAAGTCCGTAGGAAGCTCAAAAGTGCTTCAGTTGTGATTTGGTCACAGGTACTGCCATCTAGTGGCAGAAGAAGTGTCGCACCCCCCCTCCCTTTTTTTTTTTTTTTTTTTTTAAATTTTTGACAGACATACAACATCACGACGCTGGGATAGGCTCCAGCACCCCCACGACCCTTAATGTGGCATGTTCTCCCCGTGTCTGCATGGGTTCTCTCTGGGTACTCCGGCTCCCTCCCACAGTCCAAAAACATGCAATTGGGGACGAGGCTGATTGATACTCTAAATTGACCGTAGGTGTGACTGTGAGTGTGAATGGTTGTTCGTCTCTCTATGTTGGCCCTGTGATGGACTGGCGACCTGTCCAGGGTGTACCCCGCCTCTCGCCCTTTGACGCTGGGATTGGCTCCAGCCCCCCCGCGACCCTTAATGTGTAGGAATAAGCGGAAGATGACGATGGATGGATACAACATTACACAACACAGTGCTACATAATCACTAAGTGCTGGGTCTTGGACCCTCTGACTTATTCTACCCCAAAGAGGAGAAGAGTCAGGTTAAGTGCCTAGGTGCTCTCTGAACAATTGAGTCTTCAATTGTCTCTTAAAAGTAGAAAGGGACTCAGCAGAACGCACAGAGTTGGGTAGTTCGTTCCACCATTTGGGAACAACAGAAGAGAAGAGTCTGGCTCGGGATTTGGAGCAGCGCTGGGCTGGAAGCACCAGGCGTCTTTTGCACTACTTTATCAGGTATCTCCCAGTTTATCAGGTATCTCCCAGTTTATCAGGTATCTCAGCGTTTTGGAGTTGCAAGTCCACCTCTGCAGGGGGTGTGTTGAAATGTCCGACTGTAAATGCAGAAATTCCAACTTTTGAGTTTGACTGGAACGCACCATTATGCCCACCTCCAGGAGGGAGAAAACTCATGCACACATCATCTTATCACGTTCAGTATGTGAATTTTCAAGTCGATTCCAATAAATGCGTTTGCAATAATGTTGCTGAGCTAACTCACGTACAAAAGCTTCTAGAAGGGTTGGAAAGAACTCGGCCTCTTGCCATGTGGTTGCATCAGTCCAAAACTGCTTGATATGTACATTGTCCTGTGAGTTGAAGCGCTGATTTGAAATGCACTGGTGGGGACACAGGGTTGACCCTCAGGTCCAGATGTTTGCCGAGATAACAGCTCAGTAGTGAAGAAGGATTCATCACTCAGGAGCCATGATGTAGGAGGAGAATTGGTCATGTCAGAACAAGAGTACACTGAGCTGCTTTAAAAATGTGGATGTGGAACCGTTGTGAATGCAATCGTTGGGTTTTCTCCCATTTTGGCCGCCAGTTAAAACACTTGGGTTTACCAGTAATAATTATCAATGTACAGATGAAACAATTATGTGTAAAAAGAGATTAATCGAGCCTCCCGAGGAATGTACATTCCAGCAGCTGCCATTTTAGGAACAGAGATATCAAGAAATTACACAACTGTCAAACTGCGCACGCGCACACGCGCACACACACACACACGCACACACACACACACACACACACACACACACACACACACACACACACACACACACACACACACACTGCCTCTGGTCTCTGCGGTTCCACTTAATACTCTTACAGCCTAATCCCAAAGGTTTCTTCAAAAAGGGTCTGAACCGGGCAGTGACGGCTGTCCCTTGTGACCACAAAGTGGGAGATGTAGTCCTCAAAGAAATATCAACTTTCAGAGATGAAATTAATCCTATTACAGAAGTGCAAAATTAGGCTGCGTCCACACGTCAAAACAACAACAACAACAACAACAACAAAAAAAAGCACTGGCGCTCACATTCTGTCTAGAAGTGCACAATCGTAAATGGCCATGTAAGTATAAGCCAACCATGTGTGTAAAGCTTGTAAAAGACATAAGCACATACTTGCTTTATTTATAGACTGGATGCATTTCAATTTTAGGAGGATTATGGCTAGCTGGACATATTTGCTCTCTACACGCCTATCATGATATTACCAGCATGACTGTGAGGCTCAAAACTGCAATCATTTAGTCATATTTTGCAACAATTTTTTGGACTAAATTTTGTATCTAGATGCACAGGTGCGACCTGAAAATATTAAACCTTTATTTATGGAGCTTGTAAACCTATTGATGGAGGTTCATATATTCAGTATGTAACTAAGGTTGACCTCATCTATGATCATAATTTAACGACCATGTCAGAAGGTGAAAATTTAATCAGAAATGACTCCCAACAGTACAGTAACAGATCTGACCATATGGAGCACATTTATAAAACTTGTGCATCCTGTGGTAAAATATCACGATTGGCCACATTGGCGCTGTTTAGCCAAAAGCGGCGCTCGTCTCAATAACCCTTCACAGGGTTCTTAAGGTGTTCCTGACCCAGTCTGAGATGAATCTGGTCGATTCACAAGGAGGAGGAGCACATCAAAGTCGAGCTGCACGATTCTTGCTAAAATGTGGATCGCTGCTTTTCCCCCTAATAATTAAGATCATGACTCGCTCATGATTCTTATTATTTCAACAAAAACATTTACTGCACTCTCTAAAAACGCCCGGGATGCTTGATGTTTGGAATGGGGTTTAAACAGATGGCATAACATAAGTCACAATCCTTGCCTGTTGACAGTAATGCACAGTTACACACTTTTTTTTTTAATAATTAATTGTGCACCCCAACATCCAAGCATAAAAAAAGCAATTTAATTTCCTGTGGCCACCTGGCGGTATAGTAAACTTATCAGACTTCTCACAGACACACGGGACACAGTTCTAATTACAAGATACAAGGAGGATGTGCACCGTATGCTTCTGTCTTTCTAACCTTTTCTATCGTTTAAGCCAAAAGCATTTGTGCAGCAGTTCAAACTGCAATACTGCTGTTAGAAGTGTGTGTGTGTGTTTGTGTGTGTGGGTACCATTGTGTACGTGCGTGTGTGTGTGTGTGTGTGTGTGTGTGTGTGTGTGTGTAACAGAGTGACTAATGTTGCTTCACTCACCAGCATGACAACACACCAGTTGAGGATTCCTCTGTAGTTACTGTATCCGCTGGCTGAGCTCAGGAGGGACTCTTGTAGGACGTGACAGCTACAAGAAAACACAGAAGCGAAAGTTATGATGTATGAGGAACAGTCTGAGCAGATGATTGCCGCTCCTACAATTTCTCATATTGTTAATATGGTACCGATAAATGTAGATGTATTTGTACCTTTAATGAATGGAAGTATTTTTCACACTTACATTTATTTATCACAGCCTTCAATTATGACTCATGCGAGTACTAGTTTTTGCACATTTCAATCACTTACATGTTGCTTTTTTAAATATAAGGTTTTTGTTTTTTTACACAACTATATTTAGCATTTGAGGGGTTTAGGGTCCACATTAAAAGCTACTTTGTGGATTAATGTTTGTACGTCTGATTGCTGATGTGACTTGTGCCCAAGAATCTTACAGTTCTATTTCACAGTGATTTGGATCAATATTTAAAAAAAATAGGGCCCGACCATTTCAGGATTTTGTGGGCCGATGCTGATGTGGGAGGAGTAGAGAATTTTAAAATAACTGTAACAACCAGAAATGTTTTTACAATGATTTCTCTTATCTACTTCTCAAAAACTACAAAAACTTCCAAGTGACAATGTCCAAAATTACATCAGTGCACTGAAATAATAAACTTTACAGGGAATTTAATAATACTTAATTACCCCAAGCATCTTTTACAAAACTTTTTAAAGGTTTTCATTGCCACATATAGGACATTTGTCATACCAATACACAGTGAGTCAGGCTCTACCCAAAAAAACACAAGGAAATATTGTAGTAGTTTTAAATCTACATTTCCCAGCTCTGAATGACAAACAAAAGAATTAGAAAGGCATCTCTTATCCCTTTTTTTTTTAAATTTTGAAACATGAAGCTGCCTTTAGAAACTAAAGTTTATTGCTCATTCCAGAAAAGAACAGATTTTTGTAACACTTGATTTGAAGGAGGCTGTGAATGAGTCAGATCTCACTCAGCCGTTGATGAATCAAAGAGTCAATTCAAATTTAACCTTAACTGCTTGGATTTTTTTTAAACAAATATAAAAAGGTACATTATTTTGTGCTTCTCATATGTGAGGCTTAGTACATTAAATTCAAAACAAAGACAATCCGCCCTCTGCGTTCAGTACTGATACAGGTAGCTAGTTACTTTGCGTACAGTACGTAGTATTACTGGACTACGAAGTGTATCCATCCGCGGTTACCTGAGTCCCTCGTTGATTTCCTCCAGTGCGCTCCTCTGTTTCCTCGGACTGTCAGTGACCTGCTGCTGCCTCCCGGACATCCCCATCTCTCTGTACACATTCCCATTGTCACTAGCATGTCTGGACCCCTCGTCTGTCTTCTTCTTACCGGGACCCCGTGGAGGTTTCTCCCCGCCACCATGCCACTTGCTACCGTTGACTTGCTTCTCGCTGACCGCTTCTCCGCCGCCGTGGATAGTCGTCCTTCTCTGGCGGGTTGTGGGCCCTCTCTTCTCGCTCATGACGGCGTCTTCCCTCAGTCTCTTTACCTGCCTGACATAGCCGTTAAACCGATGTCAACCGTTTGTTTCGCTGTCAGTGGCTCTAAATACAGGAGCTGGGTAAATATTCCTAAACTGCTGTGTCGCAGTACGTGTGGGTTGGCGCTGCTTATTGTGGAAAGCGTGTGTTTCATCACCGCTACTATGGCTCAAGGTGCAATTGCCAGTCGGGTTGCCAGGTTTGTGTTTTTCAACCGACATCCCCCTGTTGGTAGTTTGATCCAACACCTCTGGGTTGGTTTCCCTCCTCAACTGATGGTAAAAAAAAAAAGAAAAAGAAATGGTAAACCACATTGGCATGAACTTTAAATCAACACACTGAACATGGCCGCGCACCCTTTTATAAACGTGATCAACAATCAATTAACCAGTCACTGGGCAACTGTGCCTCAATTTCACATTGCTTCAAGTAGTTCAGTAGGTTGTGAACTGTAATTGAAATTGGTTGGTAAATAGTTATGGCAGGGGTGCACAAACAAGGGCCAAAACTTAATCTTAATCTCTAACCACAAATGTTGGTAGAGGCTTGTTGGCTGTGTGCCACATTCTCTGCTTCGTTTTTGCTTCACTTTTGCCACTCTGCAACTTCATCCAAGTACGAGAAAGACAATAATTATTAGAGATCCTACATATTTAAAGAACATTTTACATTGAAAAAAATACTCATGATGAACAGATCTGATGCACATCATGTTTGATTATTTCAGATTATTATTTTAATTATTAGTATTAATTTGTCAAGTCGGTGGAAGGGTGGTGCAGTGGTTAACACTGTCACCTCACAGCAAGAAGGTTCCAGGTTTGAGCCCCGGCTCGAACACGGGATCTTTCTATGTGAGTCTCCATGTTCTCCCTGTTCCTGTGTGGGTTCTCTCTGGTACTCCAGCTTCCTCCCACAGTCCAAAGACATCAAGAGGGGACGGGGCTGATTGATACTCTAAATTGACTGTAGGTGTGACTGTAAGAGTGAATGGTTGTCTGTCTATATATGTTGGCCCTGTGACGGCAATACAAAAGGTCATTGATGACTGGAAGAACGTCTGCTTCTGCTACTCATGGCTGGCTTTGTAAGAGAGAATAAGGACGATGAACGCTGGACAAACGGAGAACCTGAACCTTATCTATTTGGGGACTTTGGTTGCAGGTATGCCAATAGTTCTCACCCTCTACAAATCACTGTGCTAAGCTAACTTGTAATCTTTGACGATCTCAGCTCCCTAAGGCATGCACAGAGAAGGGTATCTATCCTCTAGTCTGGTTCTCCTGGAGGATAAAAAAATTGAAATACATTTCTCCAAATTCCATTAATGGACATCGCATCTGAGGCATTCATGTTATCCATCCATCCATTTTCCACGACTCAAATGAAAAAAACAACAACTACTAAACTCAGGTCAGACTGAGGTGCGAGTGGGCGATGAGCCAATCATGTCCGAGCTTTGAGTCACATGCTTTTTCTGACCAATGGCAGCACAGCAGCCTGAGCTAATGCTAGTATGTCACGCCGAGACAGCACAGAAGAGTTGCGGCGGCATTTATGATGATTTTACCTTCTTAAAGTCGCACTTTAATTTGTCCGTCTGCCTATGGCACTTTGTAAACGTCACCTACTGGTAGGTTGATTGTTAAAGGGATGAAAAGGTTCAAGAGAAAGAAACATAAAGTGGGAGTTGAAGTGAATGGATCAGTCACAAGAGGTAAGTCAACTGAGCTAGCTAGGTGTACTGTAGGCTAAGGTACAGTAGCCACAGGAGCTATTTATGCTCCTTATATGTACGTTTGTATAGACATTATTAGATCCAGTTGCACTACGTCCATATTCAAATCCACTCGCAGTACACTGACTTGAAGGAGATGACACGAGTAGTCCCTCAGTTAACATAAAGATACAGCCCACAGCCAAATAATGTAAAATTAAAGACACTGATAAGTTTTCTGTTGTTTTTCTAGCTCTCATCGATCGTTGTTTGCTCAGACTTTTAAGATGATCTTATAGAAAACGTGTGGGTTGTTTACAAGAGCTGCTTGCGTGGCAGTCTGTCTGCCAGCTCCAGACAGCTGGTAGTCAGACAGAGGACATGTGGGGAACACCAGTTTCATCCTCTGTGTCACAGGACAATTATATTTCTTTTGTCCTTCAACAAAGGATTTGGGTATAACCCAGAGTGTAACCACAGTTTTTGTTTATAGACTCTAATGGGTGTCATTAAAGAGGACATTTGGCAATGTATTGATCCATCTATCCATCCATCCATCCATCCATTGTCTACCTTTTATCCTGTTAAGGGTCTCGGGGGGGGGGGGGGGGCTGAAGCCTATCCCAGCGGCCTTTGGGTGTGAAGCGGGGTTCACCCTGGACCATGGACCAGTCCATGGCAGGGCAAACACATATGGACAGACGACCATTCACACTCACAGCCACACCTACGGTCAGTTTAGAGTATCAATCAGCCTCGTCCCCTCTTGATGTCTTTGGACTGTGGGAGGAAGCTGGAGTACCAGAGAGAACCCACGCAGGAACAGGGAGAACGTGGAGACTCCACACATATCCCCGGCTATAAAATCAATATTGTGATCCTCTACGATTTTAAATGTTGTGATGTAATATTGTCTTTTCCTGGTTCCAAAGGCTGCACAACATTGAATTGGTGTTATGTTCTGATCTTGCCACAATATTCTAGTTGTTCTTATATTCATATTAACCCACTCAGGCTAATTTAATTGTATTACTCATTTCTGAAAGAAGCCTCACCACGTCAGAGTTCGTGAGGTTTGAATTGTAATGTTTGATTTTTGATCATGTCACCCTACGCTATTTAACTAGAGATTCATTTAATCCCAAACTGATGTGTTTTGTGTTAATCCATTAATTGTTTAATCAATAAATAGTCAGAGAAAATACTGTAACACACAACTAGTAAGACTTGGAAAACCAGAATATATTTAGCTGTGAGAATCAACCAGAAGGAGCCTCATTTTTGTAAACAAAATATCTTGAATGTTTATAACATATAGGGATGCACAGATACATCCACACTGTATCAGTATTAGCTGATTGGCCCTGTTGACTACCACTGAACTATAGGCAAAAGAAGATGGTGTTCCCAGATGCCAGTGACCAGTGTTTATCTGTAGATGTGAAATGTTGTATAAAAGATTGTTTCTGAAGTGTGAAGGATTGAAATTGTCCTCAAAGGTAGTGTGGCAAAAGGCTAAAGATTTATTTTCATGATGATTTTTTTTGTGTTCTTTTTGATTAAAAAAAAAAAACACAAGCCAATCAGCACTGACTACCAGTCGAATTATTATTATAAATGTTGTTATCAATATCGGCCCAACAACTTATGCTCAGAGCATCCTAATAAGCTAAATGTCTACGATCAACTTATCATTGATTGGCCGTCTAGTGTCACTTATAGGTTTAAGGAAACATCTGCTTGAGGTAAAATCTTGTATGTGAAAAATTATGTTGAGCAGGAAACGACTTAAATTTATTTACAATGAAAAAAGCTAATTACCATGTGATACTATTGGATGCAGCAAAACATGCCAAATAATGAGAGTGCATCCTGATATGTTGAACATTTATCCCAAGATGATGTGTTTTTGAATTTGTGCCTCTGTGCGTTACATGCTGATGATTTTAGGTTTTATTTTTGCTTCAAAGCGATGTCCTTCATCCCTTGACTTCTTTTTCCCTCCCACTCTTGTATGTTGCTCTTTTTCTTTCCTTCCCTCTGCATCCTCCTCCCAATGTCAACCTTCACTTTCTCACGACTGTCTTCTATCATTCATCAAATTATTTCTCCCTCTTATTCTCCCCTGATCACCCTCCTCCCACTCTTTGTTTTCTCATCTTATCTCTGTCTCTCCTTCACAGAACCAGATTGTGGGAAGAAACAGAAGTTGGTTGAGATCCATCAGGCTTTGAATAGGTTAATACGGATAAAATCATTTACAGTTTGCATGTTATCCAAAGTATTCTGTGTTTGAAATAAGTATAAATGAGCTATCTTGCTGCCAGTGGGGCCTTCTTTTCCCTGAAATTGCAAAACATCATTTGTGCAATTCTTGTGCAAAATGCGTCAGTTAGCAAAGGAGCAATAGGCCACTGATTTCCCAAGAGGGAACGTGTGTGTCCCTCTGCTTCTCCAACACGCTGTTCCAGAGGTAGAAGGCGTGCACCAACCCACAGATGGTGATCTTCATTACTCTCTATGTTTTAATTTCGTACACAATGCACAGCGGGTCAAGAAGAATCCAGTGTCAGCAGGAATGTGGCATGAGAGGGAGCTTTTTACAACAAAGAGTCGGCATTTTTTACAGCCTCTAGCTGCTTCTGTCTTTTCATTGATCAAGTAGTTTTTGGGGACTGGTAAATATGAGAAGATTATTAAGACTAATCATAACACTGAAGAATGCACAATTCTGATTTCTGAATGGGCAGTGATCCAGTGGACATTGAGACCCTGCGGCAGGCAGCAGCCAGTAAGGGAGGACTGCTGACAGATGAACTGAGGAGGAAAGTCTGGCCCAAACTCTTGAACATTAATGTGTACGATCTACCCTATAAGCCTGGTTAGTCTTGAACAGATTCATATTTACAGGCTTGATGTACAGGATACTACATCTTACAGATGGTACTTACTACCAGTAACTGACACATTTCTTCTTCTTGTAGGTCGAGATGTTAGGGAGAACCACAAGGACTATAACCAGGTTGTCCTGGATGTCAGGAGGTCCATGAAACGGTTTCCTAAAGGTGTGTGTGTGTGTGTGTGTGTGTGTGTGTGTGTGTGTGTGTGTGTGTGTGTTTTATATCTCTACAGACAGCAGCACTGCTCATGCTGTCATTCATTTATTTGAACCCCCCTACATGCAGCTATCTGGATAGGATTGATAATTATGTGAGCAAAAGCTGCTCCCCAAGACATTCCTGATGTAACAGATAAAGGTGCCCCCCTCTTTTTTTGACTGAAAGGCAGAAGAAGCTTCAATTCCAGATTGAGTAACAAATCAAATTTTTTGCGGGGGGGGGGGGGGGGGTAGCAGGACCCGCAATTAGGTCTTTTGTTGTGTTGATCCTTCAGGACATCAAGCTGCTCCACGAATACCCTCGTTCTTGATGACTATCTCTTGTTTTAAAAACAGATTAAATTTTCAGGAAGTTAAAATTTATATTTAATGCACCTCCTAAGTAAAGGAGACATGTTTACCCTTTGATACCACGACAGAACAGTATTGGCCTTTAAAACTGTAGCATAGAGGTGGTTACCCTGTGTTAGATCTCACACTGAACTCTTCAAATCAATCTGTTCCTTTCTCATCAGGCATGCCAGCCACAGAAAGAGCTGTGCTTCAGGAGCAGCTGATTGACATCATACTGGAGGTTTTGAAATGTAACCCTCAGCTCCATTACTACCAGGGTTACCACGACGTGGCTGTCACTCTGTTGCTGGTAGTAGGAGAGCGGATGGCCATTGCTATGCTCCATACTTTATCCAAATATCACCTCAGGTAGGAAATCTTTTCTTCTACTTTTAAAGAAATTCAATCATTAATGGCCATATTCCCAATAGTTTTTCACACTTTTCTGTATGTCTAGGGATTTCATGGATCCTACTATGGACAGCACTAAACACATTTTAAACTACCTGATGCCTTTATTGGATCAGGTCGATAAAGAACTTCATGACTTCATGATCAGGTACGAAGTCCCACACACAAATACACAGCTCAAAATATTTGGTGTAACATGATAGCTAACAATCCACCAAATACTGGATTGAGAGGGAGCCACATTGAACTCGTGACTGCCTGTGCATCTTGTGTTCAGTTTGAATGTTTTCTTTAGGAAGAAACCCCAATGGTAATATAAGTCACAACCACTAGAGGGCGTTAATGTGTTAACTTTCCCCTGCGAGTTTCAGAGTGGAAGAAAATTGTTGAATTGGTTATTACTGTATAATTTCATCAGGTGTTTGTTGAAAATCAGATTGTCAAACTGGTCATTTTTGAACACCACTATTAGGAATAATCAGGCAAGAATTTATTTGAATTTTTTTTAAAGAAAAAGATAATGAAAAATTGAAATGATAATTGTGAAATAACATGGTAACCAAACACATTAAAAAAAGTCATTTTTGAAAGCAAAACATCTGGATATATAACAGCCGTCTTCAAAGTATGGAAGTTTCTTTTCAAGGCTCACTTCCTCTTCCCTCTACCTCCATTTCCATCTCTGTTCCTTTCCTCCTTGTCTTCACCCCTCCCCCTCTTCACCACTGACTTCACTTGTCACTCTCTTCTCTTCTTGTACTCATCCTTCTCCTTCTTCTTCATCCTCCCCAAATGTTCCTATCCAATATTTATCAACAACCTCTCACAGTCTCCAAGTTCCTTGAGACTGTCAAAAATAACTACCTATTTATGCCAACACTCAACAGACAAAGACATCAAGGGAGATGGTGGGAGGGTTACAAAAAGTCTGTGATGGTAAAGAAAATGTAGTTTTCCTCTCATGTCTGTCAGAAATGGGTGGGGTTCTTCAGACAATATTCTATTTAATAAACCTTGCAAAGAAGACTCTAATTCTGAACTTTGAGCAGAGTATGTCCAACAAAACAATGTACGTGTCCATGCAAGATGAGATAAGATAAGATAAACCTTTACTCATCCCTCAGTGGGGAAATTTGCACTGTTACAGCAGCAGAAACAGAGAAGTATCAGCAGAAAATGTACAAGGGCGATAAATAGCAGAAACTATAATAAACGACAATCAAACTACAGTAGATACTAGCAGCAGAAGTGTTGGCTATTGCACGGTGCAGTGTCGAGTATTGCACAGCAAGTGTTAAATATGTATAAGCTTTTCTTAAACTCTCAACTGCATTTCACAGTGAGTAACTGAAGCCAGCTCAGGTGCTGGAAGCATGAACTAAATATGGAACTTTGAGTCATTCACGTCAAAGATTATTTTTAGATTTGTGTGTCTGACCCCCTCCCACGCCAAATGACAAAATCTGTGTACATCTCTTTGTGTGCCGTGGAGGTTTAATGGACTTATATGAATTTCCATTCATCGGGCTTGAACTTGTGCAGATTGTATGCCCGTATTTTACTCCACTTTCTACAGAGTACTATCAGTTGTCACAATTTGCTCCTACCGTCCTGCCTGGCATTCATTTCAGATGGTGAAAACTCTGACTTAAACTATGACTTATTCTGTGTTTTTTATATTGTTAGTTTTTAACTCACTTGGATTTCTGCATATCGTAGAACATTAAAAACGTTATGTGAATATCCATCCTTGAGTCCCAGTGGACGTTTATACTTCATTTTAAGAAATTCCTTCAAATTGTTGGTGAGGTTTGTTTTCATGTGAGGTAATCGTAACCTTGACCTCTGACCTCCCAAAACCCCTTCAGTTCGTCAGTGGATTTTAGTGGCAAATTTGAAGAAATTTCCTCAAATTGTTCCTGAGATATCACAATAACAAGATACCACGTTAGGTGATAGGGCCCTTGTACTCTGACCAATGCAAGTTTTTCAGTCTTCATCTTTTAAGTCCCAGTGGACAAATGTTCTAAATTTGAAGAAATTTCTTCAAAGCTTTCTTGACATACCGCTTTAATGAGAATGGACAAACAGATTAATGACAACCTGAAAACACAATGCCTCTGGTTTTGTCTTTCAGAGCGGAGGTGGGAACCATCTTTGCGCTGTCCTGGCTCATCACGTGGTACGGTCACGTCCTCTCAGAGTTCAAACACACCCTGAGACTCTACGATTTCTTCTTGGCTTCACATCCAGTGATGCCCATCTACCTCACCGCTACGGTAACGAGGCCTGAAAGGAGTGAGAGCTAGGGAGCTAGTTTTGTCAGTAATCCAGGACTTTCGCACATTGATGCTGGCTGCCAGACACACACTCTTACACACAGTAACACACACGGTGCTGTGAAGTCACTGAACTAGTTAATTGGATACCTCTAATGAACAGATGAGAGAGAGAGAGAGAGAGAGGGAATGAAAGAGGGGCGCAGAGGGAAAGAAGGACACAGGGGAAGATGAAAGGCGGACAGGATGAAGACAACATCAGGAAAAAGAATGACAACCTGACTGATGTTTGAGTGCGACAGAAAGAGACAGATTACAAAGGAAAAGCCATCTTATTTTCTGACTTGTTTCTAATTGTTTCACTCTGGAACAGCCTGCTGGAACACTCGCCTATTTACTGCAGGGACATGTACAGTACACGTGTGTTTGTAGATTTATGGATTTCTTTTGCATGTATTTTGGTTTCCTTGGAGTTTACTTGTGAGCGGTGAGGCCTTGTTTTAACAGAAAGGTTTTATGCATGTTGATTAGAGTGTGCAGTTGAGGATGTAAGAGATTAAGTGTGTGTGTGTGTGTGTGTGTGTGTGTGTGTGTGCCTGTGTGTGTGGCTTGGCAGAAGGAGAGCTCTGTTTGAAGTATGTGAAACAACAAAGCAGAATGTAGTTCATGTTTCCTCCAAGGCAGCATTCAGCACAGCATGGGTGGGGTTTAACTCCTCATCGGCCTGTTTCGGTGCTCTTTCTACCTCACAAGCAGCTCTGAAGCTAGCAAATGTGCCGCGTGTTACATGTGATTCATGTTTGACCTCAGTCAACAGCTTGAGGGTTAAAACTTTTTACTCCTCCTTCCCTCGGCAGATTGTGCTGCATAGAGAGAAGGAGGTGAAGCAGACAGAATGTGACATGGCCATGGTCCACCATCTCCTCTCCCGCATCCCCCAGGACCTCCCATATGAACTTCTGATTGGTCAGGCCCAGGACCTGTTCAACCAATATCCTCCTTCCTTCTTGGCTAAGTGGGCGGCGCTGCACTCTCGCAAGAGGTGAGTGGTTGAAGCACTCTTTGGAGGTGGTGTACCTGTATTTTTTCATGTAGAAAGAGTGATGGAGTCCCCTCAGCAACCAATAGGGGGTGCTGTAAAAACACTTCTAGACCCGGTGATTGTTGCTGACACACTCAAATCTTTCAGGGAGCATTTTTCCCACATTTGTTATTGAGGAAGCTCTGTGTATGCACAGGGTGTCTGTCTCTCTCTCTCAGCAAGTGTCCTTCAGTGTTGAAGTCACTTGTGTATGAGAGGAAGTCACATCACTGGTGCAAGGCCTTGACTGACAATGAAAGATACTGATTTAGCAGTTTATCCCTCAGTGCATCTGTTCAGCTGTTCACCTGCTCCCCCCCCCTCCACTTGTGCCGTTCTCCAGTCAGTCCATCAGTACCTTCAAGACCTTTCAGCTCTCCACCCTCCACCAGAGGCCAGACTCAGTCCTCCAACGCCTCACCAAGACCCAGGGCTCCACATCCTCCAGACAAGGTAAAAATAGTAAGTACTAATGATTCCTCATAATGCAGAATTACAGACACTTCTCTAGATTAGTAAAGTGCTTTCAGATTGTTTGATGGCTCCATGCCCCCCCCCCACCCCCCCACAATACAAAGCACCAATAAATATGGCATCCTCCACAAACACTGCCCCCCTTTGGGCCAATCAATAACAAGTAAACAAATGTTGATGCACCCCCATCAGACCAATCAAGTACAAATTACAATGTGCCAGAGCAGGAACAAAGAGATGATTATTCCTGTAGGTTTTTGTTGAATCTGATCAGTGGTGTCTGCCATATTGTCTGTGATGTACAGGCAGTCAAAAACATGTTGCAGCGTTTCCTCGGCCTAAACAGAATGCACGTTATTCCCAGTAGTTTAATCAAAATTCAGTTTATAGCATCCATGATTAAATGTTTGATTTCTCTGCGACTCAGTAAACAAAGTGGCATCTAAATGTAAAACCCGGTGACATGTAGAAGTAAAAGTTATAATATTTAGGATTTCATCTGTTGCTACTTCTGTGTGGCATTATTTCATCATATGCCTTTTCATGTGCTCCTTACATTGAAGATTTGGGGGTACTGAAGTTAATTCTTGCGTCAGGTTTGTGTTCGTTTCTGCTTCCCCCGTGTGGGAAGAAAAAAAATTCTTGAATGTAATACTGTGATGCTTCCTCCTCCTCCTTGTCCCCGATCCTTTTGTTTTGCTGTTCCTTGACCCCCCTTTTGTTTCCATCCCAGTAACAAAACGCAGTTTGGTTCTGCTTGGAGCTCTGTGGAGCCTCTTGACCCCCTCCTTGTCTCTGCTCATCGCAGTCTTACCCCTCCTCTTCCTTGTTCTGTACTCGTAGCCGCACGACACTCAGGCCTGGAAGCAGCTTTGCCCTGGGACCGAGGCCAGCTGTGGGGGAAGGGGAACAGGATGGTGAAGATGGCAGTGTGGGGGCTTTCCGCTACACTCGGGGCGGCTGTGATCGTCGTGGCTCAGACAGCCATGGACTGGGGACCCGAAGTGCTACTACAGCTGTTCTAAGGTGGCGGTGGGAATAGAGAGTGTTAAGCTGCCAGAATCACTTTTATTGACAAATATAAACACAGAAACAGACTTGAAGCTCGATGAGGAAACGATGGAGAAGAGTTCTGTCAGTCTCCTCTGTGCCAAACAGGTTGTTGCTACGCCACTGTAAGGAACGTTTGTCACCTCGACGTCAGCCTCAGGTTGTGTGTGAGTGTGTTTCTGAGTGCATGCCTCAGACCTCATATGCACTACCAAATCTTGCTTCTTCAGGTTGGTGCAAATGTTACCAGAGTTTTTTCCAAAGTATTTTATCAGCTTTTTTGTAGTAGTGGTAGTAGCAGCTGTACTACAACATTAACAGAAAAACATCCGTGGACGTGGTAACAAATCGGCAGTGACTTTGTCCATTTGCAGTTCCCTTCAGGAAGGTTAAAGCTTTGCTGTAATGTAATCCATAAATGGTTATTTTGTCAAAGTTATTGAAGGAGGCAAGTGTTATGAATCTTATCTTCTCAGGACTGAGATGTGTCACTCTTGCTCTTCTCCAGTGTCCTCTTCTTTCTGGCTTCTGAGCTCTGTGTCTGAGCAGGGTTTGGTGATTTCTCAGCAGTTATCATGTCAAACCTTGAGGGATGAGGTGATAGGATGTTCGTTATCTTGTTGACAGGCAGGCACTCGGAGATAAGAGAAGACCTCAGCCAAACTGGATGTTAAAATTTTTTTTTTTTTTTTTTTTTTCCCCACTGCGTGAAACGGATGTGCTCCAAAATATAATGGGTACTTTTTGGCCCAGGCTGCACCCCTCTGACATGTTTTGCAAAAATCTGCCCCGTTGTTTTTATGTAGTCATCGGAACAAACAAGGCAAACAAGCTGCATTGATCTCATCACCATTACAGCATCTCAGCTACGGTCATAGAAGTGTGTGTCGCTCCGTATCAGGAGGAACCGTGTGTTCTTATTGTACCATTCGACATGGGTGTCAGAGCATTTTCTGTTTAGTGATTATTTTCCTGATGACTCATCTTTTGGCTGCCATTGTAGTTTCACTGCATTTCTGTTGTGTGTACCCTTTTTAGTGTTTTTAGTGCGCTTGTTGGATCAGCAGCCATATCTGAGCGAGAAATGTGCCCGTAGCCAGCACAATGACACAGGAATACAAATTATTTAAGAGCGGTGTTTTCTGCTGAAAGCTTCCAGTCATGAGTAAAGAAGGCGAGAGAAATGGGGAGAGATTCTTCTTGTGAGCTGCTGGTATTAATTGCTTTACCTCAGGTGTCAGCAACTTACATTTACAGCAGCTTCGACTCACGAAAAGAGCTGTTACAGCCACAAAAATGAATATTTCACCGAGTTCGCTTGTGAAAAGCAATGGACATTTTGCAGATGTATACCAAAGGATTGCCATAGGTATTGAATTACATATATTTCCATTGTATTCATATTTTTTTTAGTATTTTGCATGCCACTGTGGCCCATCCATGCTGAATAAATACACAAGTACTTTTACATTGTTAAAATATTTACCAGGGGTGTGCCACCCTGCACAGCCGTCAACAGCGCTACAGTACGAGTACTCAGTTCTCCTCAACATCATATTCCTCTTCACTATTTACAAGTGTGCTTAAAACATATCTTCCTGCAACATTTAGGGGGCATTTTAATGATTAAACAAATGGAGGAAATTGTGATTTATTGGTGGAAGAAGTAAACTACCTGTGTCTCCCCCAAAGACCCACGATATAGCACTGAAGTGTGTGTTTGACCATAAACTTGATCAGAGTTTCACAACCTGTAAATAGAATAATACAGGCTGTTCCCACACAGGGGCATATTAAGAACGTAGGGTTTTCTCCAAACAGCCACGTATGCTCCGTGTGTCGACTTATATTCTGAAATATTGATGAGCTTTTACTAGCATGCAGCCCAGCTGCATCTGTTAACACAACTTCACCGAAGTACAACACTCTCCGCCCTGTACACGTCCTCCATCATCAGATGAGTTGAGAATGTGACACGTCTTCTCCCAGCTGCACATACAGTTCGCCCTGTTGATTAAAGTATTTTTGGAGTGTGTGAATTCAACTAGTAGAGTCTGCTGTGTACAGAATTACAGGGCATGACAGTATCATTCATCAACAGAGCACCAGAGGAAAGCAATGAATACATACAGAAGGTTTTAAGGTTAGTTTGGCTTTATATAGAGTATGAACAGAAAGCTCCAGGGCTGCTTTGGCCAACCTGAAGAGGATTTTGGAGCAGGGTAGTGGATAATCCAGGCAATCGGTTACTCAGTTTACTGGTTAGATTCAGGCATGCTTTTGATTGTGATAATCAGTCAGTTATTCTACTAGACAGTCAAGAAATCCTGAAGTTTTTTTCATATTTTGTTCATATTCAACTCAGCTCCTGTCCTGTTACACAGTTAATAAATCTATCATTTTCCTGTAACCTGGGCTGTTGGCGGTTGTGACGAGTAGTTAGCAGGTCAGTTAGGAAGGAGACAGACATCCAGTCAGTCAGTAACCTGGACGGGTTGTTTTAAGAACCACCTCAAACCATCACTTTGACAAGTTCTACTTCCCATGAAATAATATGGTGTCTGTCCGTTGTGATTCAAAGTGTTTTTGTGTGTGTGTGTGTGTGTGTGTGTGTGTGTGTGTGTGAATGTGTGTGAGAGTGAAAGATAGAAAATATTGGCTTCAGTCACAGCTGTTCTTTCTTATTAGACATCTTTCATTTGCACTCGTTTATGTGTTGGCGCTCTCATTGGCTGGGTTATTAACTGTCAACAGTCTGATTATTTATTTTAACAGCAACAGTCTGACGGCTAATGATCTGAAGGAGTAAACATTTAATTGGGTATTGATTTTATATTTAAAATAACTGAATACTGTGTGGCAGCAGTAATTAATGTTAAGGTTTGTAATTATCAGCAAACTGTTTGCGTTCATAGCTTTTGAAGCGATTCGGTTATTTATCATTTGAAATATTGTTTTTGGTCAGTTATCAGGTCAGACTTCTGTTTTCATGTGCGTGCCTGGTCTACATGCACCCTGCTCTTATTAGTGTTAATGCCGCAGTTGATTTACATCAGCTGATTCTTATCAAACAAAAACTTCTTTTTTTCGTGTGTGCACGTACTCTTATTTGCTTGCATCTAATTTGCTTAAAACATTAATATGCAAAGTGAAACTCCGGATTGGGGGGCGGGGGGGTCTGTGGATTTCAAACATTAGTCTAGATGCTTCATTTCGACTTGTGGTCTTATACGCATACACTCCTACAGGAGGAGAGAGTGCTGCTGCTGGTGGTTGGTTCTTAATGAGGATTTAATTCCCGCCCCTGGCTCTTGGCGTTCTTAAGACGCCATCTCTCGTGTTTTTGTTTCTCACTTTCACAGTCGAACACCAACACCTGCACTTGTTTCAGTCTGGCAGATGCTTCAAGTCATCTGTGATTGAAGCATAATTGCCGGTATGAATTAAATCAGCTAAAATGTAAGAGACAGGCGGATGGATGCTGAGATGTTGACTCTCCAGCATTCGTCGGTAGTTGACTCAAAACACTCGAAGGGCCGTGAAAACCACTACGTTAACATCTTGTTGTGGAAGAATGCATACACCAAAAAGGATTAAATCAAAAGGCTTTATTGAGAAGAAGTAAAATATTTAGTTTTAAAGCTTTTCGTTTGCATGTTATTCTTTACATTTTTTACTTTAGCTCTCATTTGCAAAGATTTTGAAGCTGTCGTGCACATCACCTACTAACTAGGATTCTGCTATTTCTTTTAGAAAATCCCAGAGATGATTTATTGTTAGAATTTTCAGAAATGTGGATTTAAATAGTAAATTAACATGTGATATAGCAAAATGTTCAAAACAAACCATTCGGTAACCACGCGACCATTTTAATGCGCTTAACATAGAACTGTGTCTAAAAATGAGTTCCGAGAGGTTGGATTTGAACACGTGGCTATGCCATCCAAACAAACGAATGCTTTCTATAAATCAATGACTTTTCATGCCAAATCACAAGCTTGTGTTGTGTTGAGCGGCTGGTAAGAATTCTGTCCTGCTTGTGGGTCAGAATGTTCCAGCAAATGCAAGCCTGTATGCTTGTGCGTGTATGTTGGTTCTGCGGGCATTCAATCCAAATGCACATTTCTAATGTTGTTTATGAAACATTTGATGCCCAGGCATTCAACATATCAGATTATTTGCACCTTGTACTTGCTGTGCTGAGACGTTTTCATGTACAGATGAAGCTGTTTTTTTTGTTTTGTTTTGTTTTTTGGGAATGTCACAAATCAGCAAATAAATGACTAAGACAAGAATTTTGCTCAACTGTTCGGTTATTTGTTGCAGTCTTGAATATAATTACTCACAAACCATTCATTCATTGCTTTATACTCAAAGCTATACCTCATCCAAAAATTGTGTATATTTTGCCTTTGAGGTACTCACTGATAGGTGTGTCGAGCTCGCTAAGTTAGCTGTGAGTATTTAGCTCAGTTAATGGTTTCTGCCTGCTGCTAACATGCGGCTAAACTGTCTAAAGACATCTGTTTACGAGCTATCATGCACATTCTCCGTTATAATCCACATCTTCTTTATGCAGTTGTGTGCTCAGTCATCCAAAAACACTTTTATTTGAAAACAAAAAACTAAAACCGAATCAAATGACAGCACCACTTCAGGTTCAGCACTCATCCAAAGTAGCGTTTTTGGACAGTTTAGCTGTTGTCTGTAGTGGTTGACGAGGGGACACCTTTAGCCCCAAGCTAAATATATGTAGCTGGCTCTTTCTGCACTCTGGAGACACAAAGAAGTGAAACAGAGGGCACAAAAACATCTGTCAAACTACTGATAGGTGAAATGTTTTTGGGTGAAATATCACTTTAAGATTTCCCACATGTTGCTATGTATGTGAGGACACTGAGGCTTTGAATGTGAAAGTGTAAGCACATGGAACTACTTGAACTGTGATTGTCTACATCTGTCTACTGCTTTTGCTTTGTGTGTTTGTTCTGTACAGCTATGCTCTTTTCATAGGCTTCATTTTAGAAAATCAGGTTTGAAGTGTGTGTGCGTGTGTGTGTGTGTGTGTGTGTGTGCATGCGCGCGCACGTGCGGCTACGCATCTGTCCATCTGACCCCGTGGGAAATGACAGAGTGCGCAGGGGAGACTCAGACAGGAGGTGAGAAAGAAAATCAAGGGTTAAGGAGGAAAGAGGGCCGATAAAAGAAATGTGTACTGTACAAGAAAACATCAGGTGGTTGTGTTAGAAGAGCGTCATGCATTGAAATCCACTTCTTTCTGCTTTTTAAATGACTTGCAGTGGAGTTATCATATCCCCATTTTTACACTTAATGATGACCATAACAACACAACCATTAACACACACTTCCCCCTTAACCTTACTTACTGTAATTTGTCTGCATTCAAGTTAAACAGTGCTGAGGGTTTTGCCGCTCATACTGTTGGTAGTTAGAAACCTTAATTTCAGTTTTCATGTGGGGTTGCAGTGCGTGCGTGCGTGCGTGTGTGTGTTTCTGTACATGAACTGTGTGAACCCACAATGAAGCACACAAAAAGCAGAGGTTGGTAAAGACGGTACATGTACTGTATGTGTCAGTGCATGCAGGCAGAAAAACTACTGCAGCGTGTGCATGTGCATGCGTGTTAACATTTGGGCACGCTGGGGACAACAGATGCTCCAGGGGTCTGCCTGTGTCCCCCCTTGTGACACTGGCGTACACACAAACTCGGCCTCCGTGTCACCAATAACAGCACCTCTACTGCTGAGCCAGAACAAATTCACTTTTATTTTAATTCATTCATGGGATTTACTTCTACAAACAAAGAAGCTCCATGTTGCCTGTTTTGTTTATGTCTCTTGAATTGATTTACTTGATCTTGCCCTGCTGGATTAACCCTGGAACTGTGCCAAGCGTTTAATTAATAGGGGACATGGTAATGTTTCAGCATTGGATTCAGATCAATGGTAATTGTCTTCAACAGTAACATTTTGGATAGCCGTACCATCCACATTCTGACATTTGTTTCTCTCATGCAGACAAGAAAGAAAGCTTGAAGTCTTCCTTGACCTCGGGACCGCGTCTATTTTTTCACAACTTTCTTTCTTTTCTTTTCTTTTTTTTTTCTTTCCAAGAGCTGAAAACTGCCTGCCAAAATAACAAATACAAAAAAAACAAATGTTTTATTTCAAAGGTCGAAACCAGTCAAATGAACCTTGAGCTCTGAGTGTGCGGTTACAGAAAGAAAAAAACAAAGATGTTATGCAACGATTGTCACCATTTGAACTTGCATGGTGCAATCATCTTTGTGTTTAATCTTTTACATTTTCAAGCATACCGTGTTTGTCATGTCAACCTCACACACACTCTTATTTCACTTTTTTACACTGTATCACTCCAGAGAATGCTACACCCTCTTTAAGTGATTTATTCTATTTGGGAATAAAACTGTCTCTTAATGTCTACTGATTCTTTCTGGTAGATCTTATGAACATTTGATTTGAAATGAATGCTCCACATTTAAAAAAAAAAAACAAAACTGTTGCATCTGTTTGAAGGTTGTTCGTACACTGAGCATTTTCAGCACAACACATTTAATTTAAAGTGAAGCTGCTGCAATCACAAAGGCTTATGAAGCTGGATTTACTCGTGTTTCACGTGGACACACATTCATAGTTCACACACAAACTCTTTGTCTGCAGCTCTTTTTTTTGCTCCCTCCCCCCCTCCCTTCTCTCAGCCCTTCACTCTGTCATGGATCAGAGAACATGTCCCAAAGTGCTTTACAGGCAACACACGTGCAGCATGTCCCTGCATGCTGATGTGGCTTTACCGTTTCAACCTTGTACACTGAATGTGTGTGTGTGTGTGTGTGTATGTGTGGGGCTGTGTGAAGGTGGATCTGTGGCCCTAGGTGCTCTGACAGTAGGTACAACTGTTTCATGTGTAGCAGCCTCTCATGTTGTGAATATAAGATGTGTGCCAGCATGCTTTAAGGTTTAGATACTTAATGGTGGGTTAAAAGGAGGACTCGGAGAGGTCTTGGGTCCCCATAATGGCGCCAAAAAAACCTTAATTTAGATTCTACAAGTCTCTGGAACTGGTGGGTGTTTTGATGGTGGTGGAGAGCGATCTCTTGGCACTTCAGGCTTTCATAGGTGTGCACCACTGGAGACTGCAAAGGTCACGATTCCCATCATTTTCATTCCCATCATAAAACAATTTAGTGATTCCTGGCGGTGAATGAGGGAGAAAATCGGCTTCATTCTTGATTAAACTAAATTCAGGGCTGAAAAAAATTCGATCCTGTGTCAAAGCATTTCATGAATTACACTCAATATAGTTTTTCTCCCCTGCAATGGACTGGTGACCCATCCAGGGTGAACCCCGCCTCTCTCCCACATCAGCTGAGATAGGCTTCCGCCCCCCCCCCCTCCCCGCCCCTTAACAAATAAGTGGTGTAGAAAATAAATGAATGGGTGGATGGATCCTTTTTCTTTACTCATATGTCCAAGTTTTTCTGTCTTTAAGTTGATGTATCATTATGTGTGAATTTAAGGAAAATATTGTGATTAAATCGAAGCGAAGTAAAATCTGGTCAACTGGACGTAAGTTTATCTTGAAGACGTTTCACCTCTCATCCGAGAGGCTTCTTCAGTTCTAGTGAAGAGTGTGGAAACTCCAGCTTATAAACCTATGTGGGAGTGGTCAGTGCTATTGTGGTGGAAACGACCCTCCCGAGACTCACCTGGCCTCTCCAAACGACAGTCGTTGTGCGGTGTCCCACATAGGTTTATAAGTTGTGCGGTGTCCCACATAGGTTTATAAGCTGGAGTTTCCACACTCTTCACTAGAACTGAAGAAGCCTCTCGGATGAGAGGTGAAACGTCTTCAAGATAAATTTACGTCCAGTTGACCAGATTTTACTTCGCTTCGATCTACGATGACCTGGATGAATGAGAACCTACACAGACATTGTGATTAAATGCTCATATATTTTGGATTACTTTGGCTGGATATTTATGATTTTGGCCGTTGTTTCTGTTAGTGATGATGACATCGTAAGTAGTGGTGCTGAGATATTAGGGCCACATTAACCATGTCTGGGCCATTTACCCAGAAGTTTTTTTTTATTTAGAACAACAAGGACTAAGAGTTATGTGCTAGCATGCTAATATTATCTAATTACTCGGAAAGTAGAGCTGAGTGTTATTAGTTTTTGTGGGTTAGTCGTAGATCAATTTATTGGAAAATTGACATTTCAACCTGATGCTGGCGCTGGATAATAAATCAGAGGATTTCCAGGATTATTGCAGCATCCGGACGGACCTTGAGTGTCTGCATGAATTCTCCTGAAAATGCATCTGATAGTTGTCAAGACGTGTCACTCAAGACCCCAAATGTCAACCTAGTATGACACTGGAGGTGGCCACCAAAGTCATTAGGATGCTGTCTTGTCACCATGTATATCTGTGTGTGTGTTGCTCATCCATCAGGTGTGTGCAGATATTCCACTGGATGGTTTCTTCTGATGAAGGAAGTCATATATCGTCTGGGATTATGATATCTGACTCTACTTCGCCTTGTAGCAACACTTTCAGGTTTTGTTGTGGCGCGCCAGCGTTCCCACCAATGCTGTAAGCGTAGCTAAAAATAGCGGCGAAAACAAATGTGGGATTAAAATTGTGACTAAGCAAAGTTAAAGATTTGACTCTGTGAAACTTTCAAAAGCTGTGCAGCTTGAATGCAGCACTGAAAGTGTCATATTGTGAATCTGTGATAACCCTGGGGTCTCATTAGCCCGCTGCAGCGCCTGCTCCATACAGCTCTCTAATACCTTACACTCATTATTTGCATGTGCTTTGAGTGTGTCCCTGTCTTGTCCTCTGTCTGGACACATGGGACTGACCTCCCGAGCCATTCACACATGACCTCCTGTCCTCTAGGTCCCTTGATCCCGTCGGTCCCAACCTCTGCAGACCTTACCTCTGTTTCCATGGACACCAGAGGAATTGGGTAGTGCCCCGGTGAGGCGCACCTCTCCTCAGAGGTCTAACTGGTTTAGGTCTCTCGGTTCAGACGTGATGTTGAAAAAAGTCTCAAAGATGAGAAATGATGCTTTCAGAAATAATGAGGTTGTGTGTCACCAAAGAGGCAACTGGCCAACAGTTAAAAATAATAATAATAATAATAATAATTAACATAATAAATCCATTTTTGCATCTTGCACTGCTAACTTATTTCAAAATGTACTCAGAAAGGGTTGAGGTAATTACTTGATATGTTTTTTAGTTTCTATGGCACAAACGGGACAGATTTAACCCCCCCCCCCCCCCAAAAAAAAGAAACTATCTGATCAGACTTTATTGGTGTTGATAGCTGGATTTTTGGTGCTTTTCCAGGTTTCACAGGCCTCTTGTGTATTTTCCCACCTTTTTCTCAACATGAAGTGTTTTTTTTTTTTAACCAACTAGTGTTTATAACTGATGTGTACCGTGTGACCTCACAATTTAGCTTTTCCATAAAAGTTTACTCTGCTGACTAATTTACAATGCATCATCGTGATGTCTTGTTAATCTTTCAAACTAACTGTCAGTTGTCCGGCCAGCTCATTTTCCGCAGAGATGAGGCCAGCTAGAGACGGCGAGTAAATTTTTACGCTTGAATGGGATCTGTCTGTGTCAAGTCTTTGCACGCTGCAGAGAGGAGCATCTTTTGGAGGCTGTGAGACAAGTTTTACTGCGGGAACATATCAATCTGTCTTAAGTCACAGGGATCTATCTCATGTCCTTCATTTTTAAAATGCCTGGCAGAGAAAATGTGTAGAGCTGGCAAATGTCAACAAGCGTTCACTTTGTGTGTTTGTGCATGTGTGTGAGCGGGTGAACTTCGTCCACAGTGACTACCAACAGGGTGTGTGTGTGTGTGTGTGTGTGTGTGTGTGTGTGTGTGTGTGTGTGTGTGTGTGTGTGTGTGTGTGTGTGTGAGAAATATGAATTTGTTGGTAAATGTCAAGACGTTGGCAGTGTAATGGCTGAGCTGACAGATGATCCATAAAGCTATAAAGTGATTGGTTGGGAGATTCTCATTCATTCTAATGCAACTGTCATCAGACGGAGTTTGAGGGTGTGAGCCCCATGTCTGGGATGGAAGGAAGCTTCTGCGGTATATTTGCAGTTTAATTAGATCTAGATTGAACTTTAGGCTTGTTGCATACTTGTCACTTTACTCTCTTGACTCCTCAGTGTTACTTTTGGAAGCTTTTAGTGGCGCGTCCCCGTGAATAAAATCCTTCGTACGACTTGTTCGTGTTCACCAGACATGAGCGTGTTTCTGTCGTGCACCACGTTCGTCATCAATTTCAAAAGAAGTCGTGGAAGAGAAGAGGGAGTCTTTATTTGGCAGAGGGACATCAGAATTGTGCTTTTTTTAAACTTTTGGTGCTAGTTCTTTGGAACCTCTCTGTCAATAATCACCCTGTTTAGTCAGCCTGCCTGTGCTAAGAGATGGGCATTCTGGGCCTGCACTGGAGTCGCTAAAAATTCCTTTATCAAAAGAGACTAGCAGAGTCCAAGCCCCTAGCTAGTGATCAAGCACACTGTTGCAGTCTTAACACATGAAGCAGGCAAGCAGCTTGGTTCCAACACTCCTTTATAAATCAAGCTCAAACATAAATCAAATCAAAACAAAGCGAAAAGAATTACATCAAATCTAATCTCTTGGTTCAGTCGTCGTGTACCTGGATGACAAAAGGATCTTGTCTGCACCACGCAGGGCAGGAAGAACAGAAACACGGCTGCAAGGATCAATTTAAAGCAGCTTTTGGTGTCACTTCTGTCAACTAAAGAGACAGGAGATGACAGAGGATAAAAGGATGTTAAATCACCTCTGGACAGGAACAGACAGGGATCTGATCTATCAATGTTTGGTGCCTTTTCAAAAGCAGCAGGCTGCTCACCAACAGGAAAAACACAATCATTCCTTCTTCTCATGCAAAATAGTCACTGATATCATAACAGGATTGTGTGTGTGAGATGCTATAAGCCCGCATCCATGACTGTAGATTATGTTATAAATAAGTGTGAGTGTGTGCGGGTTGATGTTTGATTATGCTGTCACAACTTTGAACGTGACATTACTTGAAATCCCATTTCAATCTCATTCCTCCGCGGATCCTCTCTGGGTTGGAATTGACTATCAGCTTATGATGCCTTCCATCATGTATCTTAAGGTTTTTGCAGCTTCAAAATTGAAAGCCAACAAAATATTGTTAGAGGACAGAAATGCAGAAACCCACTGTAAGCGTAACGCAGTTAATTTGCATGTCCTTCCTCCCATTATAAATAGGGATGCACTTGCTGTATCTGCATCTATTCTACATGTCTTTCATCTGTTATCTATAAAAATGAGATACACAAAATTGTTATTTGCCAAAAAATGTATTAGGAGAGTTTAATTTTATATTGTGACAGATATGCTCCTTCAATCTGTTTCTGCACTGTAAGTGAGAAAGTTGATGTTTGCGGCAGCAGACTAAACCAGTGGAAGGTCCTCTGCTGGTGGGCGTGTTGTTTCAGCCACTGGTGAGATTGAAATACAAGCTAGAAAGCCTGGTTTGAGAAGTAGATCCATGATTTTGAAGGCTTTGCAGGCCCTAAAATATTGGATGGCATCTTTTACTATCATACATTTTTCAGAGCCTCTGAAAGGTCATGGTGGGAATTATTTTAAGAACTTTTGCGTTACCTTGCTGTAAGTGTTGCATTGTCCCCGGAAATGATGAGGAGTCACAGAATAAATTCCCACATCAGTGTATATGGATATTAGCAGTGTTGATGATTCATTCAGATCCAAGTCTGTCTCCTTCAGACGTGTATAATACTGCCAGATGGTACAGTAACACTGCAAATTCCACAGAAGGAAGAGACGATCTGTTGCTGCTCAATATTCCTTTGGAAAACTCTATTAACTCAACTCATCCACTTGACGTCAACCTTGGCGTGTGTGTTGCTCTGAGGTCTGAGGGTCTAGACAGTCACGATTCAGGGTTGCATTGATGTTGTTTGTCTGGATGTGTAGGGATTAAAGCAGTCAGATGATCAAAGCCGGAGATTTTCAGGGAGTGACACACAACCAATGGCCCGTCAAACAACGGGCACTGCAATAGTATTTTCAAACTTCCAAACTAGGACCATTTATTACCACTCATTCCCTTGTGCATCCGTGCAGGTGCAAATGCATGCACCACAGATATTTTCATCTGGCTGTCGATGCTTATCCCTCCTTCAAACACCACATACAACATGATATTTCCTTACCAGGTGCTTTATGAGAGCGGAGGTAAATCTCCTGGAGCTTTTTAGAAAAGCCCGTTTTCATCATTGGCATGGATGCTACTATCAGAAACAGTCATGGCTACATCAGGTTTTTGAATTCAGACACCTGATGATTCAGGCTTTGGGTTTGGAGACGGTGAATCAGGCGGAACATGCTTGACATTTACGTGACTGCAAACATACAGTATATTGTAACCAACTGGAGTGGAAGCTAAACGTTTAGTTATGGACTGCTCACTTATGACTAATGCAGCTGCTTTCCTTGTGTGCTGAATTATGGGGATTGATATCTGACTTGGTCATTCTCAGGTTGTAGTTGTAGCTGGATGGATGTGAGCACTGCAACTGTACTGCAGCTAGTTTTTACTGCTCGGATGAACGAAGTGAACAGAGTTGAACACTTGGGGATTAAATCTGGTCAGCCTGTAAATACATATATTAAGAAATAAATGTGTCACCGCCCTGCTCACCACAACAATCAAACCAAAAATGTGGTTATGAATATTATAATTCATATCTACCTATAATATATCCAAAATTCCACACGCTAAGACAACTTTATGTGATTACCATAACCAAATATGATAATGAAAGAAAGAAAGAAAGAAAGAAAGAAAGATGCAAAACCACACAAAGAAAAACAAAAAGACCCGCAATAACACATTAAATAAATTGAAGCAAGGCATCTGTGCATTACCTGGGTTCTTCTTTATACATTCGCTTTTGAAAAGATTCTGATCGTTTTCAAATGTAAGATTTCGTTTGATGTCTTTTCTCAATTATACATATCCACTCTCCCACTCACTCACTCACACCTCCTCTCATTCCCTTTCATCTGCATCTCAGCTCTTCCTCTCTGACCCGCTACTCATCCCTCTATCATCTCTGCGTCTCGTTGAGTAAATAAGCAGTCCTGCCTGTTTAGTTGAACCCGTCATGCTGTTTCACCAGGTAAACACACGAGACTCCACTTGAAATGAGGTGTTGTCCTGAGAGGAAGCAGATCCTATTACACCTGACCTCCTGCTCCTTTCTAAACTTCCCTCGCCAGCCGCCTCACATTCAACATTCAGTCATTGGATGCTATCGGCCTGTACATGGGGCCTGGGATTCATTTGGTGTTAGTTTAGTCTGAAGAATCTGCAAACAGCACTGAGATCAATTCTCTCAGAGCGTAATGACTATTGATTCTGTAGGAGCACAGAGACAGAGCGCAGTTAAATGTATTTAGATAAAATAATGCTTTGCTCTTTCACGCTACACTGAACTTCTCTGCTTCTGTCGGCTGGAGCGGGACAGGGCTGGATTTGCATCTCAAACACACACACACACACACACACACACACACACACACACACACTCTTGATCACATTTGCTAACGCTGCTGACATCAGTGTTGTACTTTAACTTTTAAAGATATTGATTATGTCTTTTGTGGGGACACAAATCAGAGTAGCAAGCATGGAGTATTGTTTTGCTGTTGGTGCAAGAAGAGGTTAACAGGTATTTTGGAAGGGAAAAGGCAGATTGAGCTCTCGAATAATCGCAGCAGCAAAAAGGCTGATTCCCAAAACATATACAATGGCAGAAGTTCAAATAAAAACGCACACAAAAAGGTGGCAGCAGGGGTGGAGGAAGACACTGAGCTCCTCAGAGAGATTACACTATGTAAATTTAGCGTGTCCACGATACGGTTGGATTGTATTCACGGAGCAGGGAATGAGCCCATGATCATGAAGCACGATGGAAACAGTGCATGTGATTCCAGTGATCTGCCTGAACTTAAGTTACACTTCTCATCTCTACAGTGAATCCACGCCCACAGTATTTTTAAACCTCCATTTTACTGCAAACCCACATAGCATATGAGTTTATGGTATAATTGGATGTTTCATCAGCGCACCTTTCAATACCATGAATAGCGCCTCAGCAGATGAAAAATCACGTCTCCTAAAATCAATCAAAACTTTATTCGGAAAACTATATAAGGGCTGTAGACACAAAACACAAGGACTCATTGGTGTAATCGAAATTAATCTTTTATTTATTATTAGATCGATGACCTGCACTGTGACACAGTTTTGTTTCCACAAAAGGTTTCACAAACAGTGAAATGGAGCCAAACTGTTCCCCGTGGGGGTCCCTTACACCTTCACAGCACGCTGCTCACACAGGACTCTGTAGGGCAGTTGTCTCTTTTGATCTCACACACACACACACACACACACACACACACACACACACACACTTACAACAGCATATGCAGCATGCAACTGGTGGGCTGTTACGTCCAGTAAAAGGTCAGGTTTGTATCGTGTGGTATTTTAAAAAAAAGAGCAAATCTTATGGAATCAGGTTCTTCAAATACGTGTGTGCTGCTCTTTGATGCTACACACACACACACACACACACACACACACACACTCAACTAGAAACACGAGTAAAAAGAGCAACATTTATACGCGAACAATGAAAAACATACTGACCTTACTTCAGAGTAGTTGTTCATCCGGTTTCTAGAAAATGTTTAATATCAGTTAAAAGCAAAACACGTTGAGGACAAACCTTGTGTATCTCTGGTCTTTAACAAAAAAATGTACTCATTGACCCCCCCCCCACACACACACACACACACACACACACACACACACACACCCACAACCAACAACAACAACAGAATTAACAAAGCCATACACACATAATGCACCATGGAAGTTGGGAAACAGGAACAACGCTGTGGGTATAATCCCATTAATCGGTAACGTCAGCTGTCTTTCTCTCCTCTCGAGCCACATGAACCAACAAGAACCCCTGAGCTTGCTAGCTAGCTAGCAGCAACCTACACACTGAAAATGGAAAGTTCTGAAAAATATTTGGATCATGAAAAGTTAAATTACATTTACTCTCAAACTTAAAGCGTTTGCAGGGTTGCCCACTGCTTATGGAAAAAGTTCCATATGCCAAGCAAAGCTCACTGTTGTTTCCCAGCGATGATACATTGCACAGGCACCACTCCTTCGTCCTGTGCCTAGCCCCACCCACAAGGATTATGATTGGCTCACAGAAATACAGTACAAACATCTGCATGCACTTTTTCTTCTAAAGCAGAATGATAACAGGTTACTGTATGTCAGACATGGCGGCACTGATAAACTGACAGTTCTGGAGACTGCGGCTGCATTTACCATGATAGCACTGATGCATCATGTTACATTAATGGTTAAACTCACTTGAGCTGTAGTTTTTTGCACGAGTTTGATCCGTGGAGAGTTTTTGTTACATCCTATTATGCAAAGCCAGTGGATGAGACGTGGTGGTGTACTGTTGCAATGAGCACTGACTTTGCATGTGGTGGCTCAGACTGATCTGACTGCAAAAAAAAAAAGAGAACCCTAACAAGAACTTTATTTCTTTTCCCCTCTGAGTCATCTTGATTCATTCATGAAGTCATGCAAGATGTATTTTGCTCAGGCAGTAGCATTTTCAGCTCAAATGGACCTGTTTTTTCCTGACTTTTCACCAAAGAGTGAATCGTGCGGTTTGATTTTGGTTTATATATTTACATTGAAGGATAATTCCAGCTGAATTTATCCTGCCACTCCGGGACCTGAACTGTTTGCGGTAGAAAGAAAAAGAGAATGTGCTGTTCCCAGTTTCCTTCAGACTTGAGTACCTCTGATGACACATCAGTCCACCAGGAATACTTTGGAATCAAACCTTGGATTTCTTAACTCTGACCAGCTGGAATCATTTGAGTTCAGAGGCTAGCAGAGAAATCCTGCATGGTTTAAAATGGTAAAAAGACCTTCCTGCTCTCTCCTCAAGTCTATTACTGCTCTTTACTTTTTCTTTACCCGGGTCTCTCTTCTTCTTTAATCACTCTCTTACATTCTCTTTTCATGTGAACCTCTCTTCACAAGCAAGCGACTCACCTGAACTTTGAGCTGGGGGGGGGGGGGGGGGGGGGGGGGGTCAGACAGATCCTGGACGGGTCGTCAGTCCGTCACATGGGCATCAGGAGCAATTAGGGGTTCAGTACCTTGCTCAAGACATCAAGACATGACATTACATCGACATGGTCACTGGGGGAAGTGAGGATCGAACCAGCGACCCTTTGGTTGCTAGATGGCCGCCCTATCTCTGAGCCACGGGACTTAAAGTTGAATGTGTGTAATAGTGCGTTTGTGTGTGTGGCCCTGGAAAGCTTTGTTGGGTCATGAATCTTTCAGCCTTACCGGTCAGCACAAATCCCACTCCTGACAGATACACACACATGCATGTGGACACACGCACACACACACACACACACACACACACACACACACACTTGACAAAAGCTCCTGGCGGTGTGTTTCAGTTTGGTGGTCCAGTGTATGTTAACTTTGTTAGAGAGGGTGGTACAAAGACAAAAAGAGAACAGGGCAGCTTGAAAGATAAAATATCAGAAACATTGTGAGGAGTAGGGGCCAGCTGAAAAGACAGGGAGATGAATTAAACACAAAATGCTGGCGAGGTTTCAAGGGAGAGAGAGAGTGTGTGAGAGAGAGAGAGAGAGAGAGAGAGAGAGAACTTTGCAGGCTGAAGGAGGCGAGGGAGGGAAGGAAGAGGAGAGCTGGACAAGAGAGGAAGGTGTGAGCTTATCTTACTGGCCAGACTTCAGCAAGGTCACTATGCAGACTGAGGATAGAAGACGTACAGAGGAAGGAGTCGCTGCATAGAATGAGTCAGAGGAAAGTTTTTAAACCTGCCAACAAATACTTGTATCTGCAGAGGACACAGAACATGATGTTTCATTAAAAGGGGCTGAAGTCTTTTACACAGCTTGTTGGCTGAATATTTATATTTGGTTGCATTTATTGAAAATTGGTCCTCATTTGTTAAGTAGAATATTTGTTTTATTTTGTCCTGCCCTGAATGCTGCTTTACCCCAAGTCTTGTCTTCTTACAACTCTTTCAGCAAGGTTTACTTTCACGAGAACCACAGCAAACAAAAATACAAGTTTGTTTAAGGTAGAGTTCACCCTTGAGTTATTTTTTCATTTCCTGCTTTTGCTTTTAATCACTCTTTCTGTCAACCTGCCTCATCCGTCTAATCCGTGATTTCATATTTGAACAACAGCCACTGGATTGTGTTCATGTGTCAGCGGTGAGATTAATGCATGAATCCGTCTTTTTGTTAAGAAACATAAGTGAGTTGCCTATGGTTGCTCAAATTACTGCCGTTAAATTCCCACTATTGCCTTTCATGTTGCACCAGGTCGACCGATACCAGCTGTTGCTGCTGTTCTTGTCTTTTTAGCCCAAACGTTGGCTGAGAAACTGCTATTTGCTGGCTGTTCAACAGATTTCTGCCACTAATTAGCAAACACAAGTAAAAACTCTTCAATCCAGAGGGGAGCCTTTGCTTTTGATTCTTTGAAGGACACATCTCAAGCAAGAATAACCCCTTTACCATGTGACGAGTCAAGCTGGTTTGCATTAGTATGGTTTATTTTTTACTTTGACTTGAATTCACTTTCTACATAATACACAGCTCAACATCGAATGATCTGATGGATGAAATACGAGAAGAATTATATTATTGCTTCCGAATGAGGAGAGGCCTCCTTCTCCTCTGCAAACTGATGCCAGCTGACGTTAAAAACAAAAGATTCAGAGCAAAAAATTCATCAGACATTTACCATTAGTTTGTTGCCCAAGTAGAAGAAGCGAGCAAAGACAATGTAGCTAAAGCTAAAGCTAGGGAGAAAAAAGCCAGTCTGATGCTGCATTCATTGGCGTCGGGTAAGGAAGTTATCAACGTATAACTTCAGTTTTAATTTGGTCTTGAAAAGACTCAGCAACAAAATAATGATGTTAAAAGAAACCACGAAAAAAACAGCTTAGATCTACATTTAACAAAAATCAACCTCCAAATTGCAAAAGAGGAAAAGTCAAGACAAAAGTAATGAAGACAGGATCCATACTGAGTTGTGGACCCACCCACTGCTCCACCATAATGTTACCGGTCCTAATTAAATAACAATATTTGAAAAAGTGTCAGAGTCAAATCTTTCTGATAACTTAACAGTGCCTTGTTTCTCCTGTCACTGGAAACTGTCAAACACTTAGAAACACCATCAACTTTCCTCAGCCGCCTCACACTCCTCCTTTGAATAAAACAGACTGAAAAACCATCAACGTAATTCTAATAGTTTGGTTTCAAAAGAAAGAATGTAAAAAAACACCACGTTGACAGCCTCACATGAGGGGGTCCTGAGTAAACAAACACGGATCCAGAAAGCGCTGATCCAGCCCTTCCTGGGCTCCCTGGATGCGTTCGCTCCCCTCCTCTCCTCATCTGTTCATTAAGGTCAACCTGATTTTTGGCGAGAGTGGGGAGACACGGTCAGGAGGAAGAGGATGATGATGAACAGAGTGAGGGATGTAAGAGGATTTGGAGCTAATTAGGGGAGAAGGAGGCAAGAGAGGAAACAGATGAGAAAGACAGAAAGAAAGACGTGGTGAAGGAGAGAAGATGATAGAAAAAAAAAGAAGAGTGGGCAGGTGAATCTGCTCAGTTAGCTCCCTGGTGTTTAATATCACTCTCCCACTCTTTCACTCCCTGTCTTTCTCACCCTCTCCCCACTGTCTATCCCCCTCTTTATCACTTCTCTCAATCCCCTCCTATTCTTTCTCTCCCCTCCATCCCTCAGTCCCTCTTTCTTTTCCTCTCCGTTTCCCTCAGTCGGCTGATTTTCTCTGTTTCACACCTCTGCTATCAGAGGGGACTGGCCAGATGGATGCAGGTGTGTGTGTGTGTGTGTGTGTGTGTGAGAGAGAGAGAGAGAGGCAGGAAGTAGGTAGTGCTGCAGAGGCAGAGGAGCATGACTAATCCTCAGGACACACACACACACATACAGAGATTAACACACACAAACACACACTGAAGTTGGCACGGGTATAAACACAGTATTCTCAGCGTTGTGCTGACCTGCCAGTGTAGTTAGCTGCTGCCCAGGTAATTTTTCATTCAAATCGACCAGGTGCAAAAAGATGGCAGGCTCTTGAAAAGGCAGTTTTAGTCCTCCCTGCCCATCTCACGATGCAACTCCAGCGTTCTGTCCAAATGTGGGAAGCAGATGTGAACACTGGCACGCCGCTGTATTCTAGTTTTGATATCATAAACAATAATTCATTTAGCAGGTTGTCTCGACTCATGCTATTTTCCCAAGTGTGGCGAGACATCTACCTGTTTGAATAGCAGATAGTATCTGAGGAATATGGCTTCGGTGTGAAAGGAGCCAGTGTGTGTGTCGTGGGCGCAGTCCATAGAAGGCTGTGAGATGGATCTGGTCTGCCAGCTTAAGTACATGCAAGACCTTCACCTTTATTACTCATCTCAAGGCTGCAGACTGGGCCAGCTGAACTACATCCTTGACAGAGTTACAGGACTCAAGATGATGTAGGTGAGTTCACCTAAAGAAGTATGTTAAGATCAATATTTCATGCAGCGCACCTCAAATGCTGTCAGATCTCAATTCAACTGGAATAGTTGATTTTGTTTATTGAATTACAGCACGACTGGGGCTTACAATGAGTTTTTCTGAGCACCTGAACTCCCTGACGCTTCCAGAAGAGCATCCAGCCCAGCCCCGTTTTGATTCAGTTCATTTCTACTTGGTTCATATTGACTTGCCATACAAAGAACTGCTTCATTTTGCCTCAGTCCTGTTTGAATTGCTCCAGTTTTGATGGGTTCATTTTGACTCAGTTCACTTTGGTTCAGTACAGTTTGGCTTGGTTTACTTTTGATTGGTTCACTTAACTCAGTTCACTTAACATTGGTTCATTTTGAATGGCTTCACTCTGTTACTGTCCAGATTGACTGACTCGGTTCAGTTTGACCTGGTTCAGTCTGAGTCTCTTCACCGACTCGGTTCGGTTTCGCTCTGCCCGGTTAGGTTTAGTGTGGTTGTGAATCAGTGTTGTTGATGCTGCTAAACTCATCTAGTAGTGAAGTGTAGCAGAATCAATTACACGGCTAGATGCTCCCAATTAGACTAGGCTGATCAATGTCAGCCAAGATCACTGCCTAATCTCTCTCATACACACACACACACACACACACACACACACACACACACACACTGCATAGATGATTTGATAATTAAATCAATCTGAACAACTAGAGCTTCACTAATGAAGCAATGATCTCAGATGAAATTCATCTGAGATCACTGAGGAAAAGAAAGCATGTGTGTGCGAGTGTTTGTCAGAAGTGTGTGTGTGTGTGTTTGAGTCAGATTGTTGTTTTGATTTTAATCAGCATTTAGATGTGATAGCACATTTTCCCATCCTTTCCCACCTATAGAGGAGAACTGTGGGAGACAGACTGCCAGAGTCTGAAAAAGTGAAACATAAAGCACCTGGCAAGTATGATCAGTCTTGTTTTTATTTGATGTGAACATAAGAAATAAATCTCCTACCAGATAAGGTGTGTCAATGTGTCGGCTCTTACGTGTAATGCCTCATGCAAGTTCACAGTTGAAAGTGGAGCCAAGCACAGGAAAATGTATCTTCAGAAAAATGAAATAATGCAAAGCAAGTTCTGAGGAAGTGGCCAGGTGGAACCAGACTGGACTGAGAAGCCAAGTGACACTGAAGACCTGACGAAGTCTAGAAGTTCCTTTGAATATGAATGTGATGCTTGTGGAATGTCGCTCCATTCCTCAGCAAGACCTGTGCAGCATTCACAGATATTCCAAAGGAATAATGAGCAAGTTGGAATTTCAGGCACGGCCACAACAGTTGGGATCTTCTTTTTTGAAACAGTGCATCATTTTATATTGGAAAAAAAAAAATCACCTCCACGAAGCAGTTACATTTGATTTGTTTTGTCTTTGGCTACTATATGTCTCTGGACCTGGACCTGTGTGTGTGTGTGTGTGTGTGTGTGTGTGTGTGTGTGTGTGTGTGTGTGTGCGCGTGCGTGTGCGTGTGTGTGAGAGATGTGGATTTATTTGCATGTGTGTATGCTCTGATCATACCAGTGACAGTTTGATTAAGCCAACAGTGATGAAGCCACTCTGCTACCTGGCTCTGCTCCAGCTCCATGGGGTGCCTCTGTGTGTGTGTGTGTGTGTGTGTGTGTGTGTGAGAGAGAGAGAGAGAGCGAGAGAGAGAGAGAGAGGTTACGTTAATTGCTAATCACCATCGTGTGGGTTTGCTTTCTTTTACACATGCTGCTCTAGCCCAGAAGAAATCCTGATTAATGACATGATCCATCACCCCGGCGATATGATGATTAATGACATGATTCATCACCATGGCGATACAATGGAAATAAAGCCATTAATTTCACTGATCAGATGACAGAGGGGTGGCGACGGGAGTGAAGGCATAAAGACGGGGAAATGTAAAGGGAGAATAGGAGGGACAGATAGAGAGAAACATGCTTGATAAAGGAAATAAAAGTATATAACAAGGAAACGGAGCTCGATGGAATGAAGAATGTTCAGAATGAAGACAAAGTAGAGAGAAAATGACATAAAGCAGAGCAAAGATGGAGGACTAGGCTTTAATTGGGACTGGCAGTCTGCAGACTCAACACACCACATCGCATCACCCTTTTAAACAAAAGAGCAGGAAGGGGAGAGACGAGAGAGGTGGAAATATCATTTGAAACAGCACACTGAGCTTGTCAGCCTCCACTCTGTCAAGAGAGCACATCAGCTGCTTGGATCATGCTGATGTGACTTTTAGGCTCCAACTAGACTGGAAGGTGTAGAGAGACTTTGAAAAAAGAAGTGGGAATGGCTTGAATCACATGGGGAAGCGTTTCACCGTCATTATCACAAAATCATTGTAATAATGATGCTAACCACTTCCTTACTGATGCTGCAGAGTGCTGAATATTGCATCGTGCTGTCGTCTCTTTCCTCCCACTCCCCTTCCTTAACTCCCGCGGTCGAGGGAGATGGCCGCCTGCCCTAAGTCTGGTTCTGCTGGTTTCTTCTATTTTAAAAGCTTTTTTTTTCTCCACAATTCTTGCCAAGAGGTGATACAATATCAATTATTGAATTTAATTATACCGCTGCTACTCATTACCATGACAACTCCTGCTGTTAGTCAGCAGAGTCTGAGCGTTGACTGGTTGTGAATGGTTCGACAGATTGGTTAATAAGTGCTGGTAAATATGTGGCCTTGTCCAATGTCTTTCTCCGTTTGTGTGTTTTTACACTCTGCCACATTCGCTCTCTACTTTCACCCTCCATGCACCTGCATTACTGACCTCACTGGCAGCTACATTCCATGCTCTTGTGGTCTTTTGTACGCTCTTCTCTCAGTTGCTTTTGTTGACCAAATTGCTTGGTTTGAACTTGCAATGTTACCACCACAGAGTAAACCTCACAACCACAGCTGGATAGGAGAAGCAGCGTTATTGTGTAGCCATGTACAGCGAACACACACTGTGAATAGATAAAAAAAAAATAAAAAAAATTGTATTTCTGGTTTCCACAGTAACTTCAGCTTTCTTAAACAGGCCAGCTGCAGAAATTCTTTTATTCTTTTTAAAGGAAATTTATGGTTCTAATGTGCAATTATTCCTCATGAAAAGACTGAACTCTCCAAAGCAGGTTCTTGCTGTAAACTGACAACAAAAAGAGGACGATTGATAAAGTTAGTAAAACTAGAAAATGACGGCAAATCCATTACTGCCTAAAATGTCTCTCCTTCTATCCCAGTAAACAGGGCAACTTTACATTTTATCATAAAAACAAGAAAGAAAGTTTATTCTTGACCTTCGAAACAGAAGTTTAACCATTTCTATTGATGTGTTGAAAGATATGTTGCCACGACAACCGATTACATCCATCAATTCCAATTTTGATGAAGCTGTGAAGATACACCACAAATGGCATCATCTCAAACTCCAGGAGCATAATTTCCTTGAGGTATAGGAGGAGGATAGACTGAGAAAACAAAGCATTTTAAAGTATGTGACAAAACACACACACACACACACACAGAGTAACAATGCACGAAAGGCATTTTTATATTTAATGGATTCTTACTGCATGAAGAAAAGCACTCACTTCCTAACTTAGGTTCGTGACGCCGAATCTATAATTAATAAATGTCTTACACTGTCTGTGACTCACTGTGACTATGTGCTGCTCTTCTGTTTCCTCGGGGGCCCAAGGATTTTCATTAGTTAGGATTCATTGGTTAGATGTGTAATAACGCTGACTAAATATCCGTGTTATAAAACATCAAAGAGTTTCAAAGAGTTTCATCAGTTTGCTTTTCAAAATAATGTTTCAAAGTGTTTCATTACTCTCAGTTTCAGTGGAGTTTTATTGTTCAGACCAAAATGATCTTTTTACCCCGCCGTGTGTGTGTGTGTGTGTGTGTGTGTGTGTGTGTGTGTGTGTGTGTGTGTGTGTGTGTGTGACTGAGTTCCCTCTGGTAGATGTGCATACACTCATGTGTGTCCATTTTGTGATTGATCTGAAAACATTTTTTTGGTGTTTGCTGACAGGTGGCTTTGGATGGACTACAGAGTTTTGGCTGTCATGCTGCTTTGTGTGTGTGTGTGTGTGTGTGTGTGTGTGTGTGTGTGTGTGTGTGTGTGTGCGCGTGTGTGTGTGTGTGTGTGTGTTAAACAGCGAGAGTTGAGGCCACAGAGAGGTTGCAATGTAATGTGCAATAGAACATGTCAGGTCGAAGTGTATTCATGTTGAGCTCTTCTCGCCTGTGTTTATTTTCATGTGTGTGTTTGTGCATGACACCGTGTACCCAGCGTGTGCATGTGTGTCTCACCTGCCTCTACATTGTTATGCATCTTTCAGGATGGATGCTACTGTTGTATCAGTTAAGGTTTCTCCTCTTGACCGCTGGGAAACTAAAATCCCATACACTCTTTAAACTGCATTCAAGTGTGTGTGTGTTTAGTATTTAGTCCTCTGTAGCTCTTCTGAGATGATGCAACGCTAGTTTTTATGGTCCAATAAACAATCTTCGGGTGCTAAAGCTTTAGCAGGCGTCTTTGTGATCTAATTAAATACTGGACACACAGAGCTGAAAATGCCATCAGCTCTTTTTGTTACACAACCGTAAGTTAATCAAGAGGCTCATTTGCCATATAATCAGTATTTGCCTTTGAACACTGGCAAGATGGAGGCAATGGAAAGTCTTTCATTTCATCCCCTACTCCCCCTGTTCCTCTGGTACTATTATTTCTTTTGTGTCTTTTTCTCCTTTCATTTCTTGCCTGTCTTACCATTCCATTCCTGTGATTTTCTCATTTTTCCTTTCCTTTCCTTTCCTTCCCTTTAACAGTATATAGTCCTCATAACCACAAGCTCTAAGTGCTGCAACAGCTGGAGCTCAGCAAATATTGTCAAAAGCATGAGAAACGCTCTCATCAGGGCGTTTTGGAGTGTATGTGTACAAGAGTGTGTGTGTGTGTGTGTGTGTGTGTGTGTGTGTGTGTGTGTGTGTGTCTGTGCTGCTTTTGGGGGAGAGTGGGAGAAAGAAAGAGGGGGAGACTTATTAAGAACGAACATATGAGTGAGAGTCTGTGTACGTCCCTTGATCCTGCTGTATGTGTGTGTTTGCATGTGTTTGTGTGCACCTGTGTGTGTGTGTGTGTGTGTGTGTGTGTGTGTGTGAGTGTGTATGTGTGTGAGTGTGTGTGTGTGCTGACCCAATTTGTCCGCCATGCAGCAGCGGCAGCAGCTTGTGCAACAGAGCAGGATGTGCATTTTTTAACAGCAACAGTCTCTTTGCTCTGTGCTACACACACACACACACACACACACACACACACACACACACACACAGAATACAGAAATAGTCAACTACGCCTTAACTACATGTTTAAATGTGTTAATATGTGTACACATTAGACATCCAAACACCCCTCACTGTGGTTTGTGATTAAATGCTACGCTATGTTGAGTATCAAAATATTTAGTTTTTGTTCAGATTACATACAAATCCAATTTATTGACATTTCTCAGATTCCCAGATAGAAAACATGTTGTAATGCTGCTGGCTGACACTCAGGATGTAAATAAAAATCAAACGAACATTGACGTTTTCAGTCAGATAAGAGAAAGAGGAGAAGTACAAAGGTTTCGTGTCAGGTGTTGCCGTCTCTAAAAATATATGCTCCTCGCTGGTTTTGAAAGCGTTCTCATATTCTCATGGTAAAAGGACAACAGTGTTTTGTGTGCGGAGAGACAAACATGGCCCAGTGCCACATTGCTTACAGCTATTGAGTGGAGAGTCAACACTCAGGGAAGAAGGACCCCTTGTGTGTCATTTCATAGCTCTGGAGGCTAAATTGAATTTGTAGTTAAATTAGATTCAACAGTTCAGTTTGACAGATTCACTACTCTCATACTACCTTCATGCTGTCGTGACAGTGTTGTTAGGAAGAGTTAGAATACCTGTTAACAGTGTAATGGTGGAATTCCTTATCGGCTTCCTCCCACAGTCCACAGACGTGCGAGTTAGGTTAATCAGCAACTCTAAGGTGGTTGTCTGTCTAAATGTGTTGGCCCTGCGATGGACTGGTGACCCATCCAGGGTGAACCCCGCCACTCACCCAAAGTCAGCTGGGATAGGCTCCAGTCCCGCCGCCCCCCCCCCCCCCCCCCCCTGTGACCTTAAACAGGATAAGCAGTGGAAAATGGATGGATGGATAGTCTTACTTCCATCAAAGAAGTGGCTATCTGCGGTTTTGCATGTTAGATATGCACAAATGCTCCTTCCTACTGTAAAAGCAAACAAACTCTTGACTCATCCAATCAAACAACAATTCATCGGATTAACTTCAAATTTGGGGGCTCCTTCGGAAGTGCAGTGCCAAGTTTTGCGGTCTGGGGAATTATTGACAGACCAAGATCAGACCAAGTTAGAGATGGTCACATTTGGTAGTTTTGTAATGTCACACAAACCATAGTTTAAAAAAGGGATAAAGGGGTGGGGCTTGTAGTAGCATCATCACATTATGATTGGATGTTTGAAGTTTTGTTACATGGCACAGCCTACGGCCCAACACCTCAGAAACGAAACCACCCAAGTGCTTAAACAATGACAGAACAGAAATGACTTTCTCTGTTTTTAAAAAATGATGTTTTATCATGCTGATAGGTTTATGCACAATTATTTGGGTAGGTTTTGATAAACCTTTGGCGCTGAAACTGGTAACTGAAAGGGAAATAAGACAAAATGGCAGAGATGGGATTCAAACAGCCACCTCATAAGCTAGGATATGCACCGATCTGAAACTGGAGGCTCAGGATTTCTCATTTTCGGGGATGTCCCGAGAATTCTGAATCATGTCAGCATAGCCTTATTAGTGTGAATGGTCAGAGACTAGAGGGTGTGATATTACACAAAGAGGGAGAAGTTGTTTAACTATTCCTTCTTTTCTGTTTTCTCTCATTTGTCTGTTAAAACTTTACACTCTTCGCATTTAATTCTTTGCACCAAAACTTGGGTAAATTAGTCTGCGTTTTGTCAATGTAACAGTCGAAGAACAGTAAGACTCACATGATCCTCATAGTAACAGGGGTAACCTCCAACTGCCCCACCGACACAACTAACTGAATTTTCCACATGTCTGAGACCAAAAACAAATAATTTATATGTTTGTGTTCAGCAGAGTCTTAGCAGTCCGTAGCAGTTAAAGTCTCTGAGTATTTAGCCGGAGTTCGTGAAGTGTGTCTCAGCTTAATCCTCGTCTCGTTCTTTCGGAATTAAGCTGTTTGACTGATTGAGATCAGCTGATGAGGCTACTTCTCTTCTGTTTTAACTCAGTGTTGTTGTGTCATTGTGTCGTACTTTTAGTAATGAGCTCAGGTCCTGCCTCTCACACTCACCTCAACGATGGGACCAGTCTACCATCTGTTAGAGAGGAAGTGCCAATCAAACAGTGGGTCATCATCTGTTATTTTTCATTAAAAACTGTTGACTTTGGACTTTTTTCATTACTTGGCAGAAGTCTGTCCTCTCAGAGGGCACTTCCGTAGTGTTCTGTTGTCCATTTGTCTTGCTATGTGTCAAGTAAAATAAGATAGAGTATAGAATGGATTTCAAGGGCAGGCTGGATACATTGTTGCAATTAGAGTTGTTTTTTTTTTCTTTTTTAAATTTCCAATGTCAATGTTGAACTAATCCTTTCCATAGAAAATGAAAACTATAAGCTGATTATTGTATATTGAACTATATAACTAAACTGTTGGAATCCTGCACAGTTCCCTCTATTCATGTTTTTGTCTCACATTGTATATTTACTGGCCAACACTTGATACAGCACAGGGTACTTGTTTTCAGTTCTGTTGGCATCATTCATTCATCGTCTTCCACTTATTCCTTTCTATTAAGAGTCGCGGGGGGGGGGGGGCTGGAGCCTATCCCAGCGGCTACGGGCGAGAGGCGGGGTTCACCCTGGACAGGTCACCATCGCAGGGCCAGCATACAGAGACAGACAACCATTCACACTCACACACACCTACAGTCAATTTAGAGTATCAATAAGCCTCGTCCCCTCTTGATGTCTTTGGACTGTGGGAGGAAGCTGGAGTACCAGAGAGAACCCACACAGGAACAGGGAGAACATGCAGACTCCACCGAAAGATCCCGTGCTGGAGCCGGGACTCGAACCCAGAACCTTCTTGCTGTGAGGCCACAGTGCTGACCACTGCACCACCTGCAGCCCTCTGTTGGCATCATGAGAGTCAGTGATTTTTAATCAAGAAAAGGAAACCTTAAATAAAACAAAACAAAAAATAATAATAATTATGCTAATTCAAGGTCAAATGACAAAATTACACTTGTGAAGCATGTGATATTTAGAACTGTGGGAAGTATTTACCTTGGATTGTCGGCAGCGGGTCTCAGGTTTCACAATTTTCTTTCTCATGAATTCAAACTTCATCCCACTGATTTGAAATTTCAGTTTTTCTTTGCAGTTGAAACAATGTGACTAAGAGGAAACATAATTGAGTTGAAAATTCACAAGTTAGCAACATTTGTAAAGTAACGTGACTACATAAATGCCTGTACATATTTATAATACATACATGTAAAAATGCACACTTTCATGTCCAAGTACATGTGTGTATTTATACTGTTTTCACAGATAAACCTTTTAAACTGCATCACACACACACACACACACACTCAGAAATGAACAAATCACACGAGTCATGAAAATATGATCTCTTCTCTTCTCTTCCCTTCTCTTCTCCTGTTATGGCGACATCATGTATATTCTATGAGAGATAAAAGCAGAGGGGTGCAGCCACAGACTAGTCGGAGTGTGTGTGTGGGGGGGGGGAGAAGAGAGAAGAAGAATCAAACAGTCAAACAGACGGTTAATGGTTTTCCTTTAATAAACCACTGTAGTGCTCTCGGATGATTCACTTTCACACGCAAAGAGGCAGCCATGACTAAAATTAACCTGAGGACAAAAACAACAATGAGGAGAGGAGAGGAGAGGAGAGGAGAGGAGAGGAGAGGAGAGGAGAGGAGAGGAGAGACCATCAGATAGAGTAATTTCATATCCTTACATCATTCATCTCCTGTCCAGGGATCGTCTGTATGTGGATTCTCTCGGTGTCTCGTGTTCTTTCCTCACCATGTAATTCAGGCTGGCCTCTGTGTTCGCTGGTGCACTTTAATGTCTCTCCTCACAGGTGTCACTGGGTGCACTAATGCCATCCCGCTCTCTAGCTTTCTGTCTCGCCTCTCTTAGGTCTTGCTCTGCGTTGCACAGCCTGGATTTTTAAGATGGGAACAATTCCCACATTTACACCCTGCAGATCTCCACGTCACAGGATGAGTCAAGGGTGCTGTGTGATGACAGAGGGGGGGTCGTGTGAGGGTCGCTTGCTTTAACGATGTAAGAAGATGTCCAGTTAATGCGGGTCCACTTGAGCCAGAGAGGCATGCGACAACTCAGCGTGACTGACTGAAGGACCTAGTAGGATTTATTGAAGCTTTCAGAAATATCAAATATTCGTTGCAATAACTATGACATCCAAGTTGACATAAATAATATCATCCAACGTGGCACACGGCAACATGAGCCACCATCTTTTAAATCCTGTCTGTGCTCATCTGTGACGCAACTAAATGCCGATGCAGCTTCCCAGGTTTTATTTATCTCCCGCCTAGGAGATAGTGTTGTACTTTGGGGCAGTCATAGTGCCCACTGGTGGTAAAAAGAAACATTTTTACATGCGAAACTTGAATCAGAAGCGCTTTAAGAACGTCATGATGGGTCACTGTGAAGATAAAAGTTTTCTTGATATCTGTAGTAAATGCACACCACAAATTTTATTCAAACCGACACACGTTTGGTGAGAGTCCCAGCCTGAAGACATCAACAAGCTGTATTTGAGTCTTGGTCATAGCGCCACCTGGTGGTTACAGGAAGCAAACGGGATGGAATAAACATTTGATTTATATCCAACAGAACTGAAAGTGTGTGTGCTCTCTAGTGCCAGCTAGTGGATTCCGCAGTTCATGCAATTGTTGGTTCCATGCAAAAATTAACTATCACTCTACGGTTCCAGCCATGTGTGGCGGGTGCGGGCGTGCGCTCACTGCTGCTGCTGGCTCACCTTGGTGGAGGTGTGTGCTTTCTGAGTGCTTTCTAGTTCTTCATAGTGTCATTTCACCTCTCCTCTCAGCTTTGATTTCTTGTTGCCTTGTTGTCTTTAAGGCCCTATTGAACTTCCATAAAAGCTTCTGAGTATCTCTACCTTTCTCTCTGTTTAATAAAAAAACCTGAGCTGTTTCTTGCCTGCTTGAGAGTCTGGTTTCAGGCCCTAATCCTCGCTGCCTCGTACCCACACTTGTGACATAACTGTTGCTATTTTTGTCAACATTTCCCTTTCTGTAGTGCATAATGCTACTAGTCATTCAAACAGGGAGAATCAGTCCTTGAATTCCCTCTCACAAGGTTGTTTCCTTCGCACCGAGCCTTTTTGGGCGATGCCTCTTGTGCTTTGTTGTGTTGTGTCTTGTTTTCTTAGTCACCTTCAACTGGGAATGGAAACATTACCGCTGTGGTCCAGTAAAGTCCAGTGAGGAAATGCTTGTGTTCTCATCTTAAACAAATAAATTTAAATTGCCATCTTTTTAATGTTATAATTCTTAAAAAAAAAAGAAAAAAAGACCAGAATATGAGTTCACCATAAATGGAGTATAAGCCATGTTTACAGCCTTAGAACGAACGACTTGACAGGATCGGATGCGCTGTTCTAGTCTATTGAGACGTGATAGAACATATCAGAACCAATCTACATTTAAAACATAAATGGAAAAAAAACAGGGCCCTCTGAGAACATGGTTGCATTACAGTACATCAGCTTTAAACTGGAGGAAACCTACAGCAGAATGTATTCCAGACACTAAGCTGAGTTTAATCACAGTCTGTTATCTGTTACCCCAACATTTGCTGTGTCACTATGTCAAACTGAATCATCTCCTTATGTCAAGATTATTCATGCTCATATTTATTTCAAACCAATTATCCCAAGATAAGATTGTGCAGTTTGTGTGTATGTGTATGTGCGTGTGTGCACGTGTGTGCACGTGTGAGGAAACGAAGCTCTTCTGAATTTTGCTGTCCAGGTAAATTACACGAGTTTCTCATATGTGTTCTCCCGAGACAGCGGCAATACTGTCACAACAGCCTGGCTAGCTTATTACAGCTATAGCTTTATTGATCCACACAGGCACACGTGCGCGCGCACACACACACACACACACACACTTTACACTCAGAGACACGACACCTGCATGAAGCAAACTTTTGCTCAGCAGCACTGAAAGACACACACAGTACACACACACACACACACTTTTGTGACTGCAGAAATGCCGATATGAAAATAGTTTGTGTGTACATGTTTCACACTGACACACACGCACTGTGGGTCATTAAGGGCTCCTACCAGTGTGTCCTGTAAGCAGTTTAGTTCCCTAGTGGACTGCTAATATACCGCTCTAAGTGTGTGTGTGTGTGTGTGTGTGTGTGTGTGTCATTGTGTCAGCTCTTTTGTGCCTGTTAAGCCAGAGTTACAGTTTCTTAGTTGGCTTGGGAACAGTTTGTTAGCTAGCTTAGGGACGAGGACGAGCTGAAAAATCATTGCACAGGAAATTGGTTGAAGAGTACAAGTTCACTTCAAGTGTTTTCATGCTTTTATCACATAATGATACATCTTTCAAACCAATTAGCATTCCCTTTCTTTAAAAAAAAAAAATTTCTGGCAATAGACCACAAAGTAAAAATTCCAGCCTTGCTGGTTATTGAGCTGTCCAGCCCACAACAGAACTGCTTTAATTTCTCTTTCATACCCCAAAGTAAATAAATTAGAATATTTCTTGTATTTCTTGTATGTTTTTGGATTGCCGGCCTGCTTGTGGTTACTGTGGTCACACGTCCCAGTTAGGCCTATCAGGAGTGAAATGATTAAAACCTGCTAAATGACTGAACACAAACCCGATGATCGATTTATCTGAGCAGCAGCGTAGCGATTGCTTTTGGCTCTGTAAGGGTGTGATGTACTACACAATATGAAAAAAAGTTCAATTTGATCACAGTGACTGATTTTTTTTCACACACAATGAATAACATACTCATTTTTTCCCTCTTTTTTATTTAAGCTGGTGTCTATGAAGAGTCGTGATACACAGTTGGCGGGTTGTAGCGAGATTTCCATGAATTTTTCGAAAATTAAAACAACTTTTCAAAATTGACATTGTCTTAAAAAACTAAAAATAGTATTTTAACTGCTATAGAAATTTTGTTTTAAAACAGGATCCGGTTTATTAGTGCTTGTATGTTCAACTTGCGAACAGGTCTGCCACCTTCAGGAACAGGGAGGGTTTCAAGTTTCTGGCACTGCGACCTAAATGACATCTGAATGTAGTGATCGAAAGTCAGTTTTTAAAGATATTTTTTCCAGTGTGCCAAGCCTGAAGTGTGCTTCTAGCTCAAACATTTTGGATTATTATGACCGTCTTAAATACGAAGCTCACTGTGCCAACGAAAGCCTCGTGAGTTTGATTTATTTTCTTTGAGGCTTAGATACCATCAGGACCATGTTCAATGAACATGATGTTAGATTGTTGCTCAACAGATCAATGAATAAACATGAACTAGTCCTCTTCATAGGGATTATTCTGTTTAGATGAAGAAAAGACAAAGCTGATGAAGAGAAAGATGAGAGAAAAAAGAAGAGAAAGATGAGAGAGAAAAGAAGAGAAAAAGACTGGAAGAGAGCAGAAGAGAAAGGACATGAGGAGGAAGAGGAGAGAGAGAAGCTCTGCAGCAGCTTGAATTGATTTCTCAGGGAGCGACGGAGAGTAGAAGGAAACTGCTTCTCCATCCCCTCGAGTCTCTTCTGACACACACACGCACACACACACACACACACACACACACACACACACACACACACACATACACACCTGTGAGGGCACACCTGCACGTACACACTTTGCTGATTCTGCACATGACACACACACACACACACACACACACACACACACACACACACACACACACACACACACACACACACACACACCTCAGCCTCCCTGACTGCTTGTAACCTTGCAAAAACCCCAGAGCCAAATCAGGAGAGATCACCTTTGAAAATGCTCTTTGTCGTCTGTTTTCCTCACCGTCGGTGGAGCTAAATTAACTCCCTGGTAGATTCTGTTACACTTCAAAAGAAACAAGGAGCAGAAATCATCACCAAAAAAAACACACAAAAAAAAAACCTTTGTATGTTTCGGCACAATTCATTACAGTGATATTGATCTGCGTAAAACGCACCAAGGTTACGGCTGCTGCCGCTGTCCTTTGAAGGCCGAGACAGTGTTGATGAGTCAGCAGGATTTTATTTAGCTGCAAGCCTCACAGAAGAATAATGAGTCTGTGTTTTGCATGTTAGAGCTGCATCACTTCAAAAATTGGCCAGATTATCTCCTTGAATATGTTGACTGACACTTGCTGATATGGCAGCCTCTTCAGGATTACTCTGGTATTTTCAACCTGACTCCTATTTGGGCTCCGTATGATGATGATGAGTAGGGACAAAAGGTTATTGGAATAATTCTGGAGTGGAGCAATGCCGGCATCTGTGGAGGGACTGCAGCAGGGCAATTGTCTGCGTTGCTCTAGGAGCAGCAGATTTAAAGAAAAGTTCCAGCAACAGTGCTCGCGTAACGTGTTGACAAAAGGCCTTTTGTCTATCTACTCCTTTCATTCTCACACTGCTGTTGGAGGAAATTATGGAAAATGGGGTTGATCAAAAAAAAAATGCAGGGGGATCCAGGACCCTAAAAGGGTTGAGAACCACTGCTCTAGATAAGCCTAAACTATGTTTTCAGTACTGCCCCAGACGGCTCTATGAAAGCTGACTTGTGTGGACATTTGTAAGGATTAAATATACTAATATTTATTCAGTAAGACTGGAAATGAGCATAATAGGTCCCTTAAAGGGTCTGCTGAGGCTGGCGCTGGAGCTGCATCACCTGCTGAAGTAGCTGTGTGTTCAGTGAATTTCTAAAGGAATCAACCTTCAGTTAAACAAACTTTCTGTTTCTTTTGGCGAGGCTGTGAATGTGCGTGAAGAGAAAGAAATGAAAAACAGCACATTTACTCAGCCAGATTAACCCAGACAAATAAAGGTTAATGAAAAACAAGCCCTCAAACTGAATGCGTAATTTCTGCAGGAGGCTATGCAGAGTGTGTGTTGCAGTAGAGACACATCCCAGCAATGTGTGTGTGTGTGTGTGTGTGAATGAGAGAGAGAGTGTGTTTGTGTGTGTGTTTCTACATCAACCATAGCCACACACGCACAGCCAAAGGAAAACCCTGTAAAGTAACGGTATAATTATGCAAAGAAACCCGACTGCACACACTCCTGAAAACAAATCCAGCGTTACTTCAAAGTGAATCAACAGTTGCAGAGAGTTATGGTGCAAACTGAATAGAAATATGAATATGGATCAGCGCCGTCTTTTACGCCCCGTCAGCTTTTCTTTTTTTAAAAGAGATGTTACAGCAACACAGTCCTACTTTTACACGCTCCTACCCATGCATGTCGAATCTTTTAGAGACTGAACTTCACTCGCAGGTTAATTAAACCTGTACACCTTTTTTACATGGTGTGTGTCCATGTGCGTAAGACAAATGGCAGGAATGTGACTGGCTTGTGTAAAAACACCCACGTTGGTGTACATTCATCTTCTGTTGTGTTACTCACTAAAGTAGAGAGACATGATTCGCTGACTCGATGACTCGCCCCCCTCCAAAAAAGTGTTTCAACGGATACGAATTTTGTCAGCTTCAATCAAGGAGTTGTGTTGCCTACACGCGTCAAATGTTCGACCAGAACTCATAGAAATATGTTAATAACTCACAAAATTGATGATGACGACATCTGTTCAAGTGATGTTTTAAAACCGCGTGAACAAAGAGTCTTCAACAAGCTAATGCTATGTGCAGTGGGTCATGGAATTTTGTAGTTTAGGAACATTTGTCTTATTACAATACCAGGATTTATATACATCTAATATGTAGCTGAAGCGTCAGGTCTCGTAAAAGGCATCTGGGTGCAAAAACATTGGCTGCGTTTATACAGTTTGGCATTTCCCAGTTGCTATGAATGCACTGTACAAGTACAGTAGCGGTGAAAGAGGAGCAAGTCAGTGGGGGATGATTTATAAGTCAGCAGGATGTGATAACGACAGGTAGATTTATAGACGTGACACGGATGATAGCGCAATAGAAGCTTTAGTGTTTAAATAAATTGTAACTGACAAGTGTAATTTTTTTCCTACTCACATTTATCAAGCTATTTTAGAGGCAATTTAGATCACAATGAAGTCATCCCTCTCTGTGCGCGCGCGCACAAACACACACACGCACACACACACACACACACACACACACACACACACACACACACACACACACACCTCAGCCCCAAAAGGTAAGCCACAAATGTGACCATAGATGTCCTCAGAGTATGAGGAATACCTACCCCAAACAGGTCCACACACACACACACACACACACACACACACACACACACACACACACGGTATAGTGTATTGATAGCATAGATCTTCATTAGCATCCACTCGTCTCCGTTCTTCTCACACTTGGTGGCTCCGGTTTCTTTGTTTCTCCCTCATGAATGTTAAAATCTCTGAGTATTAACTTTTCAGGATAATGACTGAGGGACGCTCACATTTCCAGCAATCACACTTGCTTTACCTCACACAGGAAGTTTAGAGAGCGAGAGAGAAAAGAGACAGCCAAGACTGATGACTGGAACTCCATTTCACTTTTATTGCGACGAGTTAAAATTTATGACAATGATTTTTTTTTTCCTGACAGAAACTGAGTTTTAAAGCTCAGGCACATAACAATAATGATCTCTGTAAATAGAATCTTTCAAATTATCTGCTGTGGTGATGAGTTCAACTTCTACCAGAAAGAGACTGCTCTTTTTTTGACAAATCACTGAAGGATAAATACCTAAATGATGAAGCCAAAAAAAAAAGAAGATTCTCCTTATCTATTCAAAAAGCTTAAGCAAAAACACACACACGCGCACACACACTCACACACACACGTTCACAGAGCTATGCAGTATTCACTCCACTGACAGATAGTAATATTGACACCAATAATCATAGATTCTCTTCATTTCTTCTGAACTGGACTGTCAGGCGTTGTTCCTCACTCTTGGTTCTTCCATCCTTCCAAATTTCATCAAAATCCATCCACAGCTTTTTGAGGCCTCCTGACGGACCACCAGCGGTCACAATACCTGTCTGAGGTAATAATAATCAAACATAATATTCTATGATGCATGAACCTACCTGACCTGAGCACGACAAACGTTTTAGAAACCATTTTCAGGTTTGGTTCCATTATTCTGGTTCTTGGACCAGCAGTACTGTCACTGCTTGGCTCTGACCGACTCTTTGCTGGGTTTTGTTATTTACGTGACGACACATGAACGCATCATATTGGCTGTTGTTTCATAAGAATATGCATGTAGCCTGTTTGCTGTAAATACAGCTGGCTGCTGAAAAGTGTGATTTTTTTTTTTTAATTACAAAATCACCGTCTGAGATCGGACGCGTGCTGCTCTTTCATGGTTTTCTTGTGTGAGTCATTTATACTTTTTTTTTGCTTTTGGGGCAGTAAAAACCTTTAAATATTCAGCTCTCACACTATGTCTTGACATTTTGACATCTCATTCCCGATTTGTTTTGCCTTCCAGACAGATTAGCAGGCCACTGATTTGAAAACGACCTCAATAAAGATGTGTTGGGTTTTTTTTTCTGGGGAAGAAACCTGCTTGATTAGTCATTCTTGATGTGCGAGCATTGCTTTTATCAGAAGCTGCTGTGTACAGCAGCCATGAGGCTTTCACCCGACTGTTCACCGCCGCACACATTTCCTCTTTATCAAAGCACAATGTTGTGAAAAGAGCTCAGATTTCTTTTGGATGGCGTCTCTCCTCACTCAACCAAAGGCTAACTAGCTAATTAGATCTCAGACTACCTACTGTTTTCTGCCCTTGAGGAAGGAAGGAATGTAACACCAGGAGAGAGAGAGAGAGAGAAAGAGAGAGAGAGAGAAAGAGAGAGAGAGAAGCAGGTATCTGAATGTTGAATGAGTGTTTGACTCTGTATCTGTGGACACAAATTGCCCTGCATGGATTCAAATGTGCACACAGTCTTGGGAAAGGAATGTGCGTTATCACGTGTGTTAAGGTGCGTGTGTGTGTTTGTGTGGTGTCAAACTTGAACAGAGAAACAAGTCAGTGTTAAAATGTGATTCAGAGTTTGCTGTCTTACACGACTTTCTAGCTGTTGTCAAGGATGTTCAACAATCTCCTTCAACTAAATTTGGACAAAACTGGGATTATTCAGGGGGAAGAAAAGCTTGAATGACTTCAGTCCGTCCTCTGTTTTGCTCTCTCTTTCTGTCTCTCTGTCTCCCCCCTCGCTCTCTTAATCTCTCTCTTCCCCTCTTCACTACTGTCTCTTTTTGTCCTCTTTATCTCACAGACAAAGCATCAGTTGTTCATTTTTAGCAGTCACCTCCAGGCAAAGAGGGCCTCAAGGTGAGTGTTAGGGGAACATCTGCACAAGAATTTATAGTTAGACTCTGACATTCTGAACATGTGTGATAATCTATCAACGGGAGAGAATAAAAAAGTTTACATGACAACATAATTGATGTGAAAGATTGAGGTTATGTTACAGTTCAGTTAGCAAAATTGATGAGATGATGATGTTAACTTGTATAAATCTATACTGGCAAAGACCTTACAGTCAGACTTGTGTGGAGGATGTTATAAAATGTTTTATTGAATTTTACTTGGCAGATCACAACAGCGACTTAACCTTTTCATGTGCCAACATGTAGCAGGGCATTCTCCGACTGCAGTGGATGACTTGTGAGTGCATGCCTGTGTCCGTGCAAGTATGAAGAAAGGTTAGATGATCTCACATGATTACAGACCAACAACGCCGACTGTCATCTCGCACACACGCGCGCGCACACACACGCGCGCACACACGCACACACATCAGGGAGGAGCCTTGACACGCACAAAGCACAGAGGTTTTAAAAAAATTATTAGCTTAAGTTGCTAGGCTGATGGTCGATGTTCTAAAAGCCCTGTGCAATACAACTTTAATAGCACTGGCAACAGGGTACAGACACACACACACACACAAAAAGAAGACCATTTTCTCCTCAGTCCTAAGTAATGTCTGGTTTCTCTGTCTTCTTCACTTTCACTGTCTTCAGGGCTAACAATAAACTAGCCGCTGGCTCATACCAACAAGGAAAAACACACATTATTTGCGCTGTGTGTCCAGCAACTGACAAACGACACAGACTTAGTGCTTCAGTGTTGGTCCGTGACTTCAAAGCCACATGTGAGCAGTATTAATGTGCACGATATCTGTAGTGTGTGTGTGTGTGTGTGTGTGTGTGTGTGTGCGTGCGTGTGTGATTGTGAGTCTTACATGTGTGATTTGTTGATATTGAGCCATGTTATGTTTCAATGTGTGTGTGTGTGTGTGTGTGTGTGTGTGTGTGTGTGTGAGAGAGAATGTGCAGCGCCTGAGGGCTTTGTTCTGTATTGCAATAAAAGACACATTAGAGAAAGGGAGAGATTATAGAAAAAAGACATTATCAGCCATAGATGTTGTTGTTTTTTTTTTTTCCTCTCACTGCAACAAAACAATAAATCTGTGTGGGTGTGAGAAGCAACTGAGCCGAGTTTCCCATGATGCAGCCTCCTGGAAATTCAATGATCTATAGCAAAATATGTTATTGAAAGGCATCTTACACTGTTTTGTTCTGAGGCAAACAAACATTTTACAATCTGGAGTGCAGCGGCCAGCATCCTGTAAGAGCTGCGACACTCGAATGGACTCAGAATCTAAAGGTGGACGGAGAGATAGAAGTAGAGGATGGGAGGAGGATGGTGGCTTAAAGATAAGGGAGAGGATGAGGTGTGTGTTGAGTAAGAGGTGGAATCAATTTCTCCTGTCATGCTTAACACCTGTCTCACCCCTGCAGAGTGTGTGTGTGTGTGTGTGTGTGTGTGTGTGTGTGTGTGTGTGTGTGTGTGTGTGTGTGTGTGTGTGTGTGTGTGTGTGTTTTGGGGGTGATGAACATGCAGTAGCTTCCCAATTGGAAAGGATTCAATTTATAGCCCATCTATCATCTGCACCTCTCTCTCTCTCTCTCTCTCTCTCTCTCTCTCTCTCTCTCTCTCTCTCTCTCTCTCTCTCTCTCTCTGTGTCTCGTACACGCACACACACGCACACACACATGCCCACACACTAGGACATTACACTGGCTTACGTTTATTTCCCAGAGACTTACCCTCACCTTAACCTACCTTACCTTAACCTTAAACTAAGTCTTCACCCCAGCATTTAATGGGGTGTATTATGAGGACTTGTCCTCAAAAGGGAGGCCAGTCCTCACGGTGTGAGTGTGCAAACGATTTATGTCCCCACAACATGAGTAATACCTGATGCACACACACACACACACACACACACACACACTCGTTGGACCTCTGGATGACCTCTGTTTGTTTCCTCTTAAATGTGTGTCAGTCAAAGGATCAGCTTTGTGAAATATTACAGTCCGAACAGAGACGATAACTGTGGAGTTTCTCCATAAAGTTTGACCTCTGTTTGAGGACGAACTTCAGAGAGAAAAGCAAAGATGACAAAAGTCCTTTCATAAAAAAAAAAGACTTGTGGTTTATCATAAATCGGTATCATCTTGTGAGCTCTGGAGACAAAAATAGAGACTGAGGTTTTAAACACACCGCAAGTGTCGCAGTCCTTTTTTGACTGTTGATGTTAGTTTCTGGACTCGTTATTCCTTGAATTTCCTTGCTCCTCAGTCTGGTTTCTCTTGAGTTTGTCTGTTTCTGTTTGTGAGTTTGGTTCTAATCTTTATCATGAATAAATATCAGGCTTCTGCTCCCCTCTGTATCTGGGTTCTCCTCTACCAACAATTGTGACACCAAGGTTTGCCAATTATTTTAAAAGAAATAAACAAACTAAAAAGCCAAATAGTAAAATCAATAGCAAAACTGAATAACAAGTATCTGGACTCAGCATTAGATTTTACTGGTTCCCTGGTCTGGGACACTTAGGGCTCTCTGGCAGGTGTATGGTGGGTCAAACGTGAGCCGGACTGAAAGACCAACTTCTATATCATCATTTCATAAAAACCCAACACACTTGTTGCATCTCCTTGCAATGCATCTCATCTTCTGTGTTGCCGCTCAGTCTTGATGCTTTGATTTAAGTTTTTACAGATCAGAGAGCTTCACACCTCTCCTACACAATTTCAGAATGTCGTGAACATAAATGCAAAAATTAATAAAGGTAAGAAAAAACAATGAACAGTGAACAGTTACTCCAATCTGGGACTTCCTCATCACAAAACAGACTGATATGACCTCCTCTATCGTCACAGTTTTGTTTAGCTAAAACTGCAACATTTGAGTTGCACAGATTAAAAACAACCACCAACATGAACACAATTGTTATCATCATGTTATATAACTTCTGGGGGGGGGGGGGGGTGATCACATTTGAATCAGCCCATGGATTCTGATGCATGTCTTTATTTTTGATTCCATTTCAACAATGATTTATAACCAAAATATACTGCATGGAACTATTTAGATCAATAGTTGTTAAGAATTACTCCAACCTGCTGACAGAAGCAAACGGCAGTGCTGGGATTGTATGCGCACCGTGTGCCTGGTAGGAGAGGTGGCTGCAGGATTTAAGACTTGCACCCAGGGAAAGACTCCTCTATTCAGGCCGTCTGTGCAACAGCCTCCCCTGACAAGCAAGGAGGTCAAACCACTGTCACTCACATTGATATGGAGAGAAAGATGGAGAATGAGGAAGAGGGAAAGAGAGAGAGGGTGAGAGAAGGAGAGAGAGAAAGAGAAGGAGCGAGAGAGAGAAAGAGATGGAGGGAGGGAGAAGGAGGGAGGGGGAGATAAGTAGAGAAAGAAGGAGGGTGAAAAGAAAGGGCACATACAGAAAGGAACTGGTAGGAGAAGAGATGAGAATCCAAATGAATCTTCTTCACCCAATGGACAGACTGTCAAGCTGTGTGTGTGCGTGTGTGTCTGTGTGTGTGCGAGAGTGTGTGTCTGCCTCACCTACTAATTGAAATGCAATGAGGTGTGAAACACCCCTTTAAAAACCTATCACTGCGTGTGATATACGTGGGTAAACGTGCGTGTGCGCGCGCGTGTTTGTGTGTGCAATGCATATCAACATCCTTTGACTATGGATACAATAATGCGTGTGTGTATTCGTGAGAGTGTGTAATGCACAATATGTGTGTTTTGCATGTTCCAATGAGCTGCATGCATACTTGCTTGGAGAGGATGCAACAAAAACAAGCCAATGAGTGTCCGGAACAAATGATCTCTCATACATGTTGCATGTCCTCATGCACGCAACAGTAGTGTGAAAGCTGCTCCAGCTCGTCTGTGTGTGTGTGTGTATAATTTCATTTTGCTGTCTCAGCCTCTTGATAAGGAGCCATTTAGAGCTCAGGTTGAGTTTCTTCACAGCCTCCTGACACTTCTTTCCTCCTCACCGCCTCTCTGACTTGCACCATCTTTCCTCCATCGCTGTCTCATTATCTCTGTCTCTGTCTGTCTTCTCTTCTCTCATCTCCTATTCTTTCCGTCCCCGCCCTCCCTCCCTCCCTTTGTGTGGTTTCTCAACTGCACCGTCTTGTACCCATTAATCAATGGCTTTGTAAAAAGGTTTTTTGTTGAATAAAGTTGGAAGTGGACATAAGATTGTCCTTATTATGAGCAGTTACTCACACACTCTCTATTAATCCACCTTAATTCAACCACCTGTGCCTCATTATTTCAGCACCTGTGCAGAACTAGAGTGAACATGTGACCTCTCTTTGTCTTGTTCGTCTCAGTTCTCGGTTCCTCTTTCCCCTCTCAGTGAGCGACACGGTTGTCACCACTGCCGCCTCACAGAAGAGGGTCCTGGTTCAGACCCAGGGGTCCTACATCCTTTCTGTTTGGAGTTTGTTCTATGTGTGAGTTTCAGGTTTTCTACCACCGCATAAAACACCTCATATAAGTGCATATACTTTCATCTGCCTGGTGATTTCAGTCTTCTCTTCATAATCAGAGGGATGAATGAGCTGATGCTCAATCTTTGTACATGCATCTACAAAATGTAAATTGTGTATAACCCACACACTCATGAGACGCAAGGATATCTACTGGCATTTTTAGGTTAAACTCATTTTTTAAAAAATCTGTATTTAAACCCAAACTGTGACTTTTCTCCGATCAATTGGTATTTATTCATAAATCTATCCATAGAATATGGCATTTCCCGGATGCACTAATCACACTTACAATCACGGGAGTATGCAGTAAAAGCTGTACTTAACTTCCCAAGGTATCATACAAGCTCTTAGATGGCCGCCATTCACCCCCTCACATCTGCCCTCGCGATCCTGGTCCATCCCTCCTTTGACAACCCTTTTCCTGAATCTTTGACCCATCAATTACTCACTAATATTTTTCACTCTGATCAGACGTTACTTCGACAACGTTCCAAATAAGACAACTTTTACACTACTTGTCATCATTGTTAGTCAACATAAAGCTTTTTAAGCAGAGATACATCATATTTTGTATTGTAAGTGATGATACTCAGTCAGCTGAGATGATGAACTTTGTATGTGTTAACAAGTGTGTGTTAGTTCACACTAGAACTGTCTAAACAGCTGCGTGTGGATTTGACTTCATCACTTGAAATACATTCTGATGGGTTTGTGCGTATGGAGGAATTCTTATAAATGTGTGTGTGTGTGTGTGTGTGTGTGTGTGTGTGTGTGTGTGTGTGTGTGTGTATGTGTGCTTTTATGTGGGGGGCCATATATGTTGCCTATCTGATTGGTGAACCGTGATATTACTCTCTCAGCTTATATACATATTCATCCATTTAGACACAGACATATACACACAGACAGTGAAAGTCACTTGCCCTCGATGGTCCTATTAAAATGACAGTGTGATATAATCAGGCATAAATATCCATATTTTTATGAAATGTACATTCATACCCCAGGGTGGGAAGCATTACAGAAGTCTGCCAGTAAAATTTAAACCAGCTCACACACTTTTATTTTCTTTATCTGTTACTTTCCCGTTTTTATCTCCACACTTAAATGAATTACCTGTGCGTTTATGCGAGAATCTGCACCGACAGACCGTCAGTCATATCTTCTCTTCGGGCATCCCTCCGGTGTGAAAACTCTTTGCAGTTGGATAAACATTAGAGTTGGGTGGACTCCACATGGACAAATGTACAATTAAAGGAAGAGCTTACATTTTTCAATAAATCCCCCTGCATATTCGCCACTACCCATTTGGGTTAGAGAGCTTGTTGGGTCGTGCAGGACATTAACCCTTCTCACATTCCTCCATAGCTCAGCATGCCATATCACCCATGAATAAGGATGAGACAAATCACCTGGGAGACGCTGGGATCACGTTACTGTGGGATGAGTTTCTCGTTTTAACCCCCCGGGGTCTTACAGCAAGATTTTAGTCAGTGATCATGAAATATAAATTTACTTACAGACATTGTTCGTCAGCGAAGGGAAGAACATTCTCCACATCTTTATTGTTTATCAGAAACAAGATCTGTTGGCTAGTCCTGTGTCTTATTTTCTCGCAGTCTGACCACCCTCTTCATCGTGGTGCTCACTATGTAGGTTTGACTTTCAGAGGCTTTTTGCTTTATGAATGATTTACAAAGAAAACTACATAGGGACAGTGTATGAAGTATTTAAACCATAACCTGCAGAAGGCTAGAAGGTCAAGCGTCGCGGGAAAGAGGAATTAACATATTTAAATGCTTCTGGGCAATAAATAAAATATTCTCTTTTTGCAGCTCTTTCTTCTGTCTTATCACATGCAGATAAAGTCTGTTTTATTGGTCCTTACAGACTGTCTGTTTATTAATTTAGATGGCTTGTTTTTTTTTCCCAGAGCTTGGGGATTGTGACAATTACAAGACTGTACAGAAGTCAGTAAAATAGTTCTGACAGTACAGAAGAGATTGACATGGTTATTTAGTTGGTATAGAGATTCGTCTCATGGGAAGTTGTGGTTTAGATTAGTTTTTCATCGTAGCAATAAAAATGTAAACACAAATACAACATGAGTTTGACTCATTCTGTTTCTATTATTCCTTTCTCCAAAGGAGTTTAACTGAACTGAAAAATCCCTTTTTAACATTTTTACTTTAGCTTGTAAGTCATGTCATTTCATTAATTCAACAATATGTGCCAAAAAGTACTTGAACTTTTACACGAAATCAAAATCCATTATTTTTCTTCCTGTAAAAAAAAAAAAAAAAGCCTTTTCTTTTCCGCACGATGACGTTTGTGTCTTCTAAATACACGCACGGTGAAGAATTAGAAAAAAAGGAAACTCGTGAATATCTGTGTCATCACAATAAAAGTCATGGAAAACATCTGTACGTCTTCCACAGCACCATCAGCATTGTCAAGTCATCAACTATTTCTCCGAGACTTGCTTGAAGCTAATAAATATCAAGTAGTTCTACGCATGCACTCGTTGTACTTTATGATCTAAAGCTGCAGAAACTCCTCAGCGATGTTTTCAACATGTGGCCTAACAGATAAATCATTTCTTCTTTCATTTCTTCGGCGTGTTCCCTCGTCGATTAAACACGGCAGTGATCTGCTCTGTTGCAGCTGATCCATATTGGTTCAGCCTGATGTAATGTGATGTCGAGTAAAACACGCGCACAAAAGAATAGATCTCATAGATGTTAGCGCATGCACGCGCGCGCGCACACACAACACACACACACACACACACACACACACACACATGCACGCACAAGCTCACACTGACAGTAGCACAGTGAGGAAGCCTTCTTTCAGCTCCAGTGAGTGTTGGAATTAGTATCCTTAGTGGACCAAAGGCAATATAAGAAAATCAATATTTTTTAGTAGCAAAAAGGGAGAAAATCAATCACCTTATAATAGATGGTCATTAGTCTGTAGAAGAAGGTGAGGTGGCCAATCACAGTGTCAGGGATCCGCCAAGTAATCTAAGTTTAGTAACAAGATCCACTGGAATCCATTGAGAGCCTATGATGAGGGAGTCATGCTAGATTAGCTCCAGAGCTAAAGCTAATGTGTTGTTCTGTCTGATGAAACCTGGACGGTGGGTTCAACTTGGCAAACTCCCCATCACGGACACGCACACAGTGACAAGTATAGAGAAAACACAGTGTTTGACCACATTTTGAGACAATTAGACTAAAATTGTTGTGGATTCAGGATTTATTGCTGGTACCTATCAACTTGACTGCCTCCGTGTAAAAGGTCTTGACTGCATTCTTCTGAAATGGGAACATTTCTCAGCCCTTTAATTTGACGTTTGGATAAAGTAAGTTTGGCACTACAGAATAGTAATGGTATAAGAAAATAAATTGCTTTCTACATACAGTAATTTGGAAACTTCCTCCATACCACATAGAACCACTGACACTTCCTTCTGTCGCTGATGGATGGTCAGCACCTTTAGTTGTGTTTGTTTGGTTTGTTTTTCATCCCTCGGCTCAACACCGGTGACAGCCACAGGCCGGGGCCATTACGTGGTCCGTCCCATTCTTATGAATGTAAAATGCAATGAGGTATGATTTCATCCTGTTTGTCCGTTTGGATGTTAGCAGGATCATGCAAAAACAGCTCTAGTAGTTAACATCATGACGTAGCACGTAGAGTTGGCTGGATGATCAGAGACTGGAGTGGGTGACATCGTATCCGGAGTGGGAGAAGAGCAGTTACCGTATATGTCAGGTTTAATGAAATTCCAGGGCTGTGGCACCTTGGCAGAGTGGGCCATATGTGGGATTGGTTTATATCCATATGCACAGTTTCTGGAAGTGTTCGGGAAAAGGATTGAAAAAAAAGAGCCAAACATGATTTTAATGCACAGGCTAAAAACCATTTTACACAATAAATGCACATAATATAATCCCAGCTCCTGCAAGACACACGATGATGCAAAGGTTGTTATTCACTGTCAGCTTTAAAATGTAATTCTGTTGCTTTTGAAACATTTTGACTCCGCCAGATTTTGTAATGGGAGAACAAGTCGTTCGGTGTGAAAAATTGAAATAAATTAAGACAAATGATGCAATCTCCTGAGTTTCCTTTTTTTTTTTCCTTTTATGAAGCCTAATTGATTAAAGTACAAGAAAACAAGCACACGCTTAATTAAACTGAGAGTTGTCTTTAATCACTTTGAGCCTGCAACTCCTGACCCGAGTGTGTTTCATCCACATCTGCTGCGCTCAACTCTGTACACTGTCACTTAATATACCAACATGGTTTATCTTCCTGGTATGTTCGTTACTGCGCCTATATGATGATTACTCGGGAAGCCTTATATGTTATTACAGATCCCTGATGGGCAGCACCCCCCCCCCCACACACACACACACACATAAACACGCAGTTTGTCGCACTGATGTCAACGTTAAAGACACTGTCCTGACATCTACTTTTCTCCTCATAAATATGAAATCTAGCAAAAGCAATCACACACACTTTCACACTTACATGCACACACACACTCACACACACACATACACAAGCATGCATACACACACAAACTCAGTCACATGAAGAATCTGACCTCTACACAGTCGCCATGGGGTAAAACAAAGCGAGAGCGTGCACTGTAAACAATCATCTGTTGCAGTATTTTTTATACTGCAGGCGAAGCATCTAAATGAATGTTTAATGAAACACTAATTAACCATTTACTGCATGTGCAGGGGCCAAACAACATCTATCAGATTTTTACAAACCAATTTATTATCATCATTAACTCACACTGCGCACACATGGTTTCTCAACAAAATGATTTATCAATGTGCTAACAATGTACAGTATCAAGCTCCTCGTCTCCTCCAGTTCAGGCACCGTAAAGATCATTTTGAAGGACTTTTGCATAATAGCTGCTAACATATAGGGGCATGCCTCTGATTTTAAAGGTCATCTTAAAGTTCTACCGCGGCACGTGCTAGCAGTTGTGTAATATCTTCCATGATTCTCTTTACAGGCTTGATGTTTTAGGACAGAGGCTTTTAGAAATAGAGATGGTGACACTAGCCAAACGTATCCTTCCCTGATTTGTCCTACCAATGTCATGCGACTCCCACCTGAAGAAAACAAGCATCATTAGCTTGCATGAGCCAAACAATTACAACAGATAATGAATTACAGGTGTTGCTGACCTTGTAGTCTATGCCAGCATCTGTCGTGCAATTAAACTCCATTATTCGATATTATCATCATGTGACTACACTGGCACCCGCCTGGCTAGTTTACTGTCATTGTCATGTGATGTGTTTTAACGTTATATAGATATGCTCTTAAACGGTGCTGTAAAAGTTTGATTTTAAAATGGTAAAAAAAAAAAAAAAGTTATCCAAGATTGTTGATGTCATCAATGGAAATCAAGAGGGAACCTCCGTAGTTATGCTAGCAGAGTGATTTAAGGCACGACGGCGATGGCTCGCGCCACTAAGAAACATTCGTGCTGTCCATCATTCCTCCAAATGTATCCAGTGAAATATCTCAGCATCCAACAAAGTAAGAAGAGGAAAATAATATCAACACACTTTTCTTTAACTATTTTTATTAAGGAAGTGAAACAAAATGCCCAGTGTTCTCTTTGTGCTTTACATTGTTTCAAACAGCCACTGAAGGTCCCAAAAAAACCCCAGAGGAAGAACTCAGAAAGAAGTGGGAAGCTCAAGAAAAAGTAGTCATCATCATCATCATCGTCATTGTCATCATATTATCATCATCATCATCTTCATCATTGTCACTCTATACAGTTCTGTAGAAATAATCGGACTCCAAAGTCACATCAGTGCTTATTTACAAGGCCTCTTGCCACAAAATAGTCAGGATTCATTCACCCTAAAAAAGAAAAGAGGTGGTGAAGGTGCTGACGCGTGTGGCATGTTGTGTTTTCACGTCTCACTTGTCTCAGCATCTCTGTTGTTTTGTCATTGTTACCTTTGATTCATCATAGTAGAAAAAGAAGAAAGAGGTTTTTTTTTTTCCCTACATACAAGGCATCATCTACCTGAATCTAAACTCTCTCATTGTGCTACTAAGTTTGAAAAAGAAACAGTTGTAAGATATAATTCTTAAGAGGAAGTGCTTTTATATAAGAATAGGTAAACTAGCTTGTGGCTATAGTTGGCTACAGTAGATCATAGTAGAATCTAAGGGTTTGTTGATGCTCTCTGGTGCTGAAATATTGACCCAACCTCCTTTCTTTCCTTCCTACGTCACCATAGCAACCTAACAACAGCTAAAGACAACCTGGAATTGTGCACTAGGTGGGTATTGTTACCTTTAGGGTCCTTACATGCAGTTTGTGAATTAATATCTTATTAAGGTTAAGTAAAGGAGCAAAAGCGTATCCCCATACAAGGGAATTCTTCCATCACTGATTAAAACCTCACAAGAGGTGAGCAGGGACCTGACTACTGACACCTCCTGAGGTCAAAGAGCAACATATTCAGCTCCACAGCTTTTGTACAGCAGCTTGAACCTTGAAATTCTGGTTTTCATCAATGTTCCAGCACCAGAGGCCTACAGTCGTACCTTCTACTTTCTACAATATTTTAGAGTAATACGAGGCAGGCAGTGCATAAACCATGTACAAAAGACCCATCCCGACCCAACCCAGAGCCCTCCATCTAAAGGAGTTGTGCCTAACCCTCATGCATAACTGTCAGTAAGCTAATGATCCTAAGACAGAATTATAACTTGACAATCACAAATAAACCGAAACAAACCGAAAACAAAGCACTCAGCCAGCGGAGAAGGCCTCGAAGAATCACAGCAGTGTGACCATTTCTGTAAATATAGAGCTATAAACCCAACCCTCCATATTTAACACTAAATTGGTTTGCTAACTCCCTGAAATTTCCTTTCTCATAACTACATAGAATAGTGGTGCTTGGAATAACGGGAAAAAAAATAGATGGTGATATGACTCGTGTTTCTTCAAAAATATCATGCATTATTGCTTGATCAGATATGAATGAAATATTGCCTAAGACAGAATTTTCCTTAATTTGAAAGAGGTTTTGTTTTTTGTTTTTTTTTGGCAAAGTATCCAAAAGAGTCATAAAACTGGCATAGATTCCATTATTAGGCTATTGTTCTTTTTTTTTTTTTTGCATGCATTTGTTTTTATAATTAAAGTGGCAGACAAAATGAAAATTCAAAAGTGTCAAATGCTTTGGCATATTTGTAAAACAACAACAAACAAACAAACAAACAAAAAAGGCAAAATCATACCAAGTTGCTAAGTAAAGTGCAAATGAATACGTTTAAAAAAAACATAAATTAAATAAATAGGTAATAGATAGACATAAAAACCTCATTGCTGAATACTGTGTGGGTAACATAAAATGCTTTTTTACAACACTTGGAAAAAGGTTTGACCTTTTGAGTGACATTTTAAATGTCTGGATCCTGTTTTGACTTTAGCTTGTAATACTGAATGATGTAGTTTATAGGAAACCACTGTTTTTTAAGAATACCCTGGTGGTTTGGTTACCGACCATCTGATCCATTACTGCCTCTTATTGTCACTATCAAACAACGCAAATATGCCAAAAATTACAGTTTCTATGTGAGTTAGTTTCATGAAATATCTTATTCACTGTCTCTTCCCACGCCACAGGTATGCTTGTCATACCATGTTATAACAGGTTTGCACTTCATTTTCTTCAGTTCACTGTGCTTTTCACAAAATTTACGATTAAAGCATGTCACTAAATGAAAACTTGATATTGTGTTTGTTTTGAACAAATGTGCTTTTTTTGTTTTGACGTTTTATCCCTTGTAAGTTCAGTCAAGGTCACTGGAAGCAGGATACCAAATCTATCCTTAAATTATTATTATTTATTTAAAAGCATAAAATAGGAGAGTTTATTTAATCTCTTTGCATGAGAAATGAAGAAGTGATTCATGCTTCAAATTCCTGTGATATGCCTGTCACAGAAAGAGATGGGAGAAGAATTGTATAATTTTGTCATGGGCCGCAGGAGAAGGAAAGATATGGACATAAATAGATCCAGTATCTTCAAAAATGATGAGCTAGATTCGCTGTGCTTTATTTATCTTCACAGATACTCAAAACTGTCTCAGAAGTTGGACATATCTTATCGAGGCAGGGGACAAACTAAATCAGGCATCAGAAGTTTACCAGCTGGTTTACTCCAGATGAGGATGAGGAGACCAGAGAGGGACTGGAGGGGTCTTGATGGAAATGAGCGTGTCATCAGTCTACATTTGTTGGTCTTTTAGCCTCATGACCCCTAGTAGTGCTGCTGTTAAGGGAAAGCAGGAAACGTGAGGCCAGTAAAACCAGTTATAAAGGAAGTAAATCTGTTATTCCCCCAGTGAGCTCAGAGGAGAGAAAGCCCCCTTGAAGCACGCCGACTCGTAGTGCTTATTCAGGTAACTCTTGAGAGCGAAAGTCTTGTCACAACGTTTGCACTTGTAGTGCTTGAAGGCTGAGTGCGTCTGCATGTGAGCGCGCAGGTTGGACCGGTCAGCAAACGCTTTCCCACAGTGCGCACAACCAAACGGCTTCTCACCCGTGTGCGACCTCATGTGGCCCTGCAACAGCCACGGGCGGCTGAACGCTTTGCCACATACGTCGCATTTGTGCTTGAGGTCGTGGGTCAGCAGGTGCATGGCCATGGCAGGCATGGAAACGTAGACTTTCCCACACGTGGGGCACTTTTTCGCCATCTTGCTGTCTATGCTCCTATGCGTCTGCTTGTGCCGGCTCAGGTTGGAGGATGTGGCGTAGGTTTTGCCACACTCACTACAGGTGTGCCTCTGGGTGGCCCCTCTGGAATTCCCCGAGGCTTTCCTCCGTGATCGTCCATCCATGATGAAAAACGCATCCACTGTGTAGCCCTCGCTTACCGCCGCATCCCCATTGATGTACCCCCCGGCTGATGATGACACCTCGGACCGCGGGCTGTCCGGCTGGTCCGAATCACCGTGAATATCACCATGGATACCGGTGTACGTGTTGTTGATGCGGCCATAGATGATGGACGAGTGACTTGGGGACTGGACTTTAGAGATGACCGACGAGTCGCTTCCCACCACATCGTCATATGGCGATGGACTCAGATAATCACTGACATAACCTGAGAGGACAGAGGAAGAGGTCAAATATCCGTCAGAAGCAGGCCAATTGATTGGAAATTTGAAACTGACTGATTTGAAAATCTTTGCAGGCAAGTTTTAAATATCTTGCAGTAATCAGAATTATTTGACACGCATCAACATTTCACTATTGACAAGCCTCAAGAAATCAAGCTGCTCTTTCATGTCAATGTTTCCGAGCTTCCAGAGACCCTCCCTCCCTCCCACCCTTTCTTCTTTCCTGTTTCTTCCTCTTCTCTTCAGTGTCCTGGGATAGTCCATCATGTCCAGGAGCTACAGCAGATTCCCTGTCCAAAACCATTCCAAACCACCTTAACTAAAACTGATTCTCCTAAATAACTTCTTAAACGTATTTGGTCTATAATGCTGAACTTGCAAGAGGAACCTGTTTGTTTTTGGCAACTTGGATTAGAAGTGTCTTTGTGATACATCCAACAAATTTTCCAGCTCAGAAATATATTTTGTTTTGTGATTTCTGTAACTAGTACAGCCTTTCCAAAGGTAGTATGACATCAATAGAACTGGCTCTGGTTCGGATCAGTCCAAAAACGAATTAGTCTCAGTTCTATCGTCCTAACACATTTCATCAAATCAATCCACAAGCTTTTCACTTTAGTTTAGGGAGCAAGAAGAAGAACAAGAAGGCCAAAGTTAATTTTAGGGACGGATCTTTGTTTGGGCTGAATGTCATTTTAGTTAACCTTTGTTGTCACAGTCACATTAATAACAACACAAACGCATCCAAAATCCTGATCTGGACTTCCCTGATGCATAAACAGGGTGTAGGTTTGTTTTATGGGAGTTTCTTTTTTTTTAAGCACCCAGGCTGCATATTAATGGTGATAATAATGTGCTTTTAGAAGAAAAACATTTGCCACAATGGGCCAAAGTTGTTGCTTTTTTATTGTTCTTATTTTTGATGGACGGCTTCAGTGAGCTCACCTCCTTCTCCTCAGTGGCACCTTTTCCTGACAGGTCTGCAGCCCTCACACCTCACAGCTTCCAGGACGTCAACTGTCTATTTATTACAGCAGCTGATGCCTTGCTCAGGGGCACAAAACACTGCATTTTATCATGTATTTCGTTTTTAGCCTCTTGTGGTGACAATGCTTAGTTCATGAATCATTCATTCCTGCGTATTATTGCTCAGGACCTGACAAATATAATCAGTTATTTGTTGACATGTTGTTGCATAGTTTCTATTATTGGCTTCTACGCTCCACATTTTTAGAGACAAACAGACAGACTGCTAGCTAATACCCCACCACCATGACTCCTGTGGATCTTTGCCGATCAATAGCTCTCCATTTCAATTAGCGCTGTATGAGCATTTAGGCGCAGACGGCAGAGGAGATACTACTGCTGGTAATATCATTTCATGATGCAGTTCTGAGAAAAGCTCCGAAGTTGGTCGATAATATGATGAGAGCAAGAGACAGACAGTAGGGCGGTGAGACAGGTGGAGGTAAAGTAGTGTTTTGCTCAGTATTGGGATTGTGGTTTGGTGGTTTGGCAATGCTGTTTACATGCTGATTTATTATTTTAGATTAAATGAAAACAGAGTTAGAAGGAGACAGACAGTGAAGGCATAAAAGAGGAGGGAGTCTGAGAGAGAAAATCATAAATATTCAATAATTGCACTTTGACAAACTAGTGTGTGTGTGTGTGTGTGTGTGTGTGTGTGTGTGTGTGTGTGTGTGCAAGCGTGCGTAAGCGTGCGTGCATGTGTGTGTGTGTGGCTTGTTTTATAGAGCATGAGTAAATTTCTGAAACATGACCAAGTGTTCATTTTAACCCTTCAGCGTCACTTGAAACGGCTCCAGTTGGAGATGTTAAACAGCTTCACAACTGTGCACACTGGCAGCTTCCCAGTAGAACTAAAGACTTGTACTGGTGGACAAATAAAAGTTTATCTGGAGGAGAGTCATCGATTTGCTTACTGGAGCAGATGTTCACTGTCACTTTAGAATGATTGGGGTAAATAATGCACACTACAACTAATAGCAGCTACAAGTTGCATATCTTGTTGCTGCTGGCTCCCTGTATAAATGGAGACTGCATAAAAGACGGACCTTGTGATGTCTCCTACTGGTCTTAAAAATCCTGTTTTAAAGCCTCACATTTGGCATTTTTTTGGCCATTACAATCTTCTTTTTTGTTTTGTTTTGATATGAATGAGACACAAAGGGGTCACCATGGTGTTGACTGATGAGCTGAAGCAATAATTCCTACCCCCGGGACACTGATTCTTAATTCTCATAAGAGGTTATGTTTTGTGCACCAGCGCCACCAGTGGCCAGGCTAGCCCAGCAGATTCGGCATCATGACAAGCTGACAAGATGACAAGCTCAACATTCGGGGTTACAGGTGGTTGGCTGGAGGCCTCCCTGTGACAATGCCCTTTATAAAGCCGCTTTAGGGACCACTGACTTACTGAGAAAATGTCTCGTGCAGTGGGAGAAATAACTTCTACTGTGCCTTTTCCACCGCTTTCATGTCACCTCTCCCCCCGATCTATTTGTTTTCCTCCGCTATGAAGACCTGACTAAGCTGTGAACGTATTAACTGACAGCCAGAAAGTGCAGAAATGAAACCAAACTACCTGCTCTAAACAGTTGTGGTGCTAGTTCTTCCTCACGGAGGCTTACTCACTTTGCATCGCTACCAATTAAACATGACTGTTGTGGCGGTGTACCTTCCTTTAAAAGTGCTGATTCCTGTGCATCTCAGCGTCTGTCTCTGTTTGTTTGTCTTTGTCTCCTTCTAACTGTCTGTGTCTTGCTGTGTCAAGTTTGTGTTCATCTCCAAGTACTTTAGAGGCATTAGAGCTGATAGCTGTTCTAAATGCTTATTAAAGATTAAAACACTCTTCCAGTGCCGTCCTTCTCTTACGTCTTTGAAACACGGAGAATTAGAGAACCAGAGAGCAAAAATGACAGACAGAAAGAGAAAAAGCTGCAAGCTACAATTGAATTTTTGATCCAAATCAGCAGTAACTGATTCACACTTGTGTGCTTTAGACACTTGTAGGTCACTGAGTGCTTTCTGCGTGCGTGTGCGGAAGGGGGTGTGTGTGTTTGTGTGTGTGTGGGGGGGGGGGGGGGGTAGGTGGTGATGCTGTGCACTCAGCTGTGCAAGCCGCCTGGAAAATGTGCCGAGTTGACAGAAACACATCAGTGTGTGTGTGTGTGTGTATGTGTGTGTGTGCGCGCAACAAGCTGCAGTTGCTTCCGTCAAACTCTTGTTATATTTATAACAGGGGATAGCAGTCTCAGTCTGAACATGCCAGCCAGACTGCTGCTGCTGCTGCTGCTGCTGCTGCTGCTGCCCCCATGTTTCCCTGCTCACTCTGTCATCAGAGCACCTGGGATCTCTTCATCTCACATTTGACCTTGGTACAATGTGAAAACCACCAGGCTGCACCATCAGTTGCTCCCTGTGCAGTGACAGCGACGATTCTTCTTGTGCTATTTAAAGCCGCAGAAATCAATTTTTAGCCGCTAGGGGGCAGACGCGCAACTCTGGCATAGTGCAACCTTTTTAAAAAAATGGTTGTTTTAAGCAATTACCATGAAACTCCAAGAAGCGATATTAAAGACTGTGACAATTTGATAACGAGAGGAATATTCCTGTGAGGATTGTTTGGTTTTCTCGTGTAGATTTTCAATTTGAGGCAGGGTTTATTTGCTGTAAATAAAAGCTGAAAACTAACAGTAGAGAGGGAAGCATTCAAGTACAGTAATTGATCATATAGCCTCGAGAAAACAAAAACCTCAAGAGTTGTGCACTGTTCTCTGATCCACGTTAATGTGAATTTTTTTCTTTGTAGGCAAATATTTGATCGGTATTCGATCTTTTGTTGTAAACCTTTTATCCATAATGGCTCGTTCCCACTGACTCTTACCTGTATCGTCTGTGTATCTTGAGGATTTTTTTATTTTCACAAAGTCTGGGAACCTTCTAGCAGATTTCTAACAACGTTACAAGAATCAAACATAAACGACAACATAAACGTGCTGCTTGCATCACTGGGTTTAGTTAGTTTTCCTATTTTTCTGCAATTATTCTGCCTCCATCCTTTCAAAGAATAAAAAGCGGTGTTTCATTTTGATTCGAATAGACACTAACTCGTGCTGCCAGTCACGTGATAAAGTCGTTTCATGGTTATCAGCGTGTTAACGTGGCAGTTTGCGATCGCGTGTCAAATTCTAAGTTGTATTTTCTGTTGCTGTTGAGATTCTATCGATGTTAACGCACCCAAAGATCACGCCCTTGTTAATTAGTTTGATAATGTCATACATGGTGTTTCATGTGATCTTTTTTTTTTTTTTCAAACCTGAAAGCTCTTTTCACATGAGTGGGAGGCTCGCGCTCATGAAGGCTGTTAAATTCATTATGAGTCATCATGTCCACTGGACTGTCCTGACCTTTGACCTCAGTCAGATGTAGCACACATACGTCACTATATAGTTTATATTTAAACTAACCGACTGACCTTTGTCATGGTGATGGAATCGCAGACTCAGTTCTTCTCTCCTGTTGTGGCCGTAGGAGCTCTCCAGGTCGGCCGCCGAGATGTCGTCCAACTTGACTTTCTTCACCAAGAAAGACCGAGGCATGATGGGACAGTAGTTGCTCCTATACACACATATGATACACACACTCCCTTTGTGTCCTCCAACCTCTTCAAAAGCCTGCAACCAAAACTTTACAGAACGTGCTCTAATAATTGGGGTTTAAAAATGAAGTTTCAGCTCCCTTCAGAGCAGTCATGGCTTTTCAAAGAGCAGAGGAACGTCCCTGTGTGTTTAGCATTTTTAAAGAACTAAACAGGCTTTTTCTCTCAGTAGTCGTTTCATCCCTCGACGGTAACAGTCTGTTTGTCCTTTGCTCTGGAAGATCTGTGTCGTTCTGGATGGCCACAAAAATAATAATAATAAATTTTTAAAAAGTTATTTAAAAATCTCTTCCTGTATGGCTGCTGCTGCGATGTTGAACTCCCAGGAAAGAACCTTTAGTTGTTGTTGTTGTTTAGTTTTATTAGTTTGTTTCTTCCATCAGCTTTTATATTTAAAAAAAAATCGTTTCTAAATCGCTGGTCTTCGCCACTCGGGCAGCTTCTTGATGGTGCTGTCTCGCGAGCCTCCAGCAGCCGGTCTCGTGCTTTCAGCACCGGACAGCTCCCGTACGCGCGACACTCCAGCGCGCTACAAAAAAACCAAACAAAACAAAAAAAAACGGCCGCTGTCCGTTCAGCACCGGAGGAGGAGAGACAAGTCCTCCCTGCACGTGAGGTACCAAAACCTGTGTTTGTGCCCTCCGTCGGTAGAAAAGTGTTTGACGGTGACGGAGAGACGACGGTTGGAGGGGCGGAGGGACGGAAAATGAACCGTCTCGAGACTTTTACAAGTCGTCAGTCAGTCGGAAAACACTCACGAGGCAGCGTGTCATTCCCAGGCCCTCGAAAATATTGCTGAGAATTTCATAAAAACTGGAAGACCAGAACAGTCCCTCTGTCTCACTCTCACTCTTTCACTCTCTCACTCCTCCTCTGTCTCTCTTTTCTCCTGTCCTCGGCGCGCGCGGCTCTCTCCCTCCCTCTCTCTGTCTCTCTCTCTGATGCACGAGATCAGCTGTTGCGGTTTTATAGGAGGGGAGAGAAAGAGAGAGAGAGAGAGAGAGGGAGAGAGAGAGAGAGAGAGAGATTTTATTCATCAGGAGGGGAAAAAGAGCATCTTCTCTTGTGGGACCAGCAGCGCCGTGCGGAGATGGCCGTGGAGGGTTTTAATTAGCTGGTTTCAAGTACTCGCTCCCGCTGATTTTTTTTTTTTTTAATGTCAGTTCAATTAATAAACAGAGCCGGAAAGAGTGGGGTCTTTAAAAGGCTGCAAAATCTAGAAAATAAAAGAAAAAAATGTCAATGCCTGAAGCCGAACAACTTTTTTGGGTGTTCTCAATTATCATGCATGTTTTGTTGTTGTTGTTGTTATTATTATTTGTGTGTTTGTTTGGATGAATAGAGAGTTTCAAGTTCCAAAACCAAGGAATAAGTATCCAAGTTAATAGGATTTTAAAATGGGGTTTCCATTAAATTAATACCCTAAATGAGATGGTTATGTGTTTTTCTTTGACACAAAAATATTGCAAATTTCCGGTCATTACAATGGTGGTTACCTACAAGTGGTTAAACAAGAGGTTGTAGCAGAAATTAAACGTTGTCATGCTGACAACAAAAAGAGAAAGAAAGAAGAAGTCATGATGGTGTAGCTCCTTCATAGCTTAGCATTAGCTTTGTACTTTTAACAATGCATTTACCACCAAGGAAATCATAAAAGTGGTATTCATTTGTGAATGTCATCTCAGAGAACATAGCGTTGTTGTTGTTGTTGTTGTTATTATTATTATTATCCATACAGGGAAACTGCCACAACTAGACAATCCATCATATACAGTGCCATTTTAAAAATAGTGGGAAGCTGCAAATAATGCATGACAAATGTTCTATATAAATGTGGACGTGTGGCTCTAACTGTTGCTTTAAAACACCGCATCCTACCTACTGATGTGGGTCTGTTATAGTGACCGACAACCATCAAACCAATGCTGAACACTAACTTCTAGTGGCTCTGAACACAGGTCAATGATTTTACACCGCTGTCGACCAATGAAGCTCCTCTCATGCAAATCAGTGCATCCCCTGGACCAATGGCAGCCTCCCCGGGTAAACCCAGACTCAGCATGAACCAATGGGTCTGTTTAATGGAACAACTGTGATTTTACTAAAAGGAGATATGGATCATGTCAGAGCTTCTTTGGACTGCCTGTGTGTGTGTGTGTGTGTGTGTGTGTGTGTGTGTGTGTGTGTGTGTGTGTGTGTGTGTGTGTGTGTGTGTGTGTGTGTGTGTGTGCGCGCACATACATGTGTGTGTGTGCATGTTTCAGAGGAAAGAAATCTCGAGTGGTGATGCATTGTTTTGATGTTTACACACTCACTGAAACAGACTTCTCCCTCTGGCCACACACACACACACACACACACACACACACTGAAAGCCCTACCCCCATTCATACTGATGCAGGGAGGCAGGATGATGGTGTGTGTGATGTAATTCAATGACGTCTGCATTTATGTAAGTTCTATTCAGCGAGGTCCTTGGAGTTAACCTATTTTTGTAGTTCATTGATAAATATTTGAGAGCAACAGAAAGACTGTGACTGTCTGTGTTTGTGTGTTTTTGTATGACCTGTCTGTGTGTGTGTGTGTGTGTGTGTGTGTGTATTCCTCTTTACCTCATCAGTCTGTCTGTCTTTGGTTGTCAAATATTATTTCAGCTTTAATTATGCTTTGAATCACTGAATTAGGGGTTTCTTAACCACACCCAGATAGATCTTGTAATGTTCTACACAGCATTTAATGTCTTTTTACGTTCTCATTCCTTTAAATTTCCATCATGGGATTAGTCATTGGACTCACATTTTAGGTAGACGACTTTTTAACTCCCTGTATTTTCCACAATTACACACAACACCAACATAAAAGTCATAGCTCTCAGTGCATAAAAATCGAGGTGATAGCAAATACAGACTTTGTTTAATTAAAAAGATCATATAGTTGCAAAGGTGCATAGCTAGCTTTTATATCACCAACTTACTCAGTGCCACTGAGTGAATGGGTGGAGCCCATTTCCAGCAACATAAATGTATATAAAAAAAAACAGACTTTACAAGAGAAATGAGAAACTTTATTGCTGACTGGCCAGCAGAGTTGATTTGATAATGCTAATATCTCTTGACACAACCTGTCGCTTAAAGCTGAGATTTATTCAATCAATCAGTCAATCAATCAATTTAATGTTCCTTTATCTCTATATATCAGAAACTTGGTCAGGGGCTCCCAACTTCAAATCTCGAGGAGGTAGATAGGTACCATCCATTTCAGCTACTACCTAAATGGAATAAATCCACCTTTATTCATATTATTCATGAAATTTCCAAGCTGTGAACTCCGGGATTGTGGTCTAGTTAAGTTAATGCGCAAAAGTTGGTTGGCGAGGACTGCTTTTTTAATCCCAAGAATAATTTAGTTGGTGTTTATGACTCATGAATCACCATGTCTACTTAAAGAGATCGTTCACCCAAACCAAGAATTCAACTTGTCCTCATGCAAGTGGATGGGTGGGTTTGGTTCTTTAACCCACAAAACACTGCTGTAGTTTCACAGTAAAGGTGTGTCAGTAAACTCCCAACAATCGAAGTGAATGGAGACCAACTTTGAGATGCTAAAAAAAACAAAAAACATTATTACACCTTAAAATGGCTCCATACCTCCCACCAGAAGTGATGCAAGTATGCTGAAGCCGCAACATGTCAAGTTGTTTTGTAAACATCGTGTCCCCTACAGTTCGGCCACTGTTGGTTTGGTTTTTACGCACAACAGTGAAGTGCCCCCCCTTGGGTTGGGAACCACTGAGTTAGGAAACATCCTGTTGAGGGTTCGGATTAATTCCTTAAGGTTGGGTTACTTTCATTGTCGTGGTTACAGTGAAAACTCTAAAAATGTGTAGAGAGGAACAGCAGCCTCAGGTTGGTAAAGTCTGATGTTTTGCTGAAAAAACACGATCTTGGATCATGTGTGCAAATGCGATAGGTCATACTAATGCTGGCCACTAGAGGGCATCACGTCCAGTCCGATTCAATGAGCCACTGACCAAGTGTCAGGATTTCTTTTTAAATTAAGATTATTCTGATAAATCAGTGAACTGTTTGAGGCTTGCATTAATAAAGTGTAAAAGTACCACATTTTTATCAGCCATAATCTCTGATTGCTACTAGTTTCCATCATCTATCTTTAACATGCCTTAACTTTTTCCGTGAAAAAAGTTCACCTTTTCAACTTTGGGGCAATCTTAACACCTCTGACTACAAGGAGAACCAGTTGCAATGAGGAAAATCCAAAGAAAAAAGAAATACATTAAAAGATATCTGTCTGTCAGTGGGGCGTGGGTGTGTGTGAGAGGATGATTGGTTGTCTCTCTGTGTCGATCGATTACACACCAGGAAATGTCCCCTCTCTCTGGTCTATTTCTGTGATAGTGAAATTGTCCACTCCTTGTTATTCTTCCTGCTGGCCTGTGAGTGCAGCTATACTGCTGAGCTCAGCAAACTGTGTGTGTGTGTGTGTGTGTGTGTGTGTGTGTGTGTGTGTGTGTGTGTGTGTGTGTGTGTGTTTGTGTGTGGCGACATGTGGAGACTGGAGACTCATTAGCATAATAATAGACTCGAAAGCATGTACAGAGGCGACCGGTGGTGTGTGAGCATGTGTGTGTGTGTGTGTGTGTGTGTGTGTGAGTGAGTGCGTATGCGGTGGTGGGGGGGCCGAATCGAAGGGTCCTTGTTGACTTTTCATTCCTCTGTTTTTAAAGAGCTATTTAAATGACAGGGTGTTAAATAAAACTCAAGTCAAATAGAAGGGTTTTACATATAAAGCAATATCGAGATGAAAGGGTTTGTAGACAAAGAGAGAGAGAGAGAAGGCAGGAGGGAGGAAAGGAAACAGAAAAGACGCTGGGAAACAAAGAGAGGGAGCAAAATAGAAGAAGAAAATAAAGAGCGGTAATAGTTATGGAGGACAAAGGGAAGGTCAAACTGGGCTTTAAATGTAAGGATGGACGGAGAGAGAAGCCTTCCGCTGTGATGTAACTGTCACAGTGGGGAGATAAAGGTGGTGATGAATGACCCTGACATTGATTTCAACTGATGCTTATTTCACACATTAGTCCTTTCGAGAAACAATAAGTAACCATTCTCACCGTGGTGAGGCCTTGTCAAAGTCACACTTCAAAATGTCACATGTGGGCATTTTCTGATATGACACCACTATCTACAAGATGACATTATTTTGCCTTGACAGTTCAGCGCTCCGTTGAAACCTGTACACCATCTCCTCAATTATTGTTTACACGCCTGTCAAGCTCTTATCTGCCCAGGAGTTGCTGGCGACCTACAGAGGAGCGTGGTGCAGAAGAAGAAAGCAGGAAGAGCAACAGTTCTTTGTCAAAACCTTTTCAGTGGCTGTAAGTCATCAACACATTGATAAAGGAAAAAAAAAAGGGTTTTCTTAAGCCACTTTAAAAGGATCTGATTGGTTCTGTGCCTATCAGCAGGATACCAGGAGGTGCTCCTCTGTTTTTTTTATGCTAGTTTTTTTTTTTTTTTTTGGCATCCTTGACTTTTATACAATCTTTGGTTGCTGTAAAAACAGCATGGAGGGCAGTAATGGTGTTTCTGATATAACTTCAAACTCCATGTCAACCAAATAATATTTTTTGGCCAGTGCAGGAGCTAAGGATAATTTTTGGTTACTTTAACCCAAATAAGGTCAGTGAATGGATTTTTGCTGCCGCGTCAATGTAGATATTGACTGGAAATAGTTTGACAGGGACTGGGCAGAATGTTAAGTACATTAACTCATTACATTCCAATACCAAAATCTTCCAGCCGTGACAACAAAAAAATCAAACGAAGTTAAGGCAAAATCCAAAATCCAAAATAATAGTCCAAAATAAAACACCAGAGTCAGTCACAAGAAACTAGTAAAACACGAGACAATGTAATACTCATCAAAACGAGGGGAGATGATAATCTGGCAAATGAAAATGCTTCAAGCACAGAAACCAATTCAATAACAAGGCACACACGAACTGCATGTAATCCAAAAGGAAACCAAACACAGAAAGGAAGTAAAACAGACATAAACAGGAAGCAACAAAAGAGTCCAACACTTAAGAATTACAGGTAGGGTGAGTAGACAGACATATGTGTGTTTCTCTTCTACTCTTTATTTAAAATGTAGGTCATCAACTTGTGAGTGTGTTTCAGAGGTGGAAGAGGATGTGAATGGGTTGAGGGTTCCCAGACCAACACGCCATTCATCTACCAAGAGGCACGAAAAACTGTCAGGCAGTGTAGAGGAAGAAAATACAGAGAACGGAGATAAAGATACACTTTGATCTATTTACAGTGCATTAGGATGTGATTCATGAAGAACATGAGAAATACAAAACATAAAAAAACAAGTAAAAATCAGCATGAGAAGAATGAAAGGAGCCAATATCAGAAGTACACCTGTCATGTGCGTGTCATTAAGATACATATATAACCCCACATGTGTGCTATGAATATGTATGTTGTATGTATAAGATGTGACCCTGGACATTAATATGTATTGGGTGGTAATGAGGCGAATGGGCAGATCAGATGGGTCCTCTTTAACTGGTCACATGTGGCTCATTAGGATAGGGCCACAAAAAGCACCTGATACCCTCAAGAAGACGACTGCACCCCTGAAATTATTTTTATGAGAGGCAGTAGATATGAGAGACAACATTTCCAAAGTCTGCATTTGACCTGAAGCTCTCTGACAGGTACGTAGTAGCTAAGTGATCTGTCAGGAAGTTCAAACATGAATTATTGCAAATATGTAACCCGCATATGCCCTGAGTGGTGTCTGTTCTCTTGCTGACCTCTGACCTTTTTCCAAACAGGGTAAAACCTGGAACTTAAGATGATGATACAGGAAACAATGGCAAGAAAGTGTACGTTACATTGCGTTGCGTTACGTTGCATTGCGTTACGTTGCGTTGCGTTACGTTGCGTTGCGTTACGTTGCGTTGCGTTACGTTGCGTTGCGTTGCGTTGCGTTGCGCTGCGTTGCGTTGCGTTGCGCTGCGCTGCGTTGCGCTGCGCTGCGTTGCGCTGCGCTGCGCTGCGTTGCGTTGTGTTGTGTTACTCTATGTGACGTTTGAAATTCATGGCTAGAAACAAATGAGAGGCAGCAGGTTCTGATCATGTGTACATCCAGTATTGTGCTTATATGAAGTCTATCTACACCTGCTCCCTCCTACCTGTCATCATCGTCATCATCATCCGTGGTCAGTCTAGATCTAGTGAGACCCCCCTCTTTCTTGGTCCTCCTCAATCTTCATTTAAGGAAATCCCAGAGTGGCATGTCATTGTGCAGTGTGAAAAGGAGGAATGAGTGGTCGTGGGGTTTAATTCTTGTCTGGATCTACTGGGAGAAAGCTCTCTTCATTCTGACCACAGACAGTACACATATACAGGAGGACGAATGAATAAACCTTTTAGAGGTTTGAAATAGTCAGACAACCAGATTGGAAGAGAATATAAAAAAAGCAAGCAGAAATCTGAGACTTAAATTAGTGGCAACACGTAAACTATTTGGAGATGATATGTAAATGAGACAAGGCTAAATGCAGTAACATTAAAATTCTGAGAAGTACCTTGAACCGACCTCTTCACACATTGTGAGTACATTTATATTTCTTTAAAAAATGAATTATGTTTCTAAACCATCATATATTGCGAAATTAGATGAAGAGGCAGTTTTTTAAAAAGTCAATATGATTGCAGTTTTGCCATCTCTACACTTAAAGTACCAATCCGATCCAAAATGAACGACTGTGTGTCTGCCTTGACAGTGAGAGGGAGGGTATTAAACAGAGCCGACGCCTGCTTGAAAACTTACAAATGAAAAAGAATTATTGAAATTATTGGTGCCGTCTCTTTATTTGTCACTACAGTAACAGTAGTGTCTTCCTCATCTGTGACTCTCTTCATCAAACCAGTAGATTGTTGTTATTGGCTGCATATTAGAAACTCTGAACATCATTGATGTTAAGGGTGTTTGTTTGATCATATGTTGATACTCTGTGCACCGCATGTGACAATGGAATAGTGCAACTCCTCGTTATTCACTTAGAATGGCAGAATGTGGAAATAGGAGCATAAAGAAAATTTTCACTCAGCAGTTTGATGATTTAAACTTATTTTTTCACATGTGAACTTCAGCTCGCAACAGTTTCACCAAATCACTGGAAATGAAATTGAATTTTCCATTGAACAATGATCCGATCCATGTCGAGATATATTTATTCGGCGGGATTTTCTTTGTGCGTTGTCATTGACGGATCAGCGGAGGTAGTGGTGGAAAATGCTTTAACAACAAAATAATTCAGCTTTTACAGAAATAACCTGTCAAAAAGGGACAGGTGACGTCACATTAACACCATTTATACTGAATAAGAATGGTCATTTTACTGCGTATTAGTCCCCTTTGGGTGTAAAACGAACCTTGACACAAGCACAACTGAGGCAAGACGTCTACACAGTCGGATAGATGCGTTGACAGGTTTATGAGTCATTAATTCAAGCACAGACGCCTTATTAAGGAGTCGGTGTGTCACAGCTGGCTCACACCTGATACCTTCACTAGCCCCTGGACGCTCTTAACTCCATGTCTCCGTGTGTCCATGCCAGGTCCTGTAGTGCTATAAAATAAAAGAAATGCTTTTACTTGTTCCTCTCCCTTGGCCTGGCCTCCACCTTACTGCTGCAGAGGAAAGCCCCATGTTCAATCACCTTAAACCAAGGGGAAAAAACACACTGAAGCATGACACTGGTTAAAAAGGGGATATTTTTCTTTCTTTCCTGTATAGTAGATGAAGTGAAAACATAATGGCTTCCCATGTTACTCCATAAGCCAGAATATATACAATATGCAATTGCAACTCCAGGAAATAGTCATTCTGCTGTCTTGATACTGTCACTGATATTTCAATAATGTTTGTCGAAAAAAGAAAGAAAAAAAGCGTGAATTTAAAGTGGCTTCAACAATATAAAACACTCTGAGTGGTTCATTATTCCTTTTTATTAAAATGTATGCAGGCTACACTCAAGGACACAGGGAGTGATGTTATTCATTTATCTGTTTGTTTGTTTTTTTAACTTCAAAACAGTGATTGTTTTTGTTTTGTTGCTGTCTCAGATTTAGTTAGCGGAATGACTGGAAGTGGGTGGGAAATGTAACCGTGCCTCCATCAAAATTCCCAAAGTAGATCTGGTTCAGGATCTTGGTGTGTCCAGAGGTAATCGCCCTCAAAAGTCAACCACTATTAGTCGTAAAATTACACTTCTAGTCACCAAAAACTGTTTTTTTTTTTGGCCAAAGTTACAGCAGGACTTTTGAGGTACTGCATAAATACACTACTCCCGCCAGCTTTGTCAGAAAAGAAGTTCCAACTATGAATCTGATTCTAACATTATAACTGCATTTTGTGGTTGTTATTTCATTGTGAATGTTGTGACAAACTCTAGTTAGATTAATGTAAAGACCATTTTGGAGAAGAAAAAAAAACTTTGACGGCATTTGTTAGATACATGCTAACACTTTCCATATACTACCGTTCATTGCACTAAGCTAACTTGAAACTGAATTCAAACCACATCTGACACTGTGGCAAAATAATTTTGTTTTTGTTTGAGGAGGGTTTAGCTGGCGAAGAGTTTAGAACAGATGTCACAGAAAATCCACAAATTCACGCTAAATTCTGCCACGCGAAAGTTTCTAAATTTCCAAATCTTAATATCTTACTATATTAATACTATTTCCTTGATCCACTGAGAGTATAATTTCAACAAGAGATGTCTTGTCAAATAAGTGCGAATACTAATCGCTGAGATAAACGCTGAATTTTATATCTGGAATCTATGTATTCAGCAGGAGCAGCGGTGATTACCCTTCCTACTGTTGTGTAAATGAATACATTTTCAAAGTCGGCTTATCTCAAAGTTCGTCAACTAGCTTCTTCAGAAGAGAAATAGGATGACTAATTGAAAGTCTGCTAAAATTAGAGAAGTAACAAGCAAAGCAAAGCCAGTTTTGATCGGCGGGAATGTTCTTGTGATAAAACTCTGAAATTTATAAAAACAATCCACCTCTGATGAAGCCTATCTAATTTAGCACAGATCTAAGCTGTGTCACCATGCTGACCTTTATATGAGGGGAGAAGAAAAAAAAAACAGTGCATACGATTCTTCTCTTGTGATCTCGGACAATTTCGCCTCCATTTGCAGACACAAAAGCTCGTTATTTAAATGGTCTCTCATTTTGTGCAACAACTCAGTGGAGAGAAGAGATTCAGGGGGTTAATTGGGTCTTGGGACACAGCAGACACATACACGCCACCAAATCCTCTTAGCTTTTATAATGAAGGAAGTACAGGCGGATAGGTTGAGATGGGTAGAAGGGAAGCAGAGAGAAAAACACGGCAAACGAAGGAAGAAGAGAAAAACAGCCAAAGACCAAAGAGCAGACACACTGATGCAGGAGAAGATAAAAAATATATATATATGTAAAATGGAGCGATGCTTAGATGGAAGGAGCAGAGAAATAAACAGAGAAGTTGAAGGGGTGACAAATAAGAGTGGATTGTAAAATAATAATGCTTTGTTACCATGGAAACAAACATTTCTATCAGGCAGAGAGGCAAGGAAGTAACCTGCTTGTTAAACCGTCTGCGCTATCTTGTTAAGCTGTTGTTGTGTTTGTGTGAGCAACAGTATGTTTGCAGTCATGGCGTTCCCTAATGAAACACTGCAGGGACACGTCTGGCTTTGTTCTGTTTTGTTTGGTGGAATTTTTTTTCCCCCCCTCTAATTTTAGATTAATTACAGTCGTCCCTCCAATGACTGTGCAAGGTTCTGATATTTTTAATATGCAAAGTAAAATTAATACAAAGTGGTACATTTTGTTAATGGTTACCAGGGAAGTTTTAAAAGTCTTTTTTACATTAAAAATAAAAGATAAATAGGTCTGTTGGTCAGTGTGGGTTTTTTTCAACAGAGGATGAAATGATGACACATTCTACTAATACCAAACCATGCCAATTCCTGTGTTTTAACGTATAAAACGGACAACAGCCTGCAACAATGGCAATAAAAGCTGCAGGAGGTGACACTGGATTGTGTGTGAATAGAACAACAAGCACAACTGCAAGAGTCACAAACCACACACACACACACACACACATACAGCAGCCATAGTTCAGGAGCCCCAATTATCATGCCTCATTTTCATAAACAAATGTCTGTGTTGGTAATATTCTCTAAATTATGGATTATAACAATTGCAAAGAGACAAGCTCTGTGTTTTGACACCTAGATTTGGGGAATATCAGCGTTGAGCACTTCTGAGATTGCTGCAATAGCCTGTTAGCTTCCTCGTAGCTTGTTAGTTTGTTTTGCTAGCACACTGTCCACAGTTTATCCGACATCAATGGTAAAAGTTCAAAAGTTCCAGTGTAATGACAGACGAATGAAAATACTCGGAGGAAGGAGATTCACAAACACATCAGAGATCACGGAAGCTTGCCTAGAAAAAGAATTGACTTCCAGTGTGTAACACAGACTTATAGATTCCAAACATCCGTGTGTGGAAATGAAACATTAGTATATGAATGCATGTGAGTGGGTGAACCCCATTTGCCATTTACACACACCAGTTTGTGTCCTCAATTTTAAGTCACAAGAATGACGCAAGACCCAAAAACTCTGGAGCCTCACTGTGGCCATGATGCAACCCCACAGTGTCTTTCTTTCAACCTGTAAGCATCCGCATCTTTTAGAGTACACGCTCCAGTTTTAAACACAGGCCCTCTGTCAACTTGAGGGATGGCATTTGGTTTTTAGTCTTAAAAGTGGTTCCTCCTGAGCTAAAAACAATATCACATCTGTTCCATATCTCCTGATCAAACGACGCTGATGTCAATGCCAAGTTCTGATACGTAAGTGCATTACCTTTCAAAATAGAATGGTCTGCAGTGATAATTATGCTTTATGAAATGTTGAGGTCTTGCACAGAAATGTCAAACACACTATGAAACAGGAAATTAATTCATTGCTAAGTGGGTCACTGTAGTAAATGAGACATGAGCAGTCACAAACAGGCATGGCATTGTCTTGGGTTGGAATGTCCAGACTTTGAATCTGGATGAAACAACGGATTTTTAAAATCTCAATATTTCCGGACACTTGAGGGATTCCTAAACATCAAAAACTGAAACCCACAGTAAACACGGAAAAATATTTCAAAGTAAAACCTTCTCTTCCACACAACAAACTTCCAGGAAGTGAGCAGATTAATGAACAGCTGTGGAGGATGGAGGCATTCCAGAAGGAAAATGTAATGTTGGACAATGGTTGAATTCATTTTTAATGGGTTGAAGCTTGTTTTCCCAAGTTGTTTTAAAGGCACCAAGTGGCCGGGGTACAGACAAAAATCATGCAGGGGCTTTCATTATACGTAACACTTGTGCTCTGCAGGTGGGAAGGAAATGTAAATAAGCCTCCAAACTATCAAGATCCGGCGCATGGACAACATGTCCAATAGTCAGAGGGCATAAAATATTTTTGGGATCTCCATCGTGTTTGAAAAGTGATTCATCTAGACAAGTTATGACGCAGATAATGGAGCCACCATCTATATTCTGTCATTGTCAGTGCCGATTTATTTATATTGGATTTTAATCTTATATGCTCAACAGCGGGTGGATTATTGTGCTAGAATTTCTTGGTCAGCTAAGACAGTAAATGGATCAGAGGAGAATATCATATAGATATTTGGCACAAACACATGTGCACCTGCACCCACCGACACCTCTCTCTCACTTTTCCCTTATTTCCGGTGAACCTCACTCTTCCTCACTGGAATACTGCTGATTCTGGTGTCACAGAGTTGCAGAGCCACGCACTTCTTCCATTGAGTTATGCTGCATCCAGTAAAGTGGAGAGGAACTGGATCATATCTTGGTTTCCTTTGTCCTGTGACAACGATGAAAGGCAAATGTGTGTGTGAGTAATTACCAGGAGCCCACACTAGACCACACTGAGGTTTTTACCAAATGTAATTGGATTTCTATCTCTTTACAAAGATGGCTTCTTCAAGAAAGAGGAGATACATATTTCTTTTCCATGAAGATGCTTCTATTACTTTCATTAACATGATTTTTATTAATTGTAATGAGTCTGGTGAGATATTTGAGTTATTTAAGCTGTGTGTGTGTGTGTGTGTGTGTGTGTGTGTGTGTGTGTGTGTGTGTGTTCTTGTATTTGCTACTTATTGAGGACTAGAATATGCATTTAACCAACAGAGTGAGGACATTTTTGGAAAGTGAGGACATTTTAGCTGGTCCTCACATCTTCAAAGGGCCGTTTGAAGGTCGAGACTTGGTTTTAGCGTCAAGGTTAGAATTAGGCTCAGGTTAGGTTCAGGGTCAAGGTTAGGGTCAGGCAGACAGTTGAGATGGTTAGGTTAAGGAAGGGGCTAGGGAATGTACTACGTCAATGAAAGTCCTCACAAAGATATAAATACAAGGGTGCTTGTGTGTGCATGTGTGTGTGTGTGTGTTTTATAGGACGCACGGGGAAACAAAGGATTCGTGTGACATAAGGGGCCCCCATGACGGGGAGGGTGGTGGGAGTGGGGATGCTGGCAGACTCTGGAGGAGTTGGGACAACTGAGGGGATCAGAGGAGAAATGAAGAAGAAGAGACAGGGTCGTCTTCAGACATGCTTTAATGGTTTTAGCGATGAGCTTTTTTGGGGGATATTTTTGATTCTTCGCTCAGCCTCATTCAACTTTGTCTCAAGGCTCCGCGGAAGTCTGGTTAAGTCAGCTTAGGTCTGCTCAGTTAATGGGGAAGTGTAGCCAAGTCACTGCAGAGGAGTTAATTCAATCACCCGAGTTTGGCTGGAAAGTCAACTTCACACACCAAAGTCATTCTGACCTTTTGCATTAAAAAAATCCTTCTTGTTCGACATTGGCTGAAGAGGGCAAACAAAAAAGCAAGGTCTTTCCAAATCAGTCGGAATCTAGATAAATTATGAATTCATTGATTCAAGTCAGAAGCTTTACTCATACCAACATTTTCTAAGTTATTCCAACAATTGTAATGGCAAAATGGTAAAATCAGCCTGGTTATCCAGGTCAAGAGATGGCTCACAGTTTAAAATTGCCACTTCTTCAAGGTTTCATGCCAATTTTCTTTAAATTTCATGGGACAAGACTTTTTCTTTTTTTTTAACTCAGTATCATGTAAAGTGAAATCATACATGTTATGACCACAAAAAAAGACTCAGGAACATTTGACTTGCATCTGAGAAACACAAATCACAAAGTGTGCTTTTACTAATTAATATGACAAATATAAAAAGGCTGAAGGTTTTACTGTGATAAAAAAAATTGTTAATAACAGCAACCTGCCTGTCTAAAACTGGGTTTTATGTGGCATTTTTAAAATTTACTTTTAATCATGATGCTGTATTTGATTTCATCTCATTCAGGTCAAGCTGAAGTCGAGGGAGTGAATGTTTTTCCATGTTTCCGTGCTTTTCTCAAAAATGCTTTGTAAAATCAGGCCTGATGGTTGATTATCAGCTCAGTCCCAGACGTCTGTTGTTCCCCAAACAATGGACTACCACCACCACCAGTGTGTGTGTGTGTGTGTGTATCTGTGTGAGTGTGTGTGTGTGTGTGTGTGTGTGTGTGCGCGCGCTAATCATGCAGCTCTTATCAGCGACCGTCAGACCTGCAGAGACTCCGATATGCTCCCTGCTGATAGCTGCAGACACAGAGGTCTCCTCCCCCCGTTGGGCTTTTAAATAAAGAACTAATAGACCTCGGCCTGGAAAATAAAAGCTGAAGATTATTACCAGGCACGAATGACAAGTCAGTAAAACACTAACAACTAGAGTAGCGAACAGCTGATGATCCTTGATGTGCACTCACCAGATACTGAGACAGACAGCCACAGACTACGAGTTTGCACATTTTCACTGCATTTTCTGTAAAAAAAAAAACATTTTTCAACAACAATTTTTCAGCTGTTCCACTTTTAGAGAGTTAGATTTGAGAATGGTAAGCACACATATTTGAAATTGGGCCTTTTGCATAAAAGAAGAGAGAAAATATGCTAATACTGGTGTAAGAAGGCAAGTTTAGACTTCTGAAACACGTTGAACAACTTCTGACTCTCGTTCGACATTATTAGAAAGAAACAAAGATGGGGGTGGGGTGAAAGGATAAAATCAATCATTAGAGCCTATTCAGTCAGTCTCTATGGCACCAATGGAAAGGCTCTTAACCTGCTGACACACACACTCAAACACACACACAGACACACACACACACAGACACACACACATTCAAGGGCTGTAATGAACAGTCAAGGGAGTCCATTTCCCCTTCTGTTCACAGTAAGACTTTTGATTGCCTAACACCTTTGCCCATGGAGTTCAAAAGGTCAAAACTGTGACCCCCAGAACAGCTGTGTGTGTGTGTGTGTGTGTGTGTGTGTGTGTGTGTGTGTTTCAAACTGCGGCAGCAACAAAACACACTGATCATTTTGGGCGAGAGCTTTAATGCTGCTGATGAGAAGAGTTCATACGACATTTTATGAATGAATACATTTTAATGTGGAAGTGAAAAGAACGTGTGCTGAACTTCAGGCCTGCTTGGATATGTGGGAACTCCAGTCTGCAGATGATAGCTTGTTAAAAGAAGATGATTTGACCGCCAACCCCAATAATACCCCCCCCCCCCCTTCCCCTCAGGCTCCGCAGCAACAAGGTCAAACACAGTGCTGGAGAAAGTAGGCAAGATGATGTTTGTGCCGTTATTCCTTTTAGCACACTGACATACAGCGGGCTTATCCAGGGACGAAGAGACTTTCTCAACTGATTCTTAAGAAGTTCAGTCTAAAGCAAAAAAAATCTGAATGTTAAACTTGCCACATTAGGAATCTTTTCCTTCTCCTCTTTCTGATCAACTCACTTTTTCACCATTCAAGGCAACGTCTCTGGTTCAGCACCTGTCTCTCTCTCTCTCTCTCTCTCTCTCTCTCTCTCTCTCTCTCTCTCTCTCTCTCTCCTCTTAAAAGAAAAACAAAAGAAGGAACCCAGAATCACAGTAAAAATGTAATGAATATAAGACTGTTTGTTGTAAGGTAAGGCGATACAGGCCAAAGACGTACTGTAAATATGCTGCAGCATCTACTCTTGACATACATTGAGTGTTATTGCATTCTCTGAAGTTTTGATCGGAGCAGACAAGAGCTTTTCTTTAGGTTTCCTTGAGGAAATAACCGGATAACAAGATATTTAACTTTGGAAAAGTTGTGTGCACTTCTGAAGGAAGATTGTTATCTTCAAAGCTGTTATCATAAACATCTTTCGGTTCCTAACAAGAGAAATGTTTTTAAAGTGTTTACTGCTTCCTGTGTCATGTAGAGTGTCCTCACGGTGTCTTTCCAGCCTAATTTGTTCCTGAAACGGAGGAAAATTACCATGTTAAAGCAGCATTGTATACAAACGCTTTGAAATAAGAGATTTAAAATAATGTTGCTGGTTCACCGACGTCTAAGATCATTCCTATTCCTCATCCCAGCACTGTATGGAGATCCTCTTATGTCTCCATTTTGCAATCCAACTATTCACAATGAGTAAAAGAGTTTAAGCTGCAATTAAAAAAAAGAAAATGTTTGGAAAATTAAAAAAAAATTGTTAGTGAATTAAAAACTTTGTGTCTTCTACTTAGCTTAGTCTCATAGGCAGGGCATCGTTTCTAGACTGGCCAGTGGAGATGTTTCCTAAGTCTTTCAGAGATTGGAGTCCTGCCCTCATGATTAGCCCAAAAGAAAGTAAAAACATTGCATTCATAAAAAAGATGATTTTACAGCAAAACTTTTGGATTTGCAATAATGCTTTTTCTAACCATCATCCATCCATCCATCTTGAACCACTCCACTGAAGTGGGGTCATAGAGGTAAACGTTCCAGCAGGAAACAACAAACTTCCCTTCCCTTAACCAGCTCTGACTGCAGGATCCTGAGCAATTTCCCGGCCACCATGGTGATGTAGTCCCTCCATCTGGTCCTTGGACTGCCCCACGGCCTCCTCCCATGGAGGATTTCCCTTCTGTTTGCTAGCACAATAGAGATACAAAAGTATCTCCAAATTCTTGGACCATAATTTGGGTTGAGCACCTGGAAGATCCTTCTTAGCAAGTTCACACTGTTGCAACGAGTGAAGAAGTATCGGCCTAAAGTCAACCTGACTATTAAATGAACATGTGGAGAGGAAGAGTGTTTGCTAGAAGTCCTTCATGTGATTAAAATCAAATTACATGCTACCTGCTTACCTTTCAACCCTTCTCTGTACGATCTTCACCAGACATGACAGTAATTATGGGCTGTGGAGGCACATGTCAGCAGTTTGAACACCACCAGCAGAGAAAAGCCTGACAAATAAAGATGAGAAAACCACGCATTAAAATCCTGCCAACAGAGATTCCTGGCCAAAAATTACTTTCAAAAAAATTTTGAAATAAAGAAGTAATTTCTTTTGCATGATAAAAAAAAGGGGAAGGGAAGTGGACTATAGGTGTCAAGATGGAGGGAAGTAAAAAATTGGGCCAAGCAGGGATCAGCCTCACACTGAGATCAGACATGGAGAGTCGTCCTCCTATCTCTTATTTCTTCTGTCTGTCTGCTTACCTTTTCGCTCCATCTTTACCTCCATCACCGTCTGATATTTGCTCAATGATTTGCTTCGTGCTTTTTTTCATATAGCGACCGATCGCGAGATAAAGTATCAACAGCAGCAGCAATGGAGGGAACCGTAAATGAGGCAGCTAGAGGAGAAGGAGGAAGAGCAGGAAGACAGGTGAAATGCTCAGTAGTTGTTTTATGGCCGGGTTAGTGAGAGGAACAATAGCTCTTTTTCTCTTTTTTCTGTTTTTCTATACAGGCTATGGAGAACAACATGCAGAGAAGGGGGCAGAAAGACCATGATCATTACAAACATGTTTTCAGGAATCTTTCCCACCATCCAGGTACACTTCTTTCCCTTAATATGGGGGGAAAAAAGCAATTTACTGTAATTTTTATCCTCAATGATAAAAAAAATTACAATAAGCTCCCTTTTTTGTTTACTGAGAAAAGCATTTGGCATTGAGCTCAAACCAGCACATGGTGTTGTGTAAGTGTTTGTAAGATTGGACAGATTGTGAGGAGAGAAGCAGATAAGAGGCGATCGTGATGACAAAAAAATAACATGCACATACACTTATATAGAGAGGAAGAATGGAAATGAGGAGTGTAATCATGTCCAATCAAGATGTTATTGATTCGGTGCTTGAGTTCTCTGTGTCTCTCTCCTACCAGCACCTGGCTCTTGTCACAGTAGGACACCGAGGCTCAGTTGCAGTAGAGACAGACGGTTGTACATCATTATTTTTCTGTCTTACATGCGCACACATGCTTTTTTTTTGAAGAAATATGAAAATAAAAAGACACATACACACTATCTCTGTATGTTCCCCGACCACTGGCTTAGAATCCAAACACACAGATGTTCTCTGCTCCCTTCTCCTCTCCAATAAAGATACAACGCTGACACAACCCCTCACAAACCAAAGATCTTGGACTTTTTTTCTTTTTTTTTTTTTTGGACAACTTTGTGTTTCCATTCATACAGAGCCCCACTAACAAAGGGGGCTGAAATGTTTTGGGGGTTGTGTTGCCTGAGTATGAAAGGAGCTGATCTCCTGGTACAAATAGCATGAAATGGCATAATTGTAAAACAGGTAGTTAACAACAACAATGGAACTGTGAGAGACAGAAATATTACATTGTTCAGTAAAGTAATGTGAACAGATACTGTGTGTAATAAATTGTTGATATTTTAATAAATAATTTGTTATAATTTATAAAATAATATAGTAGCAATAATATGGCATGATAGAAGATGATGGAAAAAAGAGTGGGCCCAAGAATAGATCCTTGTGGTACTCCATATTTTAGCAGTAGAGAAACTGATTAAAGTTTCCTAATTTCCTAAGTCCACTATAAGACTATAATTCAAAACATGTAGTTCTGATGCATCACCTACACTAAAAATACATATATTCCTTTTTTAAAGACCATTACCATATTTTTAGATACGACCAGGTTATAACATAAATAACAACATCAAGCAGCCACTGAGTAACGTTAAAAAGCAAATTATGTTGGGTGGTAACAGCCTCTAAACCTGGGAGGAGAACATCAAGGAGGGCAAAGACAAGAATTGAAAGTTAGAACTTTATGATTGGCAAAACTGTAGAATGGACAATTGTGTAGCCTGTGGTTTACAACCGCTGGAATATAAGCGAAGCTGTGAAAGAAATGGTTATCGATCCAGTTTTTGTGGGGTGGGGGGGGGTGGTTTAGGATTTGGCTGAATAAAAGCAAGCTATGTGGGTCAGAAAGAGTTAAAAGCAAAGTATTTAATGAGATTAGACACCATTCAAATTTGGATATAAGTAATCAGATGCAAGCGAGGATAGGTCCAAAATAAACGAAGGGGACAGGATTTCATCATCATCATTTTTGTCAATGTTGCCAACCCATTTCTGAACCCTTTGTGGGTCTCTGCTCCTCCTGCTGCTGCTCTCCCTGCCTTTGGCTTTCTATGCATGCCCATGGAAGGGCAGGGAGGAGAGCCTCAAACAAAGCCATACTGCTAAGTGACACTGCAATGGAGCTTTCGTTAACTGAAATGATCCTGACTGAACTAAAAAGTTTTTGCAGGTCAGGATAGAAACAAGTGCCGTTGCAATTTGCCCAAAATTACCACAATAAACCAATATCTATTTGAAACAACTTTCGACTGAATTAATGCCATTTAATATCTAAAATGTTAAATATCTTGACACATTGTAATGTAATTCTTGAAATCTTCATCAGCATGGGTGTATGTTCATTCATTTATTCAGCCATTCATATTTTCTATTTCAACATCAAACCCACAAAACCTGGTTGTTGGTTTTCAGAGGAACAGTTAAAGGCTTCACAAGGGATTCCCCAGATCTTTGTGTGTGTGTGTGTGTGTGTGTGTGTGTGTGTGTGTGTGTGTGTGTGTGTGTGTGCGTGCGTGTGCGTGCGTGTGTGTGCGTGTGCGCGCGCGCGTGTGCGTGTGCGTGTCAGTGTGTCTGTAGCCGTATGTTAATCAATGCCGTTAATGTAGCAATGAATTAGTAGTTTAGATGTCACGGGATGCTTAACACAGCTGATCCTTACGAGACACCAACTGATTCACACATACACACACACACACACACGCACACACAAACACACACTCAGCCCACGGGACCCCTGGGGACCACAGGCGGACATTGTATAGTAGGCTAATTATCCCAAATTGCTAAAGTAGTAGCAAGGGTGTGTGTGTGCTCTCACAGCTGCTCCTGGTGTCAAGCCTTTGATAGATGGGAGATGGAGAGAGTGTTCATTTACTGCTCGGAGACACACACACACACACACACACACATACACCTGACTGCTCATTTATTGGTCTAACAGATCGGTCTTTTGTTGCCAAGTCACAGGTTCATGCTGGAAATACTGCTGAAGTTCAGACTACGACGCTCCAGGGAAAATACACCCTGACAGCGACCGTAAATGCTTTAAATGCTGCAACTAGACCTCGTAAAAAATTGTGGTTATAATTAGGAAATTAGAGGCATCATAAACAGACAGTAGTTAGGCAATGAACAGATTCAGGGGAGAGTATGATGGGTGAGTGAGCGTGATTGCTCGCAGCTCTCATAACAAGGACTCCTAATTCACCTCACTGGGGTTTTCTGTCATGACGGCTGTTCCAAAAGTTTTTCACTGTACCATGACCAAACTTTTACTCTGTTTTAAGCCAGTATTAATTCTGTTGTCAAAAATATCAGTTCATCCATTACGATGATGAATATCGCATCAGTATTTCATGTTTAGTGCTTATTAGAAAATGTTAGCATCCTTCCTAACACACTAAACTAACATCAGCTTACATCATAATAAACAATGAGACATGTATTGTGTACAAAGCTAAACGGACTAAAATCTGATAAAATGACGATAAAATTGGCAGCCGAACACGCTGGTGCTTCTCCAAATCAACAGGGGGCAGGATATCACCAGGAAGTTGTGGCGTCCCTCCAAATAGTAAGAAACTAGAGAGACCCAATACTCACCTGGTCACAAGCTTCAGTTACCGACTGAAAGATCTGGGAGTCTTCTGCAGTTAATAGATAACGCTGACGGGATTTCAAGCAAATTTTAGCAATGCTGGAAAAGAGGAAATGCAGATTACAGCTGTTCATCAACGTCTCTGAAGGAATTAAACTGGGTAACGTAGTGCGGGTTTCCGTCAGAGGATGGCAGTGCAGGCAGTGCGTTAAAAAACAAAACTCGGACGAACCAAGTGCCGGTCCATTGATTTGGCCACCAGAGGAAAAATGGAGATAAGTGTTGAGGAATTAGCTTCTGTTGGACAAATTGTAATTGTTCTTTGTAGCCATGCAGTATTGAACAAATCGCTGCTTCTCCGGAGATGAAGGCAAAGTTTGAGAATATTCACAAAGACCACAGTGGCGACGGAAACAGACAGTCAGTTAGGGGAGTTTAAGATTTGCTTTGTCAGAGTTGATTCAAATTTCCATTTAACATTTCTAATTTTTCCAAGAAAGGAAAACAAAACCTGATTGTAAAACTTTTTGGAGAAATTTGAGGCAGTTTTTGCACATTATGTTGTTTAAATATTTGAAAGAAATCTCCCCTCCTTTACAGAGCATGTGCCATCAAAATGATGTTGAACTTTCAGGATTTCATAATGCACAGATAGAAAGACAGAGACAATGCCTTCCCTCTTTCCTCCCCCTCCGTCCTCATTCCTCCATCCCTCTATCTCTTCGATATTGATGAAGTGACGGGGCCACAGACTGGGAGACACCACCTCATCTGGTTTAAATTACCTACAAGCCACACACACACCTGCACCAACCTCACGACGGCAGTGTGTGTGGGTGGAAAAAGGATGGGGCCGGCGGCGGGTGGGGCAGGGGGGTTATTGCCTCTGGGATGGGTGGTGGAGGAACGCCCATGACCCCGACCATACACACACACACACACACACACACACACACACACACACACACACACAACAGGAAGAGAGCAACAGAGCGGGTGGGGTGTGAAATGAGCTGTAAGGCAGAGGGGATATTAAGCTGCCACATGTGTTCTGTTTACTATTCTCTAATTAACCCCCAAGCTGTCTTATAGACTACACACACATGCACACACACTTTGTCTTGTCTGCAATAAATTTGCTCAGGGGTCTTGAACATCATCAACAATGATATTGTGTTGCTCTGAGTGCACACTTCAACCGATAGACAACAAACAAATCTTCATCCCAAAAGTTTGTATTTAAGCACACACACACACACACACACGTGTGTACTGTGTACAGTTTTTTTCTTTAGAGAAAATTTGCATTAAGCACCAAGATGATCATCAACCAAAAAAAATAGTTCAAATAGATAATAAACTTTGAAGGTTTGATGGGAAAACAAGTTCCAGATAAGAGATAAGGTCTGAAAATGTTAATGGCAGGTCGATGAAGATGCAAACACCTCTTGTTCTTCTACAGCTACCTCTGGATGTTGATCGCTCCAAAGGAGATAGAAGTCTGGAATACTGGGCTGCACGTGTTCAGGTTACATACTGACATTCTCACTGAATTCACTGTGTGCTTGCTTGAAGCCAAACATCGACTCCCTCATAAAGAAACTGAGAAGCAGATGTTTTAAACATTTTGAAAACCGAATTGTAGACCGCTGTGACAAAGGCTCTTTCATTTGGTGCAAGTTTAATTTACCCTCTGCAGTTTGATGTGCAGACATACAGTAGCTCACAACTGATTCCAGCCGTGTCCATCTGTTTCAGAGAGTTTCTTTAGAAATCTGGAGCATTTCCTCTCAGACATCACTGGGTTTGAGCATAAATGAACACAGCATTTGCACTCTGGTGAAAGAAAGTGGGCTGAGATCTGGTGTCCTGCTTCCACTCTCACCCCGAAGCTTTTGTTTGTTGTGAGATTATTATCAATACAAATACTTAAACAAGGAGAGAATATCCAATTAGGAGCAAATACTTTTACTTTGTCCAATTATTTTTACAAGTTGTAATGTGGGGAAAAAAAAGGTCAAAGGGGAGGGGTGCTTCACCACACGAACAGCCAGAAATGACTTTGGAGTTATTCATTTATTTATTTGTACAAAAAAAAAAAATACAATCTGTGTTATGTTATGTGTCTTTTAAAAAAAATGACTGTATTCATTTGTGTTAGTCTAGTTTTGCAAATATTTAATCAAGGCATATGGGAAATGACCTGAAGTGTCCAAATATGTTGCAGATGAGCTCATGATTATACGTACAGTTCTAGACAGAGACAATGATGGATGACTGCAGACATGGCGGTCACTTCCCTGAGGTGAATCCCTCCAGGAACATCTCTGATCAATGAGAGAAAAGTCTGCTCACACATGACATTTGAAACGGAACAATTACACCTGTGCAACAATTGTACTTCAGAATCGTTTTTAACATCTGACGGAGGTGGCGAGTAGACGTTTGACACACACAAACACATACACGCACACTTGCGCACACACACACACAGACTGAACACTGAACGAGAGAAACACACTCAAGTCTAATTGGAAAGACCCAAGCGGCGAAAAACAAATAGAACTTACAGACAGACATCGTGGGGGCACGGCTGGACTTTATTTCTGATTCATTTCCTTTGTTTCTTCTTGTTCTATGTTTTTTTTTTGGTGTGACATTTTTCAGAAATCTTACATCTTCTGCAACTGCTGATGGAATTGAGTCAAATTCAACAGATATTTGACAGTATCTAGGAAAAAAAAGAAAAACACCTTAATGCCAAAAAGAATTTTGTTGGCAGACTATCAGAAGACGAATAACTGCAAACCAAACCAAAATAGTGTGAAAGTGATTATTGTGGTGCGTGTAGTTATAGAATAAGGTTGTATTACCAAAGCTGCGGCAGATAAAACGAGCATTACGTTAACCAGACACCTGCCTGAAGACTAATATTTGATGGTCATCAAAACAAACCAGGAACTGTAAAATATCTCAAGACTGCGACTGTGAAATATGAGTACTCGTATATCAGTCTTGATTTATTGTCGCGCTGAAGTGCTGATGGCCGATTACTTGTGTGTGTGTGTGTGTGTGTCTGTGTGTCTGTGTGTCTGTGTGTTCAAAAGGGTTGTGATTCTGCAAATAATTGTTGGTGTGCGCAAGCGTCCTGTGCTGACTCAGCCAGAGCTGCCACCGCTCCACTTTCCTCTGGCCTTCAATATTTGTTATCAACTGTTTTGTTGTGTGGCTCATGTGGTCTGTAATCATGTTCAGTTGTGACTGACGTCCTGTCGTAAATCACCGAGTTTATTAGAAAATCAAAAAGTGCCAACCAGAACCAAAACTGTTGTACTGAAAATGCTATTGAGTTCTTATAAATTAGTGCCTGTTCTTCTCTTGTACGGAACTGTAAACCCCCTATAAATAATTCTCCGGCAAATATAAAAAGAATAAATGATTCTTTTAAAACTAAAAAAGATTCTTTTTAATTAACACTGTTATAACATTGTTAACATTTTATGCATTTTATTAAATTAATTTTTTTTCCTCAGCAGAAATAGATACAGATTTCTGAGGCAGGCACATTGTTGCGTCTGTAAAGATTTAATTTAGGATTTAAATCATCTTTTTCCCCAACACAGTGGTTAGAAAACATATCTGACCATCTTTTTCCTCAGAGGGACTCGAGGGTCTCAGACCAACTACACCCTGACAAAATAGAAAGAAAAAAACAGCGACCGTATGCATAATGTCCCTTTGTCCTGCTGGCACACACACACACACACACACACACACACACACACACACACACACACACACACACACACACACAGAAACAGACACAAAGTTTGGGCTCCAACATGAACTAATGAGAGAGAGAAGAGTAATTTGTGTTACTGCGATTAGGTAACAGCAGAGGACCCAATTGTGAATTATATTCTTACCCAAACAAAGGCCATGTACACACTCACGTGGTTTCACACACATATACACACATGCACACAAACTCTGCCTCCTCTCTACTCCCCATATGGACACTCTCTTGAGAGAAAACGCTATCAGGGAGGCGTGTATGTGTGTTTTTATGACGTGAGCTTGTGTGAGCAGAAGAGAGGCCAGTGCACCAGTCTGGAAATAGGGGACACATTAATCTTATTTGTCATAACCTGTCCCCCGGGACACTGGGACCCCCTTGTCCCCTTACCCCCTCACACACACACACTCACTGAATTGCACATACACGCTGACCCCCTCCTGTGCACTATCAGTATCTGCGACGGACAGAGAGAGTGAGGCTAATTACATGTGAGAGTTAAGACGGTGGAAACAAGACAAAGACCTTGCTGCTGTGTGGGCGGGCGCACATGTAGTTGTGTGTGTGTGTGCGTGTGTGTGTGTGTGTGTGTGTGTGTGTGCCACCCAACAACTCTCTGTCTTTTCTTTGTTGTCACACATAACTAAGGAACAAATATATTTCAAGATGCAAAGCCCAACTTATTTGTTGTCATCATTAGCACGTCTGGGGAGATCCTGCCTTATTCTGAGGTTTGTTGGTCTATTGATTTGACCTGATCATTTCAGGGGGGCTGTAATATTTGCAGCTATTTTGTTGTTTGACTTTTCAACCAACATCATATCCCAGAAATGTGATATGTCATTATGAATCATAATATTTCTTTTTATCAGCATTGATCATATGAACAAACATGGTGCACTGTCTTGTCATTCACTTGGTTCACTTCTTGATCTAGTCTCATTCCACGAGAGTCATCGGAGTTCAGATAACTATATCAGAAGTTCACATAGCCGCTGTGACGCTTGCATGCTTGGTATTTGGTCAATCTTGAGGGTGGAGCTGGGATGATGCCGATACACATTGCTGAGCTTGCGTCCTGAGTGAATGTGGTCGTGACTTGTCAATCACACATCAAGTAGCCACGCCCCTAAAGGGTTATCCTGCTGACTATTGACCCCCCAATGAGCCCATAATAGACAGCTTGCCGCATTTAAGAAGACTTAATAGGTATAAACTTAAAGGGCCATTTTACTTTCATTTCCTTTTCGTGCCCCCCGTCCATCCATCCATCCGTCATTCGAAAACACTCAGGTTTAAGACGCTTCAGTTTTCAGTCCTGTCAGATTAATCCACTCTTTTACAAAGGGTTAGATTTAAGGATGGTTGTATTTTATTCTCGCAAGCTGCTGAAACGGCTGGTCCTGCCCCCTTTTCACCCTTGAACCCGGATCATTCGGTCCTCCATGCTTGAGTGGTCATTATATATCACCAAGACAAAGAGGAAATCTGTCTGAGAGAAAGTGAAAAACTGGAATACTGTGTGTGTGTGTGTGTGTGTGTGTGTGTGTGTGTGTGTGTGTGTGTGTCATTGAGACACTTTTAATACATGCATGTAGATGCAATATATTTGTACAAATCAATGATGGACACATGAATTGCTCTTTATTTGTCTCAATGTAACGCATCTCCCTTGGGTTGTTTACTGGTCATAAACAGAGGCTGGCATGGTGGTGTAACTGGTGGCCCCAGGTTACTATGGAACTTTACTATGGAACAAAACAGACAAAAAAATTACTTAAAGTTGAGTTGAACTCAGTATGTACTTTATTCATGAGTGCTATTTGTCATTTTCCTCAGCTTAGTCACATTACTATAACAAATTGTTGTTCGTTTGTTGTGATAAAATGTGATTTCTGTCCAAAAAAAATCACCTGTATTGATATTAAATGACAAATATTTGAGGGACAAGTTTAGATTGTCATACGTTGAGGTTCTACCAGAACTGGTCATGGTTATATTCAAATATCAAAGTAAAACAACTAATATTTCCTTCCCTTTTTTTTCCATGTTCACTTGTTTTTCACTTAGAATTCCCAAAATCCCACACTTGCATTACCTTCAGGTCCGGTGAACCCAACATCACATTGTGTTATATAGATGTGTCAGGGTTTGCTCGGTGTGCACTTAGTGAATAAATGACATGTTCTTCGTTTAAAAAAAACAACCGATCACAACATTTTTCTTTTGATAAATATTTAAAAAAAAACCTGAAGATCACACACAAGTAAAGGAGACACACGGAAAAAAAACAACCCTCATTTGAACTTTTTATCTGCCTTTTTAAGCTTCATGCAAATGCACTTTAATCTTTTCGGTTAATTATTTGGATGTCATGCATCAAAAGATGATCGACCCAGTTGGACTTACAAGACACTGCAGTACATATATAGCAGAAAAACAGGGATAGTTACATAATGGCAGCAAAAGAACAGACATATATATGGAAACATGTTGAACCAAATATGAATATCATCTTTTTCCTGTGACATTTATTAAGTGTAATTAACACATCCAGGAATAAATTTGTGCCTTTGAAACAAAGTATCCTTTTTAACATTAATAATAGAGGGAGAGACAGACGGAGACCCTGTGGATTCAGCTGAGCAGAATAAAAAGTTTTAACGTCTGCCTTGTTTTTCTGCCTGCATCATTTTCACCTCACTGCTCAAAGTTCAAGGTTTGGTGTGTTATGTTTGTGTGAATTTGTCAGTGGGTTCACAGTGTGTGTGCGTGCAGGCTATGTGAAAAAGTGTGTGTTAGCCCCAGAGGTATAATCTTTTCCTTCGTATTCCCACTGTGCTCTTCTCTACCCCAGATCTGAACATCTACCCCCAATTGGGAGAATGACTCTGTGTGTGTGTGTGTGTGTGTGTGTGTGTGTGTGTGTGTGTGTGTGTTTGTGTGTGTGTTTTCTGTCACCCAGGAGACACACACCTCGTGGGATGTCAGACACATACACACAAACACACATACACAAACATGCCTCAGGGCCACCAAACGAGCCAAAATGGAATGAATGGATAGTTGTTGTTTTTTTAAATCCAGAGAAGTCAACATGCACACAGTGTAACTGCTGTGTTTGTTTTATCATAGCAGGAAAGAGCTGAAGAGAGAACATGAAGCAAACAGGAAGTGAGAACAGAAATGGACAATTTCTCATAGCTAATTGGATTAATAGGAAAATCAGTACAGGATTATCTGGTATGTGTGTGTGTTTATGTATGTGTGTGTTGTACAAAAAAAAGCCAGGCTGGAATGATGAGAGATTTATGAGAGAAAGACTTTGAGGAAATGATGATGGGAGACAGGAAAAAAATCATTAGGCTAGAAGAGAGAAGAGACGTTCCTCTTCTTTGTCTCGGGCTGAAACTAATTGGTCCAGGATTATGGGAGATTATAAAGAAACACACAAAAATTATACAAAGCCTTCCACAGGTCTGGTTACCATGGCAATACTGTGCAGTCCAACAGTGTAAAAACAACAAAGAGAGAAAATGACACCAGTTGCTGGCTTAATTATCAAAGTGTCACATTTTTTTCACAACAGTTTGTCAGACAGTTGAGACCAGGCCGCTGTATGAGGAGTGTGTTACCACTAATGCCTGTGCTTCCGCTTCTACTGATGAAGCTGTGAGAAACTAATAATCAAGAAACATGCTTCAACAAAGATATTGTAAGAGAGAAAATAAAATGATTGAACCACTGATTGAACCTAATTTACTGCTTTGTTTTGCTCTCTGGGCCTTTCAACCACTAGAAAGCCCTCTGCACTCCCATAACTCCACCAAGACGAACTTTCAGCCCCTGGATCTTTTGTGCTCGGTCCCTAATTAAAAGCTGCAAACAGCCTCACACGCTTCATAGTTTGTGTCTGCTCCACAGAGCGAGAGGGAGGTGAAAACTAATATTCTGACTTTGTGTGAAGGAGAAGGTTAGTACATGCGCTCTAGAGCAAATATCATTTATTGTGTCCATTAGGTGGCATTAATGTAAAAAAAAACTAAAACAAGCATCATTAAAATAGCACGGTGCCGTTTGGCTAACAATTCAATGTCTGAGCTACACTTCTTCCTACCGTAATGTAACCACAGTGGCACCATGTACCTATTTACTTTCCACTCTTGGATTAATTTCCTGTCCACTGAAACCATCAAGAAGGTGGTCGGTGGTAGGAATGTTCAAGTGACTGCCTGCAGAAACACTCATCACCATTCTCTTCTGCCCCAGCGGCCTCTTTCCTTTATCTCTCCACTTCCTCATCTGCGTGTCCTCATAGTGTCTGTGTGGATGTTTCTGCCATGACAGACGGGCTCAGCACCATCACCTGCTGGGTTCCCAACCTTCTCTATTTCAAGGCCCATTTATTTTGGATAATCTAATCTAATCTACAAATTTATCTGAAGTGTCCTCAGGAGTCAGGTGTTTTGCCCCAAGAGGCTTCAAATTTAAGGTTTAGTGCCGTACTCGAGAGCGTCAAGTTACATTCATCACGACCTCTCTTATACAGTAGCAATGCTGCTGTTGTTGTTTGTTTCAAGAACTTTTCCATTACTTGCCTCACCACAGCCTACTGTTAGCGCTTAGCTCACCCAACCGAGCTTGTCAGGCCGATCATGAAGTTTGAAGATGAAATAGTGTTTTAATATTTTTCACAAACTTTACACGGTTGAATCATACAATTTCCATGATGAATATTCTACTTTGCTGAAAAAATGAGATCCCTTCCCAAAAAAAGGGAGCCTCACAGCCTTACACAAATTACCACAGCAGAGTCGCTGCACAAATGCCATTCATCCATTCATCCATTTTCTACTGCTTATCCTGTTAAGGGTCGCGGGGGGCTGGAGCCTTTTACGGAGATGCGGGGGCCCAAGAGGCGGGGTTCACCATGGACGGGTCACCAGTCCATCCACAGACAACCATTCACACTCACAGCCACACCTACAGACAATTTAGAGTATCAATCAGCCTCGTCCCGTCTTGATGGGAGGAAGCTGGAATACCAGAGAAAACCCACGCCGGAACAGGGAGAACATGCAGACTCCACACAGACAGACCCCGTGCTTGAGCCGGGGCTCGAACTGGAACCTTCTTGCTGTGAACTGACAGTGCTGACCACTGCACCACTGTGCCGCCGTGCTGCATACATGCATTCAATAATAAATGTAAAAAGTAATAAACATTGAGAAATGGAGCAGAAAACTCTCGCAGCTTCAATGGTTACTATCTGTAAAGCTGAGGATGAGCTGGAACTGTTGCTTTTGGAGGAGTGAAGTGATATTAAAAGACAAGAGGGACCAGCGCTTACAAATAATCCCGATAATGTCCCTTTACGGAGATAAATCGTGACATCGTAGAACAATCATAAATAAAGGCAAGGCCGAACACACAGGTTTCAAAAAGATGAGGATAAGCACACAGAAAAATGGATTATATTCTCTAAATGCTGCTGTAAAAGCGATTTATATTGGCTGCGTTAATGACATAAACAGCCAGAGGTGGGACGACTGACATCTTTTTCTTTTTTCCCTATCCAGAGTTCAGGAGTAGCAGACACAAACAATCTCACGATATTCAAGTCTTCTGTCTCCATGGATGTGTTAAAGAGGGCAGGTGTGTAAAGGCAAACAGGAAGCTCCCGAGGCACAGTCGCACAGGCTGAGCAAGAACGCTTCTGAAAAAAAAAAAAAAAGTCAAACTTTGCTGAGGGATCTTCTTGTTCTGACACCCAGAAACCATCTGCCGTTAATTAAAACAGGTTTCTAGCTTTCAGAAAGTAGCTTAACTCTGTTTATGGCTTCTATTAGGATCTCATTTAAAACACTCAAGCGTTCAGGCTTCAAACCTTCTCTGTATATATTTCAGTGCTGGAGCACATCCTTTGCTGCGTGTCAGCTGTTGTTGTTTTCTTCTCTTTCTCTCTCTTTCTCTCTCTCTTCGGTGTCACGCTGTCAGTTCGTTTGGGAAATGCACTCAACTCTGAAGCGGCAAGCTTTCCTCCCTGTCACTCTTACAGGCCGATCAGACAGGCTGCAACATCAGTCCCGCCCCCCCCCCCCCCCCCCCCAATTTGTCTCTGAAACATATTCAACCATCTTTTGAGCACAGACACGTGTACCAGAGACAAGCGTTTTACCTCCAAATCAACAAGAAATATCACACACATCTGATTCAATATGTTATTCTGTCGTGCTGCTTTGGCTTCACACAATGCAACTCTGTGTTTGCTCTCACGCAGGAAGCATATTCATGATCGTGGGCGGTGAAGTACAATGTCCTTGAGCCAGTTTCAGGCCGTTGGTGGCAGTTCAAGCAAAGAAGCATGTAAGTGATGCAGAAGGCAGACAGCACCTAGACATGGCTGTAAACAACGCAAGATTTTTAATGATTTATGAAGAAGGAAAAAATTTATTCAATATTCTTTTACACTTGCAGGATGCAATATGTAAATACGCAGGATGCTCGTGAAGAAATGTAGGCAAACTCAGCAGAGCACACATATGCGGTGAAATAACACCCAACCAACCACATCGAGGCTCTCAAACTTCAGTCCTGATAGGAAATTAGATAATGAAATGTCTGCATGTTGTATTATATACTTGTAGATACTCAAGTTGACTCTCACTGACCCCCATTATAAAAGATCTGACTCAAAAAGGACCCTTCAGTCTAGAGATGTTTGTGATGAGACTGCATTTCTTTCAGAAGCATTTAAACAGCAGAAACCTGATCCAGCAAAAGCATCACCAGTCAAAGTCTTTAAAATATCAGTTAATAAAGAATTATAAATTAAATGAATTGCAAAGAGTTCGCAGCATGTTTGATTTGTTCATTCTATTTAGTGGTATATTCTGATTACATAAGTAAGGAGTGTTTTTATCACTCAAACACACACACACATGCACACACACACACACACACACACACACACACACACACACACACACACACACACACACACACACACACACACACACACGCACCCTTGATCTTTCCCTCCCTGTCTCAGCCAGATGTTAGCTTTAAGATTTTAGAGAAAAATCAAGTGTGAGAAACATTGTTTAATTATCCAGCCACCTGGATGGGGTTGTGGAATGCACACACACACACGCACACACACACACACACACACACACACACACACACACACACACACACACACACACACACACACACACACTTGTCTGCTGTAGGGGAATACTGTATCTTGTTTCTGTGATTTTAATTATTCAGGCACTAGCAGGCACTCAATGCCGTGCTGGACTTTGATCCTGTTCCTCAGACCTGATTTCAAGATGGTGATCTCCATCAAACTGTTGACTTCATCTGTCCCGCTCGCTCAATTAGGCTCGACTCTCAGCCGTCATCTGTTCTACTGACACATGGAGAAGTGACCCTCTTGACTTGAAAAACCATTTCTGTCATCACCGTAAAATATATGAGATCAGGTCAATGATTTGTGGCAATTTGACTGTATTTCATGTGTTTCTGGGCTCAAAATTTTATTTTTGATGTGACTTCCTAATTACGCTTACGCCCCTGAAATATTTGTATCTTATTATTTGTTTTCATACAACTACATTAATCATAACATATCATTATATAGAACCATCATAATCCATGAATATGCACACGTTTGTTGGAGGTGCTGGGTTTAAAGAAATCACTTTGACTAATTAGGTCATTTATATACAATTTCTTAAGTATTTATCCATGTTTTACCAATGATAAGAATTACTACCAAGAAGAAAAGGAAGAAGTAGCCAGAGGTGATTCTCCCAGCAGTTGGAAGGTCCGTGCTACCCTGACATGAAATACTGTAAATTTGGATAAATGTCCACCTGCCTTCTTTTCTATTTTATTGACCCTAATGTCAATGTGAACTTTCTACAGTAAGACACTTGCGAGACATGGATTCTGAAGCATTGAGCTCACACATCTAATTTATTGTTGTGCATTACGGGTGAAACCACAATTAACGGTTACAATCACTCAATCACAACCGATTCTTTTCCGAAATTTTCTTTCTTAACTGAAGAATTCCTTGAATCTCTGCAACAAGCTTTTTTTTTGGTTGCAGAGATTTGACTGGCAGCAGGAGAAGGTGAAGTCAGGGAGAGCATACAAGTTAGCCAGAGTCCTGAAGTCACATTCCGTATATCGAATACAGGACGTGTAGATCTTATCTGTGAACAGACAACATTCAACAGGCAGTGTTCATTTTGCATGTGACGTTCATTCATTGCTCATTGTAAGTCATCGCCTTTTTTATAGCAATAAGAAGATAAGATAAGAAATAACAAAGATCAAACTACAGGTGGTTTATGTTCTGGAGCGGCAATTCCCCGTTTTCAAATTGCAGCTGTTTTCTCCATCTTTCTTACCACCACTGGTGAGTCTGAGGCAGCTGTCTGTTCCCTGGGTACAGCTCTCAGTGACCTCACAGCTGCTGGAAGATCCTTGATCGCAGGAGTAACACTGCAAACACCCACCTGGACAGGAGACACGCTGATGTGGTTATTTATTCGCTCTGCAATTTTCTAGTTCGTATTTCTGAGCATGAACTTCTTTGTTGAATGATCATTTAATCCAGAGTTTTGGAGCACGACGTGGAGCGCTAGGGAGCAAACCCTTAGATGGCAGGCTCCGGCTTTTATGATAAGCTAATCTAAGAAGCTTTTAAGTTCCAGGTGTTGTTCAGAAAGAAGGGGCTGAAAACTTTGATTTGCACATGTGTGCATGTAGATGGCCTGTTTTGGACTATTATGGCTGACATGCATCACCTTATCATTTCTAAGTGACGAAAAATGACTAGAGATGCCATTAATGTCACTGAGAGGTGCAAAATAGAAGCTGGTAGCCTGGAAACATGTCGGATTCGCTTCAGAAAAATGTCATATTTTGGCTGACTTGTTTGGCCTAATTTGACAGTCACTCAAGAAGGGTGTTATTCCAATATTTTGAATCAAACCATTAATAAAATGCAACATGCTACAACTTCCTGGAACTTTGTGATTTGAACCGCAGAATTAAAAAGGATATTGTGTTTTCTTACCACTTAACTGCTTGTTATTTTTGTCACATTCTTACTGATATTAGTCTTCAGTGTTAAACCAGTGGCGGAACAAGGATGTAAAGTTCAGGTAATCCTCATTCTATCCCCAAAAAAGAAAACACCCTGACATGTTGCATTTCATATTAGAATCTTATTACTAAGCCGAACCATAACTCAGTGAGACTGTTCACAGAGCCAACTCATAGAAAATGTTTTGAATAAATATTCATCTGTGACTCAGTGAAAAGTGGGAACTGGAAGCACATGACACAACAGCAGCACATGCAAACGGCCCACTGATCTGCCAAAATGTTCCCACAGGCTCATAAGTGCTGACTATGTTTGCTGTTTGTGGAGAAAAAAGGAAAAAAGAAAGAAAGAAAAATGTTATCTCTTTGACTTTTCTCCATGCAGCAGAGCTTTACAGCTGAAACATTCTTACCAAATCCAAAGATGGTAAAGCTGAGAGCCAGGCAAAACACCACCGAGCTCCTCATGGCGACTTAAAACGCTGTCACGTCTGAGATTCAAAACAAAAACAAACAAAAATAGACAATAGTTCCCCAAATTTCTCAGAGCTGGAAAAAAAAAAAAAGGCAGGAATTCACTTTGTTTGGGAAAGAAAGCAACATGCTGGAAGGGTTTAAAACTTTTTCTTTTTCTTTTTTTTTTTTTTTACACCAGATGCATCCGTCACTGTAAAGAAAGATTTAACAAAAATAAACTCGACTGCATTTTTTTGTTTTCCATCAAATAACTGATGGCATATGATTTAAAATGTCTTAAGAGACAAAAAAGACCAACACATTATTCCTTTTTAAACACAGCTGAATATGTATTTGCGCCCTAATCCTGCAGTGATTGTACACTCACCGGCGAATGTGAAGAAAATGGTTGTTGGCTCATGAGGAGGAGGCTTTTGTAAACTGTGTCAACATAATAAGTAAACAAGCCACTTGTTTGAGTTCAGAGTCTGACACATCTCCGATACTGGCATTAAAATTTGTTGAGTTATATATTCCTCTCTCTTTTTATTTTCTTTATTATTATTAAGTGTAGTTTTAGCTCATCATATAATGCAGCAGTAATCAAGGGCAAGCAGGGGAGATTAAGACTTTATTTATTCCCGGGGTGGGGGGGGGGGGGTATTGTTCATTCTGCATGAATACAAAATATATAAGCACAGAGAATTATAATAAATGACTCACTTACTATCTAATGAAACTCAAGTATGTAAAAATATGTGTGTTCTATGACAAATAAAAATAATATGGTAATAAGGCGGCACGGTGGTGCAGCGGTCAGCACTGTCGCCTCACAGCAAGAAGGTTCTGGGTTCTAGTCCCAAGTCCCGGCTCCAGCACAGGATCTTTCTGTGTGGAGTCTCCATGTTCTCCCTGTTCCTGCGTGGGTTCTCTCTGGTACTCCAGCTTCCTCCCACAGTCCAAAGACATCAAGAGAGGACGAGGCTGATTGATACTCTAAATTGACAGTAGCTGTGAATGTGAGTGTGAATGGTTGTCTGTCTCTATGTGTTGGTCCTGTGATGGACTGGTGACCCGTCCAGGGTGAACCCCGCCTCTCACCCAAAGGCTTCTGGGATAGGCTCCAGCCCCCCCCCCCCCCCCCGTGACCCTTAACAGGATAAGTAGTAGAAAATGGATGCATGGATGGATGGATGGATATTATGGTAATTCATCCATCCATCCATCCATTTTCTATACCACTTACCAGTTAAGGGTCATGGGGGTGGGGCTGGAGCCTATCCCAGCTGACATTGGGTGAGAGGCGGGGTTCACCTTGGACAGGTCACCAGTCCGTCACAGGGCCAACAGGAGCAATTAGGGGCTCAGTATCTAGCTCAAGGATACTTGAACATGGTCACTAGAGGAAGTGAGGATCGAACCAGTGACCGTTCGGTTGCTATAGAGACACTCTAATATTATGGTAATATAACTAATTGAACTAAAACTAACCAAAGTTAAAGCTGGGGGGTGGGACCTTTCTATCAATTATCATCCAATATCTGGACACAGCACAGCAGCGGAAGCACTTCTTTCTTTCTGTCTTTCTTTCTTTCTGTCTTTCTTTCTTTCTTTCTTTCTTTTTTCAAGGCTGGTCACAGCTCACTCACTCTGGATAGTTTGTTCTTTCATCATCACCAGTTTAGCAGAATTGCAGAGTTTCACTGACTCACACAGACAAGCAGCACCTCTAAATGTTTCAACTTTAACAGGTTGGGTCAGTTATTGATTGGTGTATGAATGTTTTACCAATAATTCAACTCCTTTTCTCTTTGTATTCCTCCTTCTTTTTCCTTCTTGCCTGATCTCTCTCTTTCCCCTTCATCCCCCCATTACATTTCCTGTTTTCTGTTCCTCTTTTTTTTTTTCCTGCTCTCTACCTCCTCTCCGCCTTCCTCTCATTTCCCAGTCCACTGAGTTAAATATGGGAAAACCAAGCCAATCAGGCCATGGCATGGTTATTATTTTTAAGTACTGATTTTTTTTAATTCCATCTTTCTCAGCCATTCTTTTGCTTATTCCCTCCTTCATCGGTCTTGGTGCTCTCTCCCTCATTCTCTCCATTTGCAAGGTTGAGAAATTTCCACACCAAGAGATTTAACGCTCTGAATTAGTAAATCATTACCATTCGACCAACATGTGTGTGTATGTGTGTGCATGAGTGCCTTTTCAAGGATTTTCCGGAAAAAGCCTAATTACCATAATTCTCTATATGAACACACACACACACACACACAAATGCACTGCTCCATATATTTCATTCAGGAGCTCCACGAGAGAAACTGAACATAGATTTGTGCAAACTACTTTTTTACTTGTATCATACTTGTATTTGGCATAATCCAGTCATTGGCATTACAAAGCTGATGCGATGAACAAACTAAAACAAGAAATCATCACTTTGACATCAACACATCTAGATTTTGGCTTTTTTCTGACTTTGCCGTCATGATGTTTGATGTCCGCAACAAACTCTGTCGTCTCATATAGCATCTTGTTAGCAATTGCTGCTTTTAAGATGTATAAATGCTTCAAAAGTCCACAAGCGTGGTATTTACTGACATCTTATGCCATATAGAGCAAAAGAGAAGCTATCTTAACATGTGAACCACAGGGACTCCATCCATTCAAAGCAGCCATGAGACTTTGAGATGAAGTAATGCAAAATTCTATAATGCTAACTTGTTTTTGTTCCATTTTTTTAATATAATTATTGTTCCGACACTGCTTTAGCCTTGTCAGAGATATGCTATGTGGTGACCTGTATTTGGTCATAAAGTGGTGGTCTTGGGGTTTGAAAGAGATGTGTCCTGATGTGGAAGAACGTTATTGAAGCTTTGACTTGCTTCTACAAATCAATCAGAATATGATGTGTGTTAAAGAGAGAGAGAGAGAGGGAGAGGGGGAGAGACAGAGAGAGAGAGAGAGAGAGAGAGAGAGAGAGACTTGTAGGTTAGAGGAAAGGACACACTGGATCCCATAGGGCAGCACTTTTTAACTTGCACGGTCACTTTCAGGACACTGACAATTAAGAGGTGTAACTACCCTTTAATTAGATAGAAGAAGAAATAGTGTTCTCATTAAAGACGTAATTACCTCAATCAATGAACTCTAAAGAGCAGCAAAATACCAATTAAATGTCACATACATGGACTGTACCAGTGTGTGTGTGTGTGTGTGTGTGTGTGTGTGTGTGTGTGTGTGTGTGTGTGTGTGTGCGTATGTGCGCACTGTCTTTTTTCTTTGTGATGCAAAATGGGACATCTCGCTGTTTTTTTTCAGTGTTTTATCATCATTTTCTTTTTTCTTTCAGTCAGCACTCACCTGTCTGTTGTTGCAGATGATTCACTTCCTGTCCAAATGTGTCTCCTGCCTCTGTGACTGGGCGGGATTAGATTTAATGAGTTTCTCATGGATCTCCTGAATGAAATATATGGCTCGGACACCTGTGTCTCATTACTTCCACCCCTTGTGTGTATTCAGTCTTTGTCTTCCCTTCCCTCTGCGCCAAATCGTCTCGGTCCTCAGTATTTTTCCTCCTTTTATTGACATCATGTGACTTCCTGTTTTCCTGTGCTCATAATTACTCCAGCCACTAGATGGCATTTGTCACATACCACCATTTGAATTTATGAGGTATCTGCTGGTTGGTGTGGGGAGGACAGGCTGTTCTGCCCTGTACTGGTGGAGGTCCCATCAGAAAACTCATCAGCAGCATGTCTGGGGTCATAACACTGCAGAGGAAGGTAAAATGATGAAACTGATATGAGAGGTGGGCAGCAGCAGAGACGAAGGGAGCAGCACAACCTGCCGAGTAGTCAGGAGCTGTGTCTGAATGCCTGCTGCCTCCATCTTAGATTTCCTGTGATTTCGTTGCAATGAGCAGATAAAAAAAAAAAATGCAGAAGGTAAATAATGCAATGCAGCCGAACCGCAAATTACAACTTTTCCTAAATGTAGTTGCTTAAGGTGGTCTATCGTTTGAATTTGAAGGATAAAATATCGCCTAAATTTGAATTAGAGGGTTCAGAGTTGGTCAAACTGAACCAGGAATTCAAGGACAAGAATTGTGACAACTTTGGAGTTTGTTCTATTCATTTCATCCATCCATCGTCATCTTCCGCTTATTCCTACACATTAAGGGTCGCGGGGGGGCTGGAGCCTATCCCAGCGTCAACGGGTGAGAGGCGGGGTTCACCCTGGACAGGTCGCCAGTCCATCGC